>NC_140768.1:155014293-155614293 GCF_044657685.1 Stegodyphus dumicola | reverse complement strand
CCCTTTGCTTATTAACTTATAATGCAATTTTCACTTAATGCGTTTAAGATCTAGCTTTTTAAGAATCCCGATTAAAAGCTGTAACCCATAAGCTGTAACCTTTTTATTACCAACCAAGCTGTAACCTTTTTATTACCAACCAAGACCTTTTTATTACCAACCATTGTAAGCTGTAACCTTTTTATTACCAACCAAGACTGTTAAGAAACCGTTCTTACATGCATACGTTATGATTTTTTTTCTTTAATTTCTTTTTCGCTCAGTCATGCATTACTTTCAGTGAGAAAGAAAATGAGCTTAAAGGCTTCCAGTTAGATAGTTTTCTTTGTCATTAACCACAAAACCAAGGTCAGTACAAATGCCTTTGTCTTAAAGTTACCCTTCAAGGGTGATGAACTGCGGCTAGGGATGATACATTGTTATCCCACGCGTTATCAACTACCTTCTTCACTTCTTCAGTGTCACAATTCAGTAGGCGGATTTTCATAGATATAACAATTTCAGCGAAACAATTTCTGTAGCGGTAATAACGCCTTTTTTCGAGAACTGTCATTTTGAACAGAAGAATTTTGCTACTAGAGCAAAACTATAGATTTCTTAGACAAAAACCTTAAACCATAAGCGTTCACTAAGGAAGCACGTTATTGGATACTTTTAAGCGAAATGTTTAAATTGCTTGTCATCTCATGAGTCTACGCAACTTAATATATATATAAAAAAACCTTTTAAAGCACACTGCTTTACTTCAATGCAATAAAAAATAGATAACATTTTGATAAAACTCAAGTACGTTCTCTTCCACGCGGAAGAAACCCTGATGCTCATGAGCCAACCCGTTCGCCTGAAATCGAGGTAGGTTGAAGCACTAGTACTCAACGACTTTACCGCTCGATCGCTCGACCAAACAAAGATCGATTGTTATTGTCGAAAGTTAAATAAAACCATAAAAAGCGTTATTTCTAATCGAATTCGTATATTTTTGAATTTATAACAAATAAAATTTCTAACTAGCACTGTTAATATTTTCAAACGTTAGTAGAGTTAAAATTCTGCAGCGAAAGAAACCAAACACGGTAAAATCGGTTAACGACTGCAAATATGTTTTCAAAATGTGAGTTTTAGTAGTTATTCGAAAAAAGTAAAGAGTCCGCCAGTGAAGAGGGAAATTTTGAAAACCCAATAGTTTAAGAACATACCTGTCATGAGATTAATGTATGAAATTAGATGGTATTATATCTGATTTCCTCCTTTAAAAAGGTAAACGAAATTAAAATTTAGGATGAGCAATGGGCATCCAACCGAAATTGGCTACTATACATGTTACACACGAGGAAACTCACGAAAACGCCCATGCAGCCCGACCGTTTGCAGGATTCGAACCTCTGTCTGAACTGCCAAGATGAAGGTCTGTATAGCTGATAATCACTAAAGTTTTCCGGTAATATAAAGACTTCTTATTTTCTACACATTAAAATACAGAGTTTTCGCTTAGAAAGTCCTCCACGAAGGCATCCGTTGCCTTAGGCAGATAGTCCTCGAGGCTTTGCCGTAAACCAAACAAAAAATATTAGATATACGAGTCAGAATTCATTTGTATACATATTATAATCAAGAGCGCACGCCGTTTTAATTTAGAATTCGTTACTTGGTTGATTAATTGAAAAGTACGCATGGTTTATTGCATTTGGAGGAAAGATGCCTTCATGGAGTACTTTCTAAGAAAAAGAAAACTTCCATGCAGCCAGTACGTCAATTAAAGATTCGAGCCGGGGTCCAACTACCCGTATTCAGCCAAATTAAACCAAGTAAAAAAATAAACAGATCGAAATTTTTTCTTTCCCTTTCTTTTTTCTTTCTTTCTTTCTTTCTTTTCTTTTTTAAGTTTTGAATGTTAACATAAAACAGTATTTTAATATATTTCATCTACCTCCGAAATATTTATGCAAAAAATATAAATGTATTTTTCGAATAGGCAAAATTGTACGCAAGTTTCTGTAATATTATATCTTATACAAGCTTTAAAATTTTATTTTAGCTATCTAACTAAGTAAGTAACACTCATTTCAGATGTTGTCGAAGTTCTACAAGTGATGCAAGATAGCCAACAGAAATATTTTATAAACATTTCAAATGTCTCAAATAATGAAATTTATATTTGTAACAAATTTGGAATTTAAGCACTTTTATCCTTTTTTTTTATGGAACGCGTATTTAAAATTAGGGAAAATTTTTTTTTAAAGTTGAATTTTGGATGAACTTTAAAATGAATTTGAAATTAATGTTTTTTTTTAAAGCTTGACCTATCTTGAAGTTTCGATGACTTCAAGATAGGCCATATAATAACCACAAGCGAACATTTAGGGTTGTATATTTAGTATCCTTATTCTCATAGAACTAGAATGTATTTTGAATTTTAAGCTTTCTTTTACATCCTTTGTTTTCATTAAGAACATTTATATATTTATACCAATATATTGTTGTGTTTTTTCTCTTGTGACATCAGTTGTTACGTTATTTTCTTCCTTCACGTTCGTACGGGGTTTGTATGGATTTGGAGTGAATAATGACGACATTACTTGATGAAGTATCGAAACACACTTTATTAGCCAGTATTGTCAGAACACGTTTTACAGTCGTCGATGAACTACTATAAACACGCTGACACGATCAGCGATACAACTTTCAGGTTATCAAGCTATTACGGTGGAGGCAGTTTCACTGCAAAGCACCAGAGTACAGCTCCCGACTCTGTTTGGTCGTTCTCGTAACTCCACGTACTCTCGACACTCTCCAGGCTACAACTAGCCATGCACTCGACGACACTCAGAGCACAGCTCCCGACTCTTCGGTTCAGTCGTTCCCGAAGCTCAACACACTCTCTCGACGATACACTAACCGCGATACACTACGAGACTCTTTCGGTGCACTCGACAATCCAGTCGGCTGCGTGTGTTTGCCCGGCTGCGTGACCTTCGAGAAACAAGGCCGTCCAGCTCTCTCGTGATGTCACGATGAGAAATGCGAAGAAATCTCTCTCCTGCATTCGAAGCTAGTGAACCCACAGCGCGCTAATTTATCAGAGATGCTAATTTTATGTTATTCTGATGTAAAGTAAATAGGAGATCATTAAATAAATGATACTATCACGTTATAAATAAATGATACTATCACGTCTTAAAGCATGATATTTATTTATTATATATCATGCTTTAAGACTTCAGATATCTGAGCTTATTTTTCTTAATACTTGATAAAAATGTTCACCTGGATGATCAATAATTATTTATATTAGTCCCATTTTATTTTCCATAGATTGGATAAACTTTCCAACACTTCATAACGAGAAAATGTTAAGCTTTCGAACTGCAAACGAAACATTGCATATTATTTTTCATTCATATGTAAACATGAAAAATATGAATAAAAAAAAGAGCATTTTACAAGAACCAACTTTTTCTTACAGACTTAGACTTTTTTAAATAATATTTAATTTTCTTCAGTATGGCGATAAAATGAAAGAACTAGCATTTTCGGTTATTACATTTATTGTTTAAACAAATTCTAGTGTAGAAGATCTTTTATAATAAACTAAATATTAAAAAGGAATATTTCATAATTTATTTAACGATATAAATATATTAAAATTTATTTTTAATGATAATTTTTAATGTCAGCATTGTTTTAAACTGTCAAATGGTGCTATTGTTATTATTAAAATAATTATTAAACTTACAGTGATCCAGATCCTTACAGAATAAAAACCAAAGATCTATTTTTAAACTGTCACAGAAAATCATTTTACTTTAATTTTGCCGACTGTCTTTATTAAACACTTTTTTAATTGCGATATGAATTCTTACTATTCTATATTACTCTTTAGCGAAATCTTGATATGTCCACTTTAGAGTTTATGATCATAATAGTTAATTTCGTAGCTCTCTAGATCGAAAGTTGTGCCTGCAACTAGGTGTGAGTTTTGATTTTTTTGGATTAATTATGTTTATCCTTAAGGAATTGTAAAGGGGAAAAAATAATAATTCTCTGAAAATTTAATAGACAACATTTTGAAAGGAACACATTTCAGAATTACGTTTTAAATTTTAAAATATGCATGGCAGTTAGCCGAGGTTCCCACATCTCGTTACCGTAGCACACGTGGTAAAGCCTATATCAGATCAGGAAAGTGCAATGATAATATAGGATATCGGACGTCCCTTGCAAAAGCACTTCATTCTCCCAGTATATTTAATCTTTTTTAATTTTTTATTCTATTGCATCCATTTAAAACATCATATACTCTATAGCTTTTAAAAAATATAGCATTTTGCTAATGTATGAAGTTTAATTTAAAAAACGTAACAGCAAAATTTTAGGGGGGGGGAAAGTCTAAGCTTTATAAGCAACTGGTTTAACAATATTGTTTTCAAATTTTGTTTATATATTTTTAAAAATATAATATTAATTACAATTTTCACAAAAATTTTGAAAATATGACCAAAAAAAGTTTAAAAAAATGATAACACAAATTTGTGAAAAACACAAATTTGAATTTTTAAATGAAAAACATTATTACTTTTAAATCTTTAAATCTATAATGACAAGTACATTAAAAATAAAACTGAAGTAATTAGATATTACAAATCATTTAATGCTATATGATTAATATATAATCATAATGCACAGCGTTTCAGCAATACATGAAACAAAATTTACAATACATTAAATAATCCTGTAATATTATGGACTTAATTAGTTTATTGTTTGCTTTTATATTTTACACTAGTTATTGTTTACTTTTTTAATATTTTACACTAGTTTTTCAGTAGAAATCATTTTAGCTTTAAAAATAGACATAGTAAACGCATCGAATATTTAATCTAGTTTTCTTTAAATATCAATAAAATCATAGTAATGAAACCTCACCCTGCTGTTTTTAGTCCGAATGAAGTCCTTCCGATTTATTGCACGTATCCACTTTCACATCTGCATCAACAGGAAAAGCGAAAATATGTATTGTAATTTCAGTTGCATCGCGGCACTGAACACATGTAAAACATATTGTTTCTGGAACAACTCACAAATTGCAAAAAAACTCAAATTTAAAGTGTCCGACTACGAAAAAAGCACGGTATATACAGTAAGACCCCGCTTAACGCTGTTTCGTTTAGCGCTGTTTCGGTTTAGCGCTCTTTTATTTCAACCCGGGGATTCTCCGAAATTGTGTGCAGCGCTAGGTTTCTAAATAACATATCCGAAACAGTGTAGTTGTGTTTCTTGCTTTGTGGACGCATTTTTATCATTTGAAACATTTGTTGACATTATTGTAAGTTTAAATTTGTATAATACTATAACGATTAATACAGTGACAAATATTATGATCTTTAGTTTTTATCATGGGTGATAATAAAAAACAAGAAAAGAAAGCAACCAGAAAAAGCATTTCACTGGAAACTCAAATGCAAGTGATTAGAAGATTAGATTCTGGTGAACGTCAATCTCAAATTAGTGCTGCATTGATTTTGGCAACTTCAACAATAAGGACAATTCTTAAGAATAAAGAAAAAATACTGTCATCGGCAACTGCAACTACGTCAAGCTCTGGAACTAGAATTACCCGTTCTAGAAATAACATTATAGAGGAAATGGGAAAACGACTGTCTATATGGATTGACGACGAAATTGAACGCAATATGCCATTAAGCCAATCTATCATAATGCCTTCTTGACAAAAAGGCAGAAAATTGGAAACCCAGAATAGATTGAATGATCTGACTGAGAATTTTATTTGTTTTTAAAAGTATATGCGTTTATATTGTTTTTATTTTTGTAAGAAATAAATGTTTGATTTTATTTTTATTAAAAAAAACATTATTAAATTTAATGCCTAACCATTTTTTATCCGTCTTTCCCTAACTCCATCATTTACATGTTAAGATAGCCTCGCTTAGCGCTGTTTCGCATTACGCTCTATTTCGATGGAACGTATCCCCCCGCGTTAAGCGGGGTCTTACTGTACCAAGATTTTAGGTCAATAATTGCAGTTCAACCACTTCTCTCGTAGCAATGGCGACTAACAATAACCTTTGACCCAACGCTGCCCTCAAACCCAAAGAAGGGTGCACTCTCTGTACTGACGTCACGCGCTCTACGTCACTGAGCTTTAAGGCCTTGCTCTCGAAGGCCACGCCGGCTGTCAACTCGATCGACTCCGCACGGACTGACTCGTTAGACGAGAGACACTCGATACTAATTATCTCGTACTCCAGACGAGGCACTCTGACTCGTCCTCTCGACGAGTACCAGCAGGTTTTATATAGCTTTTGGCTGGTGTTGGAGAACATTCTAGGCTAAACCGGTAAGAATTCGTTCCAGAAGGTTCTCCATTCGTCCATGGGATATCGCCAACTTTGTCGCCAAATGTGGCCAAATGCGCGATTTCTCACAAAATGTGGCAAGCCTGCCTTATTTTGCCAATTTATGGCAACCCTAAAACTGCTTTGCGGGGAAGCTATTTCATCACGCCTGTTCATTTCGTAACAATATGTTATTTTCGATAAACACTAAATTTCTTATTCCAAAGGAAGGCAACATCCCGAAACTATTATGGCTCTAACCCTATGCGTAATATTAGGCAACAGGCCTTTCGAAATAAATTCTTAATTCGAATTTTGCAAACTATTAATTCGTTTGTCCGATTCAAATATATAAAATTTTAACTTTTCTGCAAATATAATATTGTTTCAATAAAGGCCCATTTTCAGATTAGGCTTACATATGCTGTCCCAGAAGAAACGGAAGAAAACCCAAGATAAATTATATTTAAAGTTTAATTTGAGCAATGCATAACATAAAAATGACTATAAATATATTTCTAATATTTAAAACATAAAATCGAAATTTTTTAGATATAAATCTTTAAAAAATACGATCGTAGGCAAAAATGCCTGTTCCTTTCAAGCTTTATATTATTCAAGCTGTTTGTTTTGCAATCTAATTTATTATTTTTTAAATAAAGAAGTTAAATTACTTTAAATATGAACTATTAGTGTGTTATATTCATGATAAAAATTAAGTACAGAAGTTTTTTTCTTTACCAAATCAATAAAAAAGTAATTTGTCTTCCACTTCATGTCAAGTCCGTTACCTTGAGATTATTTTACTCAAAATTAGCTTGTAAATCTGTCTAAAAGGGGCAGTGCACATAGATAAACTAGTCGAGCTATGTTTGACTACTTTGAATATGTACTGCCTCCCTTTAGGCATATTTACAAACCAATTGTGGGGAAAATAATCTCAAGGTAACGGACTATACATGGAGTGAAAGACAAATTATTTTTATTGATTTGATAAACGTTTATCTAAAAATTTTCAACTGATTTTTTTTTAATATTTTAAATTGTTGAAATATATTTATAGTCATTTTATATATTGCATTGCTCAAATTAAACTTTAAATATTAATTTATGTTGAATTTCTTTTCTTTCCTTCTGATACAGCATATGTAAGCAAAATTTGAAAATAGGCCTAAAAGTTTATTTATCATGGCTTTTGGACGTATTTTAATTGTTTTCTTGTTGAGACGAGAATTTCCTTCTTGCTAATCGCTCAGTGTATCCATATGCCATAAATGACTTTTTTAAAAGTTAACGTTTCATGCAAATCGTTCTTTTAAATCTTAAACGTTAACATCTGTTCTTCGAAATCCTTGCCTTAGGGATCAGAAATTTTTAGGTTTTGTTTTCGTTTTTCATTTAATTAATCTGAGATTCCTTGGTGCTAGCTCGGGTTATGTTCCAGACTTTAGTGCATTTTCTACAGTTCCAAGGAAATTTTATCGTTCTATTGCGTTAAAACAGTTAAACACTTTACATCAAGGACTTTTTGGATATTTGGAATACTTTTTACCATCTTTTAAAAGATGAATTATTGAATTCATAACAGAATAGATCTTTGATTTGTAGCGTGTTGCTACGTTCACGTCATATGTGGAAATGTGAATATACACGTATTTCCCTAACAAGTCAAAATTTCCAAATGCAGATGATAATACTTATAATGCATTTTCAGTAAAAAAAAAAAAAAAAAAATGTGTAGCAAGAAAGGTTGTCTAAATCATTTCAACGAAAATTTGGAGCATTTTCGAATTACTATGTGAGTAACTGATTAACGCTTTTTGAAGAAATTATTTTATCACAAGAAATGTTTCTATGATACTTAATTTACAAAAAGAAAGGCGTAAAATAGAGGAAAAATAATATATCAGGAAAAAGTTTGAAGTCTATGTTTAAATGTTTAGCATAAGATCTATGTAAATTAATTTCAAATAGATAAGTGTCAGAAAACAAATATGAACCAAATGTGAGTACTTCCTATATTAGCCATGGTAATTTTGTAGTCACCATGTATTTTCATTCCAAAAGTGGCGTTAGTGTAAATGGGCTACTAATCTCGAAACGGGATTTTGCGCTGAATGACTGTAAATGGCGTATCACTTTTCAAATTGTTCCCGCCAAATATTATCGTCCTGTGTTATACTTGACTAAATAAGGAAGAATGCACATAAATGTATGAATGTTTCTCGCATTGGGAAAAAACAACGGTACATAGAACAATAAAATTTTGAATAACGTAGTCCTCCACCCAAACAAGGGCGCTCGAATTTGAAATTAGGAATTTGCTTTATTGTATATTTAATATTTTCCAAATTTGTAAAGAATTTTTGATTTAAAAACAGTTTCAAAGCAAGCAGTGGCAACACCGTAAGGAATAAAACATTTTTATCTCCAGCGCGCGAGGCTGTACATAGGAAATTCTAAAGATATGCTGTTTTTAAATATTTTTATCCCAATGGGGATTAGCCCAAATGCTCTCGAAACATGTATGTGCCTGTAAATGAAAAAAAAAAGTCGCCCGTTTGGGCGTAGTTTAAAATCTGAAAAAGCTTTCAGATTTAATATTATTATTATTATTATTATTATTATTATTATTATTATTATATAGAATGTTTAAGTCATTCATATCTTAAGGTTTCGATACCTTATAATGTGCTATTTTCATTGATATTTTCTTTCGTTCAACAACAAAATAAATTAATTAAAAAAATTAAAATTGCTTGTTTTTTCTAATGTTTCACATGCTAATGATGCTTTAAGAATTATTATTTAATATACCGAATTTGTTTTCCTGGGGGATTTGTTGTTAAAATTTAGCTAACTGAGAAAAATTAACATTTCTTTTATCAAAAGGCATAACAGAATTAACAAAAAACATTTATTTGTAAAAAATAAAATTATATTGATATAAAAATTATTTTTCCTGTAAACACGGTAGATCATATAAGTTTACTGTTTTTACGATTAAGAGTGTTCTGAATTATTCTACTTTTATTATTGCTAAGAATTAAATCTACATTTATCCTCGATGTTTGTTTACATGTTTGTTCCTCTCTAATTGCATGCATTTTCAGTCATTCAAATTTGAATTGTAAAGCATTCTGTTCAACTTTTTATTTTTCATAGGTGCCTTTAAACTTGCCTTTGATTAATCTAAACTAATACGATAGAAAATTTCCTATAATTTGTGGCTTTTTGTATGATATCTTTGTTATTCTTTAATATTTACTTGTTAAAGTTTACATTTTATGGATTCTTCTAAATTTCGAAAATTCAATATCTATTAAAGATTTATGATAGGCTGTCTTTGTTGTTACGTCTGAGGCCTTGTTACTTTACTAATAAGTCCCCGATTCTCTAACGAATCGTATAAGGGATCGCGAGAAATTCGCTACGGTATGGATTGCTGGGGAATGAGAATGGGAGAGTTAAAAAGTAGAGAATAAATCCCCTAGCAGTAAAGTTAACAAAATAAATCAGTTCATGAAATTAATCAAAGAGTTCTTGGAACGTAATATTTCGAGTAAAAGCATTGTCAAACATTGATCAGCTGAGTGCGTCTACGCCACACACATTTTTTTTTTCTGCGCCTTTTCAAACATGATATTACGAAGCGCCCTTTTATCCAAATCAGTCTTAGTTTATAATTACATAGTAGAGTGTTTATGAGAACTTTTAGTGCGTAGATGCTTTAATCGTTGGTAGATAGGCTAAATGTCATTATTTTTATCCATTTGCTAAACTATTTTAGGAATTTAAAACGTTACATTTTAAAAAGGCAAGAAGTAGCACAAGGAAATGAAAGAATAGTAGCTAATTCGATAAATCTCATATGTACATAAATGTTAGTACTTGTTTTCTTGTTAAAAGAAGAAAATTTGCGAAAAATCGCACGATCTGGCAACATAGTTTGCTTTGTTTTTGTTTGCGGCAAACCACTTTTATCTGCCTAAAAGGAAGGATGACTTCGTGGAGGACTTTCTAACGGAAATTGGCTCGTATACACATTACCCGCGGAAAAAATCACAAAGACGCCCATGCATCCAGGTCGTTCGCCGGGATTTGAACACCGGACTGAACTATCAGTATTCATCAGCTTTACCGCTCGACCGCTAGTGTGCACTGAAAACGTCCTGGCCTTAAAGAATATTATATTTCTATTACACTATTATACATTGCAAGTCATCTGTGAAAGCATGAAATTCTTCTATTAAGTTCCACACAGTAGTTAAAATAATTTTGTGAAAATTTTTATTTACTTCTTACTTTACTTATATTACATTTTTAGTACATTCTTATTTCATTACCTTTTTATTATATTCGATTTCACGACCATAGCTCACGATATATAACTCTTGATTATTTTTATTAAATTACTGGAGCAATTATGCCGATGAACATGGCAATATTTACCAATCATAACAAACTCGAAATCTGTATTTCTTATTTCGCTGCGTAACTATGCATTAAACTAAATTATGTGTTTATAAAATTGTATTTTCAATCTGAGGCTACCAACAGTAATTTTGCTAAGCCATCGGGTACTATAGTTTTTGGGTGGACTAATTCGTATGAACTTTTATAGCTTTTCCCATTTATTATGCAAATACAGTAACGCGGGAATTGCGTCATTAAAACAATGAACGTACGAGAAAATAGCTTCACCCACAGTTAAACGATCTATAGGGAAAATGTGTTAGGTATAAATTCAGATTAAGAAAGAATGTATAATTTTAAGAAAACCTTATAAAAGAAAAAAAAAATGTTGATTGAAAAGTGTTAATGAGAAATAAAGTACGTGATAAAATTATATTTTAAAAATGTTGAAGATTTTTACGTGGTATAATGACTAATATAACTGTTTAAAAGTTTCGCAGTAAGGAGTGCAGACTTTTTTTTTCAATGTCTTTTATAAAATGTACTTTGCTTTCTTTTACTGGGTCAATTTCCTTAGCAAAATTAGATAGTTCCCAGAACTTTTTTTTTAAAAAAATAATCTTATTTCTTGTTTTTTGCTCATATTTCTTATTCAAATTACATTGTTAACAAGTTGTGGATAAGACTGAATTGTTTGAAGATGTCGAAAAAATGAGGTTCCATTGATGTTATTTATTTTGGGAAAAATTACTCGCTAATTTATTCTACCTCACTGGCATTTCTCACTAAAGAAAGAATAAAAAAGACTGCTTCCATTTCGCCATAACTTTGCTCAATCCTTTATGTCAAATAAACTCAAAAAATTTAATTATTCAAAGTTTATCTAATTTGGAACAAGAACAGTTGTTTTCAGGTCTTTCATTTAAATTCTGCCCTAAATTTGAAGCTAGGAGAAAGACACGTGTGGGGGAAAAACAACCTCTTTTTTTTTTTTTTTTTTTTTTTTTCGACAACGTCTTCTGAGACTAATTAAGGAGATGCCTCATTTAAAGAGATTTTCAAATATAGCAAAGATCTAATAATCCCTCAAATTTGTTTTTTAACAATGCCGCACTATCAGATGTGTCACATTACCGGACTAAAATTAATTAAGCTTCGGCATAACATTGTGTTAGTGAATTTATCTAGGAACGAAAAGCTTGGATATAGTAATTCTGCATCGTATTTAGCGAGCAAAAATTATTAGTAAATGAATTATGTAGTTATATTTAATCGATTTTTACTTTGAACTCATCAATATTACTAGAAACCTTTCCAAACGAATCTCCATATATTTCAAAGATTCTTTTTTTTTCTCTCCACCCCCTACTCAAGGCCCACCAGAGGCCAAGGGGTAAAGTCGCGAACACTTACAAAGTCGCGAATACTGGTATTTTTTATTCCAGGTGAATGGGGTAGCTACAGGGGGGAATACGAGCTAGTTTTCCTTAGAAAGTCTTCCACAATCACATCCCCTCTTAGACAGATAGCCCTCGAATGCTTTTCTATAACCAAATAAACTCAAAACTTTCCTCTCCTCTCTAATTTTCTTCTTCCAGTTTATAGATTGCGAATATTCATTACATTTCTTACATTTATCAGTCTCAGTCCACTTCGGCGAAATTTTACAAACGTCGTTAATCCTTCACCAAGCTCACGCCACGTGATCACGGTTGAATCGTCATCATTTATATAGAAATTCTACCTGTAGATTCAACACGCTTTGAATTATGACATCATTACAAGAACATTTTGTAATTAATTAATTTTTATTTCTCTTAATTCATTCAGTTTTCTTCCCTGAAATCATAATGAAGGAATTGTTCCGAGTCTTTCATTTTCTTCAAATGGAGCATCAATATTTTCCAAATTTTTTCAGAGAAATTCTATTTTACGGTCCTTTAATGCAATTTTTTTTCTGATAATTTTTTTATGATGTGTTACTTGTTTCCAAGTAAAGGCACATCTTTTGTATTGAACTTGGAAAATCTTCAGTGTTTAAAAAATTTTACGCAGACGAATTCCTGTGTTTAAACTTTTGAATAATTTTTACCTGGATTGATACTGAATTACTGTATGACTGGATTAATATCAATAATCTGGATTAACATTATAAAGTTTCTGGTAAATTTTTAATGCCACGTGTTTTTTTTTTAAACTATTATTCTATTCCTAACAATTTCGTTAGGTTTTGAAAACATTCTTCTAAATAAATAAAGCAAGCAATAAAGTACGATGTTTTGAACAAAACACACTGAAAATGAAAATGGCAGAAACAAAGGGAAGTAACTGCTGTCGAATGAATTACTAGGAATCCTATTTTACACCAGTGAAAGAGATGCCTAAATTACTAAATGTGTCGAACCCTACCGAATTTTTACCGTAATGACTTTTCCTGAATTTTGTAAGTATTACAGACTGAAAGACAATATTTCACGAGCTTATCCTTTGTTAAATTAAAGCACTTATAAAATGAAATGCTATAAAATTATCAAATGCTCAAGATATAAAGATTTCTTTTTCCCTCTCTCATGAAGAGCCGAAAAAAGGCTTCTTTAGATTTTGGGGCCTCCACCCCACATATTTACAATATAAATCCTGTTTTACCCTCTTTGCTTCTCTGTTGGTCTCGGTTTAGCTACACCAAACATTCCACAGTAAAATCGGCAATGCGAAATTTTCGTTGCGTCCCCCTTTCCTTGAGCCACACCCGCGAAATGTATCGTAGAGCTGTCGTTATTTTCAGTTAGCTAAAAATTCCTGGTCGTTAAAAAAAGGTCAGAAACATAAAAGTATATTGTTGATAATCGATGATACATAATAATTTTTTTTGTTTATCCCAGCCGCTATAAATGTGCGTTATTACCTATTCCAAGAAGATTAATACCGAAATTCTACCATCGAAAATAACGGTTGGTTTCATCGAAATACCTCCATATGCGGTCAGGTCGTAAATTTACAATCCCTTTTTTCAGGGGGAGAGCTGACAAAGAGGGGACAATCTTGCTCCAGATCTTTTGAAAATGTGGGGGTTGTTTAAACATCTAACTTCTCTACATTCAGTTTTATACAGAGGAAAATACAAATTGAATTCTTCGAATGAATGCAATTTTGTACAATGAAAATGTATTACTTAACGATAAACTGTAAGATAAATAACATCTTTTTTTAAAGCCATAGGTGTAAAAAGACAGATATTTGTTACACGAATGAATTTGTAGTAAATATTGAGTTTTTCATTTCGAATGCTATGTTCCATGTATGCGAAGTAACTGAGTATGTGAGATAATAGTCATAACCGACTGGCTTTCAACCTTTTCACGGCTAAGGACTGTTTCTCAATTACATTGTGGTCGCTGCTTTTTGGTTAATTTTCTAATGACATATAAACAATAGTTGTTTTTATTTGAGACTTATGAATAAAATAACGCAAACGATAATGCAGAAAATTCTTAAGAAGGAAGTTAAATAATACTGAAAAATACATTATTGGTGCACTTTTGTGTTTTATATGTAGTAGTATTAACTACTACTATAATCCTTAAATGGAATCCTTAAATTATATATATCTACGTATAGGTATATATAAATGGAACCAAATATAGAACAAGGTATAAAATATCTTTATTATACAATGTTCATTACCATACGTATACTTACGTAATATCAATATAAATAGTTAGTTAGGTTTCGTACATATATAATTTATTTTTATATTTTGTATTTTTTGTATTAGATTCAGTATTGTATACGTATCTGAAGTTTAATTTTACTTGTTCTCTTTTTGGGTTACGACTTTAAGTGAGAAAAGAATTGTTAGGGCCATCATAGGGATTACATTATATACAATCAGTTAGTATCCGACTTTTCCTTTCTTTTAATCATTATATATATTTAAATACTACTTGATAAGTATACATAAAATATAGCAGTTTTTAAGCTACTTATTTATATATCTATTGTTTGGTCTTGTTTGTTTGATTATAGCAAAGCATTCGACGGTTATTTGCCTAAGGGTAAGGATGCCTCGTGGAGAACTTTCGAAGCAAAACTGACTCTTATGCACGTTACACGTGGGGAAAACCTCGAAAATGCCAATACAGCCATCCCCGTCGATCAGGATTCGAACCCCGGATCGACCTGCCAGAGTTCAACGATTTTACAGCTCAGCCGCTAGTGAGCCACACACACACACACACACACACACACACATCCACACATATACATTAAATAGTATTTACATGTCGTTTATAAAGTATAATTGAGTGCAATTTAATCATAAAGAGTTAGAAAATATTCTACGGAATTACTTCACTTCGTAGACTTTTTGTTAAGCTTCACCATATTTCTTAAAGAGAATCTCAATGCTAGTTCCATTTCCAAGCTGTTTATGTACCTTATTTTTCATGCTTTGAATTATATTTAGAAAATTATTTCACTTGGTTATAGCTGAAAATGCAGTTTTTTTATTGAAGAATTTAAGGGTAAGAAGAGAGTTATGCCCTTTTCTAATTATTCTTGAAGCATTTAAATTTTTTTTTAAAAAGCGCACATTAATACGGATCACTGAACTAAAGTGCTCGATACAAGACAGATTAATTAGCTACTAAATTTTTGATTTTCATTGAGTAAAAATGAATTCATCTGCATTCTATAAGAAAGTAAATATTCAAAAAATGTTTTTTTTCCTATCCTCGAAGTCATAATATTTTTCTTAAATATTCAGCTAATTCATATTCAAATATTCCAATCCATTACAATTAATAATAAATCGATACAGTAAATAAATAATTAAAATCAATTAAATGGAATTTTAATTGATTTTAATTGCCATTTTCCATAAACCCCTCTTTAGAGTTTAATAGCAGTCGATCAGCTTTTGTTGGGGTTCATTTTTTTTATGGTATGCTTACGTTATATATGTATGTATTATGCATTGCTCATACTCGTCAATTGCAGCTTTTAATATCTTTTGGAAAAAAATCAATATGAGAATCCAGAAAATGATTCTTAGTGACGCTAAAACTATTATTACTAGGCACTGTCATGCCACAGTGTTTAAAAAAAAATCCCATTGTTTAAAGGTAGATTCTATGCTCATATCCTAGTCTAAAATTAAAAGCTGCGAGTCAAAATTAAGGGGGTTGCTCTTAGAAAGCCTCAATTAAAAGTAGTTATATGAAATGTTAATCAATACTTATAATCTTACGGATTAAACACTTATTCCCTATTTGATCACGTGTATGGCAAACAGATATTCGTCATTCATAAAGAAAAGAAAGGTGAATCAAAATTAGTTTTCAAGACCTATCGCATACATTAGCAATACTTATTCTCGTAATAACAGATACGTATATGTTATTCTCTTCGTAATTTTCAGTACATATATTTATATTTATAATTAAGAAATGAAAGCAGCGTCAAACAGCTGTGAAAATTATATTTTAAAATTGTTATTTAGAAATGCGCTTATAATGGTTTTTATATTTACGAAAGATACTTCCCGTTTATTCAGGCTCACTGTATTTAAGTCGATAGGACCAATTGAATGGAAAGATCGATTTTTTAATTCATTTCCAAGTTTCAAATCGGATGAATGGACTCGCGAATAAAATGGCACATTAAAATACGGTCACTGAACTACAGTGAGCTATGAAAATTTTAACAAAGGTTTCGTACTTTATCTTATGAAAACAAAATATCAGAATTTAATTAAATGTTTCACTTATTAGAAAAATAGAAAATATAAATATTTGTGAATAAAAAGAAATTATCTTTAAAAAAATAAAATTTAAATGAAAAAAATAAAAGAATTACAAAATATTGCAGAAATTACATAAAATAGCGAATAAACTTATTCGGCACAAGCTCGCTAAATGTAAAACAAATTGTACAGTCAGAAAGCTCGCCTTGTCACACAAATGTACTGTTCATCGGGTTTAAAGGTTATTCAGACTAATGTGCGAAGTTCAGTGAGTAACTTGTATTTTCCTTTGAATGTATAAACTAGCCAAAAAACACTTTTAAAAAAAAAAATATATAAATCTCTTATGATCCCTGACACAGCCGTTTACTTTTTCCCCTTCCGTAATTAACGTCAGTCTCCTGCTCTTGACCGCATTTGCCACGCCACCGGTTTCATCGACGCTCGCATATAGTGCCCTAAATGAACCCGAAGTCTTCTATTGGACTTCCTTGTGCAGCTGAAGTCTGCTGTAGGGGGAAAACTAAATATTGCTTTTCCTTACGATATGATCTGTAATTTATTCCCGTGTCGCTTATAAGGTTACACTTGACCTTGTAATCTTACTTCAGTCCTATAATTTAGATTCCTCACACTATAAAGCAATAATCGTAATTCTTCGTATATTGTTTTTTAGTTCTTAATCTGACTGATTTAAATGAAAATACATTTAATTGTCATGCCTAGTCTCTTACATATTATACTCTGTGTCCAAAATTAAATCGAATTATCTTTAAAAATGGTGATAAGGAAATTTTCTAGGAAACATACGGGTTACATTATTTTAAGTATTTTTAGTTTTAGTCGAGCTGTAATTGTTTTTAATATTCTGGTAGTTTGCTGTTTATTCTTAAAAAACATTATTTCATATTCATAAAATAGAAAAATCTGATGTGTACACCACATGATTTCCTTGTACGGAATATTAAATTATACGCATTTTTTCTTGCATTTCATTTAAACTTTTTGGATTGAATTAAATCTACTTCGCCGACAACGCATAAACCACAATAGAATAAATGTATTCTTTAAAATTCACTCTATTAGTTTACCATAGCGACACTCTGGCGCTCAGTTCACTTAACAGTATTATATTTCGTTCATATTATAACTCAGAATGCAAAAAATTTATATCATTTAAAGAATTATCTAATCGTTGTCACATGTTTTATTCAAATACTATAATAAATCTAGAACGATGTATAAAAGAAATTAAGCAAACAAAACAAAAAAGAAACAGTTTTTCACAGACGATTGAGTATTTCTCATTCAATTAATTCAGTTCTCACTTCGCGACAAGGCAAAAATACATAAAAACTCAAAATATCTGTATTAAAAATTACGAAGTAAACACTTATTTCCTCGAAAAAATTCCAGAAAGGATTAAGCATGATTTAATTCGCAATAATAAATGAAGGCGTTATCTTTGTTGTTGCGAAATTAAGTTTCTCTAGATTGGCAACAAATCCACTATCCTGCTGTTTCAAATGTAAACAAGCAATGGCTGCCATCAAAAAAATTATTAGGTTTAGCGGCACTTTAACAACTTTAAAATTGTTGATAATTCTAAAAGTATTGCATACAGATTTACTAAAGGTATAAAACCTTAACCGGAAGATAAGAACAACACAATTCAATCATTTTTAAAGCAAAAAATGTACAATTTACAATCATATAAGAGTAAAGAAACTGAGATCACTGAGCCGGGTAACAGAGTGGATATATATATAAATTCGACGTTCGATTCGACGTTCAAATAAATTAAATTTCCCTTGAAAAGCCAGTTTGGAAGTCGAATTGGGTTAATTTACCATTTTCCGCTTACTTTTTTTTTTTATCTGATTCTGTTTTTTTAATGATTTACATGTTTAATGGTTTGATTTTCATATGTATTAATTTTTTTAAAACGTGTTGAACTTTTTGGAGCAGCAGCTCTTGGTAACTTTTAGGCGAGCTTACTACATTTTTTTATATTTTACTTATTTTGCAGCATATTGCGCAAGATGTTTTCTAGACCAAAATTAGTTTTTCAAAATTGTAATTACTACCTTGCTTGATATATATAAACATATTTATATACGTTTGGTGCGGCCCATTGCAACCAAAATACAGGGTGCACATCTACATGTTATAGCAGTCCTGTATACAAAATTTCAACGTTCTGAGGCTACTCGTTATTGAATTATGCGAGATACGTACGTACGAACGTAGACGCCACGAAAAATTCTCTCGTTAAATGGCATTCGATTGCGGTCAAAATGGATATTTTCGTTGAAATATGCTGTCTGATACTTTTCGTGATTACAATACTTCCTTTTTACTTCTTACAAGGAAGTAAAAATGAAGAAAATTTAAAGAGCTTTTAAAATTGAAATTAATTTTGAGCTTAGTTTTAATTTATGCTTGATAGTGGTGACTCCATTTAATAAGTTTGCAAAAGCAAATATTGAATTTTATTCGAGAACAAAAGCGAAATATTTGTGTCTTTATATATACGTATATATATATATATAACTCCAGTCCCCGTTAAAACATTATTAACATTTTGCTTTCAAATTACTTCAAAACTTCTTTCAAAATATAACTTACCAGTATGGATTCACTCTTTTAAAATAATTCTACTTTAATTAAACTTAGGAGATAATATAATCAATTAATCAATACTGTTTAGGAAATAAATTATTATTAACTAACTTTGCAGCAATTGCACAAGTAGTAATAACTTGTTTTCGCACTAAATGGATTTATGATCATACAACATTATATATATATATTTTAATTTCTGAAAATTTTGTATATTAAACTTGCCGTCCAGCTGCTAAATTGTAATCTGAAGCTCCCAGATCGGAAGTTTATTTGTTATATACGTTAAAAGAGGTGCACTGTTTTCAGTCGCTATGTAATATCATGTCTTGCAAAACATTTTTCATGCACATGGATCATGCCTCGGAAACTGGCGAATGAGAACAACAGAAAGAATCTGGAAGCAACTTTTGACAAGTATTGTCACGTCATTGAAAGTAACATTTTTAATTTATACTCCACATGCCCTTGCACATAGACGATTCTGTATTTAGCAAAAGCAAAATATACTCATGTCCATAAATTAAGGATAATTCGGAGTCACGCGGAACTCGAACTCTAAAATAAATATATCACCTGTAAAATCACTACACACATCTTCAAGAATCATATGCAAATTTCAGGAAGTAACCAGATGACGCCACTGATACGTCACAATGACGAGAGTGTAAGAGAGTGATATATAAGGAATACAGGTAAAGAAGTAAAATTGTTCGCAGGCGCTTTATAAGCATTTCAGTACAATAACCGAATAGTTATGACACAAAGGACGCATTTGGATGGTTTTTTACGTGGTAGAATTATCGGCCGTCTGGAATGGGGGCGTACCCAGCTGGAAGTATCAGACGAACTTGGAATTGCCCAGAGTGTCATCTTCAAGCTTTGGCAACTATTCTAAGATGATGGTAATGTGAGTAGACGTTACAGCACAGGTCGCCCCAGAGTTACAACGCCGAATGAGGACTGGTATTTGGCAGTTACTGCCAAAAGCCAGGCGCAGCACAGTCTCAGACCTGTCTCGTCAGCTCTCTTCAGCCACTGGTACGACAATTTCAAGGCAGACCGTGTACAGACGCTTAGGGCAGATTAGTCTATATACTCGTAGACCTGTCAAATGAGTTCCACTTACTGCAACTCACTGTCGCCTGGAGTAGAGAGAATGCATTGTGGACACCGCAACAGTGGGCTTGCATGATGTTTTCCGACGAGTCCAGGTTTAGCTTACAGTCTGATTCTCGCCGGACTTTTATATGGAGAGCTCCAGGTACCCGTTACCACCAAGAAAACATCATTGAACGACACCGTTACTGTGGTCCAGGAGTGCTCATTTGGGGTGGAATTATTCTGGGTTCCAGAACCGACCTGCATGTTCAAATTGGAAGCATGACAAGCCAAATCTATCGGGACGTCATTCTGGAACAACATGTGCTTATTTTTCGGGGCGCCATGGGCGCACAATTTGTGTTTATGGATGACAACGCCCGTCCTCACCGTGCAAACATCGTAAGCGAATGCCTTCAATCGGAGGATATCACCCGTATGGACTGACCAGCATTCTCACCGGACTTGAATCCAGTAGAGCACGTGTGGGACATGTTTGGCCGACGATTTGCAGCCCGTCAACCTCCTCCTACATGTCTACCAGAACTTCGGAGAGCATTGCTTTTTGAGTGGTGTAATATCCCCCAAGATCAGATCGATAATTTGATACTCAGCATGCCTAGGCGTCGTACGGACTGTATGGCATCGTCTGGGAGACATACAATGTATTAACAATCATACCAACCATGTAATATTGGTTTTTTGGAAATAGGTTTTTTTTTTTTTTTTTTTTTTGTAATTTGTTCCAGGTTGAAAAAATCGCTAATTGTTTTAATAATATCAAACATATAGCATCGTTTTTTGCTCTTTACCTTTTGTTGAATAAATAAGCTTTACAAATAAGTCAAATTTGTTTCGCTTCTAACTCTTCCTTTGTCTGATTTTGCATTATCCTTAATTTATGGACATGAGTGTATTTAACTTGGCGTTTAAAGTTAGGCAGTTTTTATTAGTTAATAAATTTAGCTATTTAAGAGCGATAAATGCCTTTCTTAAAGATATAAATTTTTATTTCACCTTTTAATAATGTTGATATAAATTATCTATACATATTATAATACTTTTACTAAATTGTAATACTTTTTAATAATGTTGCTATAAATTGATTTAAATTTATATGTCTAATCTTTCATTTCTGCGCTCTCGTTGAGCTCTCAGTCTACCAGTTTGCTGTTCCACTCATTCCTGCTAAACTATTTCTTCCCATCTTTTTAACTTTATTCTTAAGCATAATTTTATTCGCTTTTACGCCATACGCAGTTCAACAGCAAAATTACAAAAATTTTAAAAGCAGCATGTGTTTAGAATTTTTGATGAAGTCAAAAGTGTTGCCATACAATTTTCTATTTTTTTTTTCAGTCTTTTTTCAGCTTATCATAGCAATTGCAGGTGTCTTATTAACATGGCTCGCAAAACTTTTTTTTTGTTTATTTATTATTAACGCTTTATGTGTTAAATTTCTTAAATAAATATCATGTTCTTCGCTCTTACGCCACTTTAAATTCAGTTGAATAGTAAAATCACGAACTATTTCCAAACAACGTACCTTTAGAATTTCCGATAGACAGTCTAGCGTGCTGGAGATAAAAACGGTTTTATTCAGTACAGTGTTGCTATTGCTCGTTTTCGAATCGTTGAGTTTAATAATCAAAAATTAATTAGAGTTGTACAAAATATAAAATATAAGATTCGAACTTCAAAATTCGGGCTTCCAGGTGCACATGTTCGGGTAGAGGACTATGTTATTCAAAATTTGATGGCTCTAGGTTCCGTCATTTTTTCAAAATGCGAGAAACATACATACATTCATGCAGATTCTTCATTATTTAATTTTTAAAAATAATACAGGGCGATAATATTTTTTGGCAAAAATTTGAAAAGTTATTTAGACATCTAAAGTGATAAGCAGCCAAATCCCGTTTAGTGACTAATAGCCCATTCGGACTCTTTTGGGCTCATAAAATATTTGCATGTTTGAGGACAATTTTAGTAATATTTTTTATTTTAATCATTAAAACACAATATTTGACTAGATCTATAGTTCTTTGTTTATTTGTGTTAGTAAGTCGTTCTATTGAAAAATAATTAGGCTTACCTTATATGGACATTTGAAGATTTAAAAACTTTTAAAAGGCCAAAATGTTATTATATGTCAACTTATGATATCTTTTAGATACTTTAAAGCTGGCCACCAACGGCCGAGTAATAGAGTCGCTGAACATCGGTAGTTTGTTTCGGGATTCGAATCCCAGAAAACGGGTTAGCTGCATGGGCGTTTTTGTAGTTTTCCCCACGTGTAACATGTATACGAGCCAGTTTCTGCTGGAAATTCCTCCAAGAAGGCATCCCTGCTCTTAGACAGATAGCCCTCGAGGGCTTTGCTATGATCAAATAAAACAAATTAATACTTGTATTGCACAGTATAGCTAGTACCGCACATGAAAATCTTTGGAAATTACTCTTTTGCACTTTGTCACATGGCAATAAACAGCCAGTCGCTGCGGATTCCTGAGGCCAACATATAAAAGAAATCGTATATTCTGTAATAACCACAAAAATGTAGTTTTGATTCAAACATCCAATTAGTCAAATGAAAAAAAAAAAAAATCTGCGACATTTTGCGGAATGGGGGAAAAAAAAAAAGTCATGCATTTTTCATCAACGGTAAATCCTGTTGAAAATGTTTCGGAACCAGTTGGTAGCCTGAAAAGGAAGTATATATGCGATAGGCACTGTAAGAGTGATCTAATATATACTGAATCTAATGTTCAGAGGTCATGTACTCAAAACTTTTACCAAGATTACTGAAAATATAATCTACCTCTTTAAACAAACGTCTTCCAGTTCCACTCTTAGAGATTATAACATTAATGAAAACCTGCCTTATTATAGTTAGGTCTTTTGGCTATCGGATGTTACACTTGAATGCATCAGTTTCTTTAAATGCTCAACTTATATTTAAGTGTACTTTCTATTTCAGAATCAAATGGTTAATGAAAGAAACCCCACGAACCATTACATGTATTCGCCCTAAATTAATTAACAATTAATAGAGGAATTTTCTTTTGTCGTTTTCATTTTCGTTGGATTTATCTTTCATGCAAATAGCTCGATGAATTTACATAGTGTATATACTTTATAAGAATTGTGTTTGAAATTTATTACATGCTATTTAAAATCAAGTCTTCAATTTTTCTTTTTACTGGGATAATTTTTAAAAATAGACATTTAGGGACATGTTTTTAAAGTGCCGAAGTTTTAGAAACATCATATCTTTATCATTTGACCATAAGTCAAATTAATTTTCCCGATTGCTCTCATTTGGGCCGGCACGATTAATAAAGGATGATTGTCTGTAACCGTGAGAACATACGAACAGGATAAAAATATAATATTTTAAGATAAAATATGAGCTGAATGGAAATAATATCTGCAAAATTCATATTTAAGTATTTCTAAAGGAAGAAGTATTTCTAAAAGGGGTGTGGCTTTGTAATACATGACATGTCAAATGCTATATATAATTGCCTTAACATTTATTTGCCTCTCAGTTTTGCACCGATAAACGTCAAAACCTTAGTAATAAAATTATATGATGGAATTATTATTTTATAAACTAAATTAAGCTGTAATGTTAATTAAGTTAAATGTTAATTAAAAGAGTTTCTGTCGGTTCATATATTATAGGTATAAATTTGTAATGACAATAAGAAACAAGATTTAAATATTTAAAAAAATGGGGAGAAAGAGAAAGAAAGTCTAATTTTTGTATTTTATTTATACGAATTTAAACTTGTATTTTAAACATTAAGAAATATCACAAAGCTGACCTCCGTATAATTTCTTATTTTCTTCTTTTATTAGGTCCGAATAATGTGGCCAATAAACCCACTTCTTTCACCTTCAGGAATAATGTTGCATCACGCATGCGAAATCACATCCCACCTGCTACTCCAGCGTTAGGAGGAAACTACCGAATGTCGGCAAATTTGAGAACACCTGTGTTGACCAATATGTGGGAGCAGAACACACATCCGTATGAAGCTGGCCAGTCAGGTTACATTGGAATGGAACCAGCAGCACAGAAAACGCCTTTACTGCCTAATCAGAGAGGGTCGAAGTCAAATATCTATGAAACAACGCCTTCGTACAATAATAGCTACTCTACTTCAATGGAAGTTGTAGATCATGATAATTGGGGTAATGATGAATTTCATTTTTCAGAGTTTTTGAATAACAAGCAACAGCATACCAAAAAATAATAAACGAATTGGAAATCCAACTTAATATGCCACTAATTACAACATAGGAAACAATTTCTAACATAGAACATTTATTAATTTTCAGATACATATTTATGTGCTTTTAACTAATTGCTTTTAATTCCATACCATTACATTTCAAAGCTCAATTAGCTGCTTTTTAACACCATATATACTTTATTCGAAATGGAATCAAAGTCAATTGGACTTAATGAATCGCTTTTCAGTTACTGGGATTTCAGCGCCCAGGGACATCTGAAGATTTCGCGCCCCCTACTGCTTGCCAAGGATGGAAAACATTTAATTCTAAATTGTCGTAACATCAGTTTGGCGCCCCTTGGATTCTGTGCCCGGGGACAGATGCTCCCCCTTGCCTCCCTCTAGCTACGCCCCTGCATGATACTCGATTTCAAGCTCCAAAAATCTAAATGCCATCTTTTTTTTTTATTTTAAATTCCTATATTTACATCAAATTTGACAAAAACAAGCACCATTATTCCCTATCTTTAATTCCTACTGCACATTTGACATTCAGATTTGGCTTGATTCAGACATTTTATAGCAGCAATTTGAAAAATAGCACCTCGCATTTAAGTGACACAACCCAAAATGTCGTTTTGAGACTAACAGTCCTTCTGGGTTAACTCCCCTTTGGGCTAAAAAGTGATATAATTTAAATTAAAGTTATTATAATATACTACACTTCGCAGTTTTTTTAAGCGAAAATCTTATAAATTCAAAATTAAGTATCTAAATATGAGATTACACAAACTTATTTATATCTATAACCGAAATTATTTCTAATCTTCATTTCGGAACTGAAAGAGCAGCCTTTAACGCTGCTTTCGCAACCTGCCATTGCTGAATTTTGGGTCCACGCAATAAGATATTTAATTTTGCAACCTTCTTTAATATCAGTGTAGTTAAAAGACAAACTTCCTATTTTATAGTCATTCATACGCTTTCTGATAATATATTTACTACAGTTTCATTTTATTGAAACTCATATTTGTACTCACTTGTAAAATTATTATTACAAATTATGAATTACGAACTACAACTATGAAATTATTTTTTACAAATGTATATAAGAAGTTTATTAAAGATTACTCAATTTCTCAATTGGTTTTTTAGTAAAATTCCAAAATATCTTGAGGTATGAGAAGTTAATTTTCTTTCAAGGAATTCTGTAGAAGAAAAGTCCTTCAATAACATATCCCTCCTTTGTCAGATACTAGCTCTTACGTATTTTGCAATTCTTTTGAATTTAATAAGTGTGAAGAAGTAGAACATTTAAATATTAAAAAAAGTTTAAATCAGCTTGCATTAAAAACACTTTAAAAAAGGAAAGTTTTCATTATCAGTAGAATTTCACATAATTAAAATCAAAGTAGTAAAATTGAACTATTGCATATTTGATAAGTTTGAGCAATTTGCTTTTCATTTATCTCTTTGGTAATATAAATATTATAACGTTGGAAAAATTTCGTTCAATTTCAATAATTAATTGGTTTTGAATTATTAAAAATTTAAATGATCTGAATGAATGGTTAGCTGATGTAATTAAGCCAAAGCGCAAACGTCGTATCTACCAGATAAGAAATACCTTAATGATAGTCGTTTTAGGGAGAAATGAATGGTATGCACGAGATTTAAATAGAGCCTAAGTACGAAATTTAAATCTGGAATTCTGAGGAGATGGTTAAAAACTTTTGTGTAACTACATTCCTTCGAGTTTAAGGTACTTTCATCAGTTTTTGATGAGCATTATATTTTGTTATAAATGTCGTACAATAAATACATTGGGTAATATTGCATAAATATACTGTTATGTATATATATAGAGAGAGAGAGAGAAATATTATTATATAATAATTATTTTGCGTACTTTTAAATTCATGTAAAAGTTTTTTTAGTAGATAAACTGATTTATTTGCAAATACATCATTCAGCTATTTTATAATTATATTTTTAACAGAGACTGTGACAAATCTCGCTTGTCTGATATCAGAAACCCAACAAATTCATCGTGGCAAGGAGGCAAGATTGCGCCTGTCGTTGGCAACAGCTTTGAGCACCATGCAGGTGATAGTCTCAGTTTTGCTCAGTTTCGTCCGCACCCAATTTTGAAGGAGAGCACGCCGGAGGACGGAGTCGAGGGTTTCCCACCCTTTTTTCCTTATCACCAACTTTTCTAGAGGACTCACCACTCGCCGTATATTTTGAATGCCCCCTATGCCGCAGCGGTGCTATACATTTACAAATATCCGTGCCTTCTTCGAGATTCGGACGCTGTCTTTTCCGTGCGGCAGTCACAGTCACTAACCACTTTCCTGATTGGGCGTCTTTTTGACTTCTGATGCTGATAAAAACAGTCTCGAGAAGCTTGTTTTCTGCTTTTGAATTATAACATGAAAAGTTAAATATATAAGCAAGATGTAATATAGTAAAAGTCCGCTAATCTGGTATACAATTAATTGCCACATCCAGTGCGGCACATTTTTTACTGACTATTCTTTTATGGCGTTACTTGCATTTCTATCGGCTATATTCTGAAATATTCGGCCTAGTTTATTTTGCATCTTTTTGTCCATTTCAGTTAACTTTTTTTTTTTTTTTTCCCCTCCAAAATTTCGCATTCATAAATCGTTTGTTGTTGTTTATCTATTCAGGATATTTTCAGAATTTGATAAAATTGTCCATTAGGGAATGAAACGGAAACCTGTGACCTTAACAAGTGCAAAACAGGAACTGCAATATTAATCCAACTTATGGATCAAGAATTTATTTAAAACTTTCAAAAATGTGCAAAGTTTTTTAATAATGATTGCGGCATGAAGAACTTCCTAGTTCAGTTCGATAGAAAAGGATCAAATTTTCATGACTGCTGTTTCTTGGAAATAACAAGTAAACAACACAAAGCTAATGCTTGGTGAGAAATGGACAAATGCCATAAAGGAGAGGTATTAAATATAGGCTTGCGATAGACTATCTTTTAGAAATCGTTGTTCTAAAATCTAGTTTAGTAGGGATATGCCTCGGACGGCGTCATGTACTGTCTGTCTGTCACAAAAGCAGCACTCTACAGATAGTCTTCAGCAGTCTGTTTCCACAGAAATGAGCTCTAACCAATTTTTCATAGAGGTGTTTTGCTTTCCAGTTTGCCATCTTGGAGCACTTAATGATGAACAGACTTTCTCTAAATTTTCTCTTTTCCGAGGCCAAC
The DNA here is from genome assembly GCF_044657685.1 of Stegodyphus dumicola. Classification (NCBI taxonomy): domain Eukaryota; kingdom Metazoa; phylum Arthropoda; class Arachnida; order Araneae; family Eresidae; genus Stegodyphus; species Stegodyphus dumicola. Next base: position 155,586,570 of record NC_140768.1, on the reverse strand, counting down.
ATTCGAATAAAGGCCACCGACTAGTACTAGACTTAATAACGGAAGCTATTCTCCTGGTAAGCAAATAGTAACATCTGGTTCGTTTTCAAAGAACATGCACATAAACAAGTGTTGACACCGTTGATTCTGGTTATCATCAATGTCGCATGTTTGTGAACTTAATTATTATTTTGGTGTAAAATTTGGTATTTAACTTATAAGGTATTTCTCCCGCCTTCTTATCATGCCTTCGTGGTGTAGTGGTCAGCATACTCGGCGCGTTTTATAGAGGTCAGTGGCTCGAGTTACGACGAGGGCACTACTCCTTTTTCCTTCTCTAGCTTCAAAATAACCTAATGACGCTACAGTGGCGCCCAAACTAAAAAGGGTGGTGGATGATGATTCTCCACCACCAGGATTTGGCGACTGGGACCCCTAATTCTCAGTCGCCCTTTAACTCTTTCGCATCGAAAGAGAACCAAATCTCTTTCCTTCAAACATCGAAAATGCCCGTGTGTACGAATTTCTGTTTAAATGCTTTTCCTTCTCCCGTGACAAATTGAATACTAGAGCGCTAACAATAATCTAGTATACCGTCGTGGTGTAGTGATCAGCACAATCGGTCCGAATTCGTCCTTGGTTCGAGTCCCGACGAGGGCATTGCTCATTTTTCGCGTCTCTAGCTTCAAAATAATCTAATGACTCTACCTTCGTGGTGTAATGGTCAGAACACTCGGACCGTATTCGAGAGGTCTTTGGTTCGAGTCCCGACGAGGGCATTGCTAATTTTTCTCATCTCTAGCTTTAAAATAATCTAATGACTCTACAGACCTAATAATTGTGTTAAACAGACTGCTTTTAAGGTTACATATTTTATGTTTCCTCGTGGACAAGTGTCTAAAACTGGAAGGATAATTGAAAAAAATATACAATGAAAGAAAAAATGATGAAATAAGCGTTTCGATTTCTGCTGCTTTAACTTCCGGCGTCGACAAAATACATTTGGAGGCTTCTGCCTCTACACAGTATATTCATTTTGTTCTTACTTATCCACTGAAATAAGCAATGGCAAAATATCGCATAGTGCTACTCATTGGTGCCTTAGATTCCTTAAAAGGTTTATTCCTGGTGGATATATTGTTGCAGTTAATAAACTTTGCTTACAGCGTGAAAGGAATACTGCCTTCTACCATATGTTCTCGAAATGGAAGTGCGTTCCTGTGTACTCTCGCACTGGTAACCGGAAGTTTCCAAGTACGAACTCCGGCGAAGGCATATAGGTGGTTTCTCCTGTTTCCTGGTACGAAATCTTAAAAGCGTACAGAGTCATCCGAATTAAAATATATTAAATGATAATACGCTGCGAATTATGTGCTGTCGACTAGGCTTGCATGCCTCTGTCCTATCGCTTTTTAAGTGAGAGAGAAGGTAAGGAATTATTACATTTCCCCGTGTGTGCTCGCATAGTGTAAATGGTTAGATGGTATTGGCAAGTGAAATATGCATGCTTCGAATTCGAATCCAAATAGGGGGCCCGATTGATTTCTTATGTTTCCTGACTCTAAATCTCTTAATAAATCTTAATAAGTTTTTGTTAAGTTATTAGTAATAGTAGTTGTTGAGTTTTTCTTAATTAATACCTCTACCTTTTTAGTATATATAGGTTTTATTTTACTACATTTTCTTTAAAGGAATGGAAGACGTTTTTGGGAATGAAAATTTTATGAATCCAAATGAGGAATATTGGCCAAACGATACGTAAGTTATTACTCTAATTTTGGAATTTGATTTTTTATTTATATCATATTTTGTGTGAATTTAATGATTTTTTGATTAAGAAAGTCTGCGATTTAAAAGCAACGTGTTGCCACTCGGGAAGTAAGAAAACTTGTTTCAGATTTAATGAGAAAACCAAGCGTTTAAAAGAAATGTTTTGCCATTGACCGAAATAAAATATTTTCCACTTCCAGGAGCATGGCTGTTTGTTACTATTCGGAAAAGCGTAAGATACTTAATTTTTCTTTCAGAATTAATGTCTATTGTTCATTAACAGACTGAGTAAGGGTGAAGTAAGCGGGTATGATTGTGGTTCAGATATAGACGAATTTCGAGTATTCCGGATTTGAGAAATTGCATACATACACGTAATCTTCGTAATCTAACTTTTGGGTTGAATATTTAAGCTAAAAAGAAGGAAAATAAAAATACCTGGCATTGACAAAACTGCTTAAATTTGATTTAATCTGCTTCTATGCACTACTGAAAAGGCATTTAATTATATGGATGATATTATGATAGAATGTAAAACACCGTTGAACACTGACAGGTTAGTTGCTGTGAAATATTATTTATTCTCATTAATCAAACAAAAACAAAAAATGTGAAATTTGGGGATCCGAAAATCCATCTCAGGGTCCAAATGATATAGATTTTAGGGATACTGCACTGAATACTGGCCAAATCTTTTTACATTCCATGAATTGTTCACTTTTAACTATCAATTTCTGATCTCTAGCTCTTGTTAATATGTATACTGATGATTATAATCTAATGTTTAAAGAATTAAGTGAAAAACCATTGTCTACATGAAAATGGTTTGCTGATCATAATTCATCATGATCATGCATGATGACACTTTCATTTGTTAGCAAAGGTTAGGTTAGGTTATTTAATTACGGCAAAGCCTCGAAGGCTATCTGCCTAAGGGAAGGGATGCCTTCGTGGAGGACTTTCTAAGGGAAACTGGCTCGTATACACGTTACACATGGGGAAAACTACGAAAACACCCATGCGGCCAGCCCGTTCGCGGGATTCGAAACTCGGACCGAACTATCAGTGTTCAGCGACTTTATCGCACGGTCGCTGGTGGGCTTGTTAGCAAAGGAAAGTGTAAATGCAGCAATACTAAATCTTAATCCTCTTCCCTAAAAATGGCAAACTAGCATAGTAATCATTTTTAAAAAGTGTTGAGAAACCAGAAAGAAGGTGAACAACTTTGTGAAAGGTTGTAGTGGAACATAAATTAACATTTAATAGATTAAAAAACATATTACTTTTTGAATCAGTAACAAAATTGTTGGATAAATTGTGTGTATGGATATGTGCATGTGTGTCACATTAATCTTCTGAATTATTTGAAATTATGTCAGGATTTTCTCCAAAGTAGGAATTTTGAAACGGAGCCACAGTCACCCCTTAGTAACTGAGTAGAGTCGAATTTGTATTATTACTGTGTGTTTCCGTACTGCATTTTATTACTAAAATAATTAACTTAAAAATAGGGAATGCTTGTTTTGACATAGGGAACTTTTATTTGTAAATATGTAGAACCCTTTCAGTTCATCTAACAATACTGCAAATAGATTTTAATTATTTTGAATCCAAGCGTCATAAAATTTCTTCTTAAGTGTCATATCTTCATTATGAAAATACCATGATAAATCATTTTTAAGTTTTAAATTGTAAAAAGGCGATTTTCTGTTTCTTATGAATTCGTTCATTCCATTTCTCATCAAATACTTATTTTATATAGTTTCTGAGTTGCCCATCATACATCGTTTTGAGGCCAAGGATAAAAATTCCAGTTCATATCTATAAATTTCGTTTCTCTTAAATATAATACAAAATAAACTAAAGAATAAGAATGTTTCAATTCATTTCATTTCCTGTAAGAATGTTTCATTAGGATAACTGATTATTCCTCTTTTTCAGGAACATGTTCCCTGTCCAACCACATAGAATTCAAAATAATAACTCGTTTAATATTCAAGATCTGCCATGTGAAAATCGGAATGACAAGACGAATAAAGCACAAAAGACACATATGAGACAAACCGTTTTAAGCTCCGATTCGTTAAAAGGCTTGGCGTTTAAACTGGAAAAGTCTAAGAAAAGGAAAAATACTGTTTTATCCGTAAGTATGCTAATCAGGTTGACCATTTTACTGGATAAAACAAGTTTTCACGGCATTTCAGGCTAAATATGAAACATTTATAGGACGGACAGTAAGCAATTCAAATAAAAAAGGTGAAGTCACTCTTCCCAAAAAGTTCTCTCATTTTATTACAGAATTAAAAATTTTCTGATTCATATTCCTTTGCAAAAGTAATCAAAGCAATCCGGAATTAGATTGCTGATATCTGGTGAAGCTTAAAATTCTAACTGATTCAGTCTTGCAAATGCTTACATAGGGAAGCATATTTTATACACCTATATAGGTTTAAAATCCAACACGTATGCTATACGCATACTTACTGGTTTGCATTCCATAGGCCTGATATATTTTTTGTTGAACAAAAATCAGTTTTTAATCATGACATGTTACTTCTTTTCGGATATAATTCATTTGAATCATACTATTTATATTTCAAGTGATCTTCCGTACATTTTGACGCACTCCTATAACTGACTTATCAAGAGTTTGTGCAGAAATTTTCTCAGAAGCTAAAAATTGATATCCGAGTACAAACAAATTAATATAAAGTAGTACATATTTACTTTATTTAAATAATATTTGACTATTAATATATGTTTATTGCTTTATTAATGTATATTTAGTAAAATGATGGAGCCGTTTTTTGCACTTAAAGTATTTTCTTGAGAAGATAACAGAATTAAAAGATTATAATTTTTCTACTGTCTTTTCAGAGATTATTTTAAAAGTGAGATGATCATTTAAAAAAGATTTTATAAAAGATTAAAAAAGACTTACACCGTTTTCTTTGAAAGCGGTATCCATTTTATATTAAGTAGAGATAGTTAAGGGAATGCTTTGAAAAGTACTGGTATATGTTAATACGCTCATTTTATGTTTTTTAAATATAAAACTGATTTAAATTTATAACGTGTTCGTTTTTAAAATATTAGTTAAAAGAGATTTATACTTTTGAAGACATAAAATGGATTATACCCCTTTCAAAGTCAACAAAATGTGAAAAATCATACATTTACGAAATATTAAATATGGGATTTCAATCGAATCAAGCCAACTTTTTCTGAAATTTTTATTAAATATATATTGTTGTCATCAGAATCTGTTTCCAAGTTTCTTTTCTAGTTTCTATTTATTGGAATGATTAGAAGGAAATGTAACAAAATAAGAGTTTATTTTATAATACCTACCTGAATCACTGTACGATTCTTAAGTGACATTATCCACTAAATTCCAATGAACGAGCGAAAATTTTTATATCATGAACAGTTTTGCTGCACATATGAAAACAAAGCAGAGAAATTATGCAGTATAGTACGCTTTTAAATAAATGTTATGTTTTTTGCGGAAAATGGAGTCACGTCACTTTTAAAGTAATTATGTTTGTAATTTAATTAACTACGTCCATTTTTATTGAAAAATTATGAAAATTTTTAAAGATTTTTTTGGTAACTGTTTATAGAGAAAAAGCTTGTAGCATATTGCATTCATTGTCAAACGTTTCAAGTAATAAAGTCGAATTACGCTGTAACAAACCCGAAGAAACCTTATTTCGCTGTATCCAATTCGATAAGAAATCTGTAAAAATTGAATGAAGAATCTGCGAAAAAATAGAAAATTTTTAATATTGTACCGAAAGAAGTGAATAATAAATTTAAGTTAAAAATATTCATACTAAGTTTTAATTGCATTTATTAAAGTAATAACAAAATTTAAGTTAATAGTTTTACACGTTAAATTACTTAACAACAGTATCGTGATTCCTCGCATTAATCTTTAAATTAGAGAATTCATGATTCCTCAAATTCCTTTTCTGGAATTGCACGTTTATAGTTATGAATGATTATTTTATTCATAAAATTATACAGTGATTTCATTTTTTAGGATAACGGATAACAAAAAATATGGAGGATTTTACTTTTAACTTTTACATAAGACATGATTGCAAAGCGGATATTCAATAACTTTTGTCAAGAATATCGTATGTCTTGCAAAAGATCTAAAAAATGTTAAACACCAATTCGGAAGACTAAGCTTGAGGATCATTTACACTCATACAAATTAGGATAAAAATTTTATTCCTTAAAAGGCGAATCAACTGTGTAGTCTAATCATAGACTCTCTAAGGCCGGTTTCGTTACAGAGAGGATCATCTATATACTGATTTATCATATACAGTTGAGCAACCGCTATAACTAACTTCAAGAGAACTTAAGTTTGGTTCGGCGTATCCAGTGGTTTATTGTATTCAATTGGATAAGCGGGGGAAGGATGGATCGTCTTATAAGTAGTGCAAAAATTTGTTTATCAATCACACAAAAAGAATAGTTAGCATTTTCACATCTCCCGAAAGAAGTTAATAATACCTCTATTATGAAAAGAAAAAAAATACTAAGAACTAATTACTATTATTATTATGTGCAATTACTAAATTTCTATTGTGTTGTTTTTCTGTTTCACCGTATATTAATAATTTTACACTGTACAAACAAACCTATAAGGATTAAAAGATTTCATTTCTTAAAAGACGAACCACCTGCATAGCAGCAAGCTAATATAAGAATCTATTCTTTACTTCCTTTTTCCCCGACTGACAACTCAAAAGAATTTGAATGGAGTCAAATATACCGATTCAAATTCTTTGCCAGAGTTAATCAACGGTTCTTTGGCTCAATGTGTTACACAATAGGATCATCCAAAGCATGTTTATTGTGTGTCCTGGTTTTTCAAGACTTGGTGTTACACCTGCCTCATGTCAAGTCAGTAACTTAAAGGCACTTTTAATTATTGATGAAGTTAGTAACTTTTCAATTGAAATTTGCAGAAATCATGGAAAACCCTTTGCAAAATACTAACAAATGTCAGTCGATAATATGGCCGAAGCTCATTATATCCAATTTGTACATTTGGAAGTTCACTATAGTCACGTAAAATAACAATAAGTGTATAGGAAATTGGATGGGACCAAAAAACTTGGGCATTATATTCGGGGTGCATCATAAACGGATTCGCTACAGCGGGTGATAGCAGCTCATCGGTACTGCAGTCTGCAAGGCAATGTGTCTGCTTACAATTAGCACGTTTGAATACGACTATATGTAAATATGAAGACTAAACTAAATGCATTTGTGGAGATTTTCTGTGTCTATAAGCTTGTGTTAATACACTTCAGACTTTACCAGCCTGGAAACGAGTTATCGCTTTAGTTTGGAAAAAAAAAATCTGATGTGTACACCACATGACTTCCTTGTACGGAATATTAAATTATACGCATTTTTCTTGCATTTCATTTAAACTTATTGGATTGAATTAAGTCTACTTCGCCGACAGCGCATAAACCACAATAGAATAAATGCATTCTTTAAAATTCACTCTAGTATTTGTTTACCCTAGCGACGCTCTGGCGCTAGATTCACTTAAAATTATTACTGTAACTAAATTTGTATTACTGTTAGTTTGCGCGCAGTGCTTCAGTACAAATTTTAAATTTTCGGAAAATACAGTTAGTTTTCTCTTTATAAAAAAAATTCTTATGCACTGTAGGGTTTATATTTATTTTAACTAACATTTATTTTAAGTTTAAACTATCTTTCCTGTCAAGCCTTACTTTCCCCTGGAACTGCCAATGCCAGAATATGTAAATTTGAGTAGAACGCGCAAGGATTCAAATTATCAGCGGAAGTATTCTGATTTAAATAGAAGGAAACGAGTTCGGTGAGAGATTCTTACTTAGCGAGCGCGGAGGTAGTTAGCGAGAATTGAAGAATCCCGCGTTGCGGCCTATGTGCTTGGCGGGAAGTAGTGGAAATTGTTCCAGTGAGCTTCAAGTCTGCTGAATTAGCAGCGGTATTGTAAAACACGGTGAGTTAGTTATTTTAGAGAGCCTCGTAGTTAGAATCTTGTCTTTACTTTCTTTTCAGGTTATTATTTTTATTTGACTGCCAAGTAGGCACAGTCTGTAAGCGTCAAGAGGACGCAATTGTAATTTATTACGTTGAATAAAAAGGGACTTAAACCCTTCACAAGGCTTATCTTTTATACAAGTTTTCACAGTCACCTCTTGGTTGCGTGCAAGTTGGAGGCGCGCAACGTTATAACACTATTAAGTAAAATAAATCAAGAAAAATAATCATCTATGTATAAAGATGACACACTGAAAATTTCATATATGTACGACAAAAACAATTTCACTTATTAAAACTCGAAAATCAGCTAAAATTTTCACTTTTTGTGTTGCGCAAAACTGATGACTCCCCATCAGTATTATATTTCGTTCACATTATAACTCATAATGCACAAAATTTATATCATTTAAAGAACAGAATTATCTAATCGTTGCCACATGTTCTATTCAAATACTATAATAAAGCTAGAATGATGTATAAAAGAAATTAAGCAAAAAAAAAAAAAAAAAAAAAGAAAGAAAAGAAAAGAAAAAAAAAAAAAAAAGAAAGAAACAGTTTTTCACAGACGATTGAGTATTTATCATTTATTTAATTCAGTTCTCACTTCGCGAGAAGGCAAAAATACATAAAAACTCAGAATATCTATATTAAAAATTACGAAGTAAATTTCAAACACTTATTTTCTCGAAAAAATTCCAGAAAGGATTAAGCATGATTTAATTCACAATAATAAATGAAGGCGTTATCTTTGTTGTTGCGAAGCTAAGTTTCTCTAGATTGGCAACAAATCCACTATCCTGCTGTTTCAAATGTAAACAAGCAATGGCTGCCATCAAAAAAATTATTAGGCTTAGCGGCACTTAAACAACTTTAAAATTGTTGATAATTCTAAAAGTATTGCATACAGATTTACTAAAGGCATAAAACCTTAACCGGAAGATAAGAACAACATAATTCAATAATTTTTAAAGCAAAAAATGTACAATTTACAATCATATAAGAGTAAAGAAACTGAGATCACTGAGCCGGGTACCAGAGTGGATATATATATATATAAATATATTTAAATACGTTTGGTGCGGCCCATTGCAACCAAAATACGAGGTGCACATCTACATGTTATAGCAGTCCTGTATACAAAATTTCAACGTTCTGAGGCTACTCGTTTTTGAGTTATGCGAGATACGTACGTACGTACGTTCGTACAGACGCCACGAAAAATTCTCTTCAGAATTAATTTCAAAGCAGTTTTATAATTTTTTTTGAAGGAAAAGAGTATTTTATTCTGTTCTTACGTACAGATATCACGCAAAAACATCGTTAAATTGCATTCGATAGCGGTCAAAATGGACATTTTCGTTGAAATATGCTGCCTGAAACTTTTCGCGATTACAATACTTCTTTTTTACTTCGTACAAGGAAGTAAAAATGAAGTCTTGAGATGCTTAAAATAACCTTTTCGTAACTCTTACATGAACACAAGGCACTCTTTTGCGACTGACGAACTTCCGCTACTTCGGGTATTAAAATTAACATAAGATAAAAGTTTAATATAAATAACGTAATCTGAAACTACAGGCACACTATGCTACTTAATACGTCTCAAGATAGTTAGCGGCGTGTATTTTAAACGTCGGCTAGCAAGATGCGAAAGCCCGAACAACTTTAGTACACAGGAAAGAATAAATAACTGCAACGCTAGGCTGTCAGAAGCTCGAACTATAAAACATTCAAACCCTCAGCTTTAATTTCAAATCATAGTAACTGGTTAATTAATACAAAATCCTACACATTCATGCTTTTATTTACCTATTTGAGGTGAAATGTGATAACAGTGTTCCCTCGCCAATTCACGCTTCATGTTTTGCGGCTTCAGTGCTTCGCAGGTTTTTCCAAAATATTCATCAAAAAATAAAAATGAAAAAAATACAACCATGTCTGCATCCATATTGCGGAAAGGAGTGTTGTTTCATGTTGATGCGTTAGAGAGAACGATCCCTGTATGTCAAACAGAGAGATGAGTTGATTCAGAGTAAATACCACGGGCTCTCATAAAGGCGCGTGTTAGCGGGTGGAAAGTAGACACAAACGTTCGTTATTGCGTTTATTAGACTGTGTGAAGAACAATATTAGATATACAGGTAGTTCGGCGCTCGCAGGCGCCATCTTGCAGAGAACAAAATCAAATTTTACATAAGGCGCGAACATGCCGCCCACCTTGAAATACTATTTCAACATTTAGTGGTTAAAATTCAGTAAATTTAAAACACAATACAATATTGAAATCATGATATAATACTTAATTTATAATACATGAATTAAAACTCAAATTGGTAATTGACACAATTTTGTAATATTTCTTCTGACCAGACCATCTGAAGTTTTAATAGTCACAACCCTAACAATATTATCAAGACCAGGATGTAACTGAGTAATTCTACCCATTTTCCATTTAGTTGGAGGTAAGTTATCCTCCTTTATGAGACACAGATCATTAACTTGAAGATTTTTAGTTGGCAAAAGCCATTTTGGTCTTTGTTGTAATCGACACAGATATTCTTTGTGCCAACGCTTCCAAAATTGTTGAACCATTTTTTGAATATGTTGCCATCTAGTGAGATGGGAAACTTCAATGTAATTTGGTTCAGGAATGCTTGTTAATGATCTACCAATAAGAAAATGACCACGTGTCAATGCTGATAAGTCATTTGGATCATTAGACAAACTTGTTAAAATTCGCGAATTAAGACAAGCTTCTATTTGTGTGAGAAATGTTTCAAATTCTTCATATGTCAATCTCGCCTCACCAACTACTCGCTTTAAATGGTATTTTGTTGATTTTATGCCAGCTTCCCAGAGTCCACGCATATGTGGCGCACCTGGAACGTTTAAATGCCATTTAATGCCATTATCAACCAAATATCTGCTAACATTTTGGTTATAAGTTGCAGACCTAGAAAGCCTTTCAAATTTCATCAGTTTGCGTTTTGCTCCAACAAAATTGGAACCACAATCGCTATATATATCACTGCTTTTGCCTTTGCGAGAAATGAACCTCTTAAGAGCTGCAATAAAAGCATCTGCTGAAAGATCAGTCACCAATTCTAGGTGAATAGCTCTTGTCGTAAAACAAACAAATAGAGCTATATATGCCTTGAATGACCTAGAGCCTCGACCCTTATTTGCTTTAATTTGAAAAGGACCTGCGTAATCCACTCCACAGCGCAAAACGCAGGAGCAGGCGAAATGCGACTAGACGGCAAATCGCTCATCAATTGATTAGTGACAGATGCTCTAATTTTGCAACACTTTATACATTTCCTTAAATAAATCTCTGATAACAGCTCTACCATTTATGATCCAATATTGTTCTTGAATGCAAGATTGCATAAGTTGTGGACCTGCATGCAAAAGTCTTTCATGGTAATGTCTAACAATGAGATGAGTTAAAATGTGCTTCTTTGGAAGCAAAATTGGATGCCTAAAGCCATATGCAAGGTTTGCATGTGGCAAGCGACTTCCCACCCTGAGAATACCTGAATTACCTAAAAATGGATTTAAAGATAAAATTTTGCTTGTACCAGATAATGATTGATTTCGGCCTAAAGTGTTAATTTCATTCTTAAATTCAACACATTGCATTAATTTAATTAACACATGCATAGCTTTAGTTAATTCACTAGTTTTTAAAAATCCACTTACCTGATCTTCTGAGTATTTACAGTTATTTACAAACCTCAGACATAATGCTACAATACGTTTAAGTTTAGTGAGAGAAGAATATTTGTAAAATAAATAATGAGCGTCTGTCAAGTGACTGGCAGCAGTTGTTGACTGTAAAGCCCATCTTTGCTCCTTTGCTCTGGCACAGAATCATTCAGTAGTGGTGCAGATAATTCTGGCTGAAAGGGAAATAAATTATACAATAAATCTGGTCCACGTAGCCACAATGAAGTAACCAGTGCAGATGATGACACACCACGCGTTGCAAGATCAGCAGGATTAGCATTTCCACTCACATGATGCCACTGGACAGGAGAAGATAAAGTCTGGATTTTTGCTACTCTGTTGGCGACGAAGGTCTTCCATCGGCTCGCATGAGATCTTATCCAGGCTAATACAATAGTGGAATCAGTATGAAAATAAACTTGTGATAGAGGAGTATTTAAAGCCCTACAGGTAAAATCCATTAATTTAGTCAACAGTAATGCTCCACAAAGTTCCAATCGGGGAAGTGATATGTTTTTTAGTGGTGCAACTCTTGTCTTGGCTATCACCAACTGAACATTGATTTGTCCAGTATCTAACACAGAACGATAATAAAATGCAGCGGCGTAGGCTTTCTCTGAGGCGTCACAAAACCCGTGCAGTTGAAACTGGTTATCTGATTCAACCAACAAGAATCGTGAAATTTTGATACTTTTAATGAATAACATATCTTCTGTAAGTTGTTTCCACTCACATTCAATATCTGGAGGAACCTTTTCATCCCACTGCAACTGATGTTTTCACAATATTTGCATAATCAATTTATACCAAACCGTGATTGGTGCCAACCATCCAAGAGGGTCAAAGGTATTTGCGATTATTGAAAAGAATGTTCGTTTGGTTAAGCCTTCAGGAGATGATGAATTGACTTTGAATAAAAACATATTTGAAGCTGGATGCCACAGGATACCTAACGTTTTTAAAGTATCATCATTGTCTATGTTCAAAGAAACATTTGATAAGCACAAATCTGGATTAATTGAATTCAAGGCTTCTTTGCTGTTAGAAGCCCATTTGGTACCTACGTATTATCGCAACCAGGTTGGCGCGATTTGTAAGTTTGAGTAAAAAAGTATGAATAGAAAGAAAATGTACATTTATTAATTACAGATAATTTTTAATACAGTTTTTTATATTATTTTGTTTTAAAATATAAAATAGGAATTAAACCCTTTCGGTTTTGAATTTGAATAAGTTGCAGAATTATTTTTTCGGCGGAAATCTTTTGGCTATTGCTTTTAGCACTGATTGAAAACCTTTTTCGCCATTAACAGCTTGAGCTTGGCGCCATATAAATTCGATAAGGTATGAGTCAAGATGATGACGGGCTGTTCCTCTCTGTTTTTTGTTGCGCCATTTGGCTGAGCCCCACATGCGCTCTACATGTTGTGTGTGAACGCCCGTGTTGGGATCCACAAAGTTATATTTGTGATTAACAGTTCCATGCAGAAATCCAGCATTTTCGAACTCACTTGTATTGTATCCTTTCCAGCAATCTGAATAAATGATGCTTCCTTCCTTGATATTTTCGCAACTTTTTTCCATCAGGGTAACGGCGCTTCTGTTAGGTACAGTAACCAAAAAAGTAATTCTGCAAAAAAGTAATTAAAGTATTTCAGGGCATTCAATCTAACCAGTAAGAAAAATAATTTCTTTACGAAAAACTACGTATAACACGTAGGGTTGCCGTAAGTAGGGTCGCCAAATTTGGCGATTTATGTGAATCTTGGCCTGGTTGTGTTAATACGTAAGTACCGCCCATTTTCTTAGAACAAATCCTGCACGTGACAACATCTGATTCAATTGCATTTGTAATTCTATAGCTTCAGTAACTGAACTGGCTCCGGACATCAAATCACCAACGTAGAATTCCCTAAGACATGTCTTGGAAGCCAAAGGAAAATTAGTTGCTTCATCTATGGCTAACTGCTGTAAACATCTTACCGCAAGGTACGGTGCCGATGCAGTACCGTAAGCAATCCTAGTTAATCGAAAATCCTGAATTGGTTTATAAATTGAATCGCGCCAGACTATTCTCTGAAAGTCTGCATCTTTTAGTATAATTTGTCTGTACATTTTCTCTATATCTGCAGTTATAGCTATTCTGTGAATTCTGAAACGAATAATTAATGTTGTCAGATAAGTCTGCAACTGTGGACTAACCATCAATTTCTCATTAAGAGAAATGCCGCTAGAAGATTTTGCAGAACCATCAAATACGACTCGAAATTTATCACCATTTTATCAGGAACTGAATGGTGCGGAAGGTAAAAACTAGAATTAGCTGGAACATCAATTTGATTTTCTGGAATCAATTCCATATGACCAAGTTGTTGATAGTCCTCCATAAATTTGTGATATTGACTGGAAAGAGATTTATTCTTAATAAATTGACGTTCAGTGCTTTGTAAACGATGTACAGCAACATCCCTTGATGACCCAAGTTCATTGCCAGATCTACGAAATGGAAACTTAACAACAAATCTACTTGTTGAATCAAGAGAAAAATTCCGCTTGAAATGATTTTCACACTCAATTTCTTCTTCTGTGTAATGCTTTATCTCCGAAATTTCTTCCAATTTCCAAAATTTTTCAAGCTGGAGCTGAACATTGGTACAACTAGCATGATTAGATACAATTGTTTGTGATACACGTTTAGTCTTTCCGATAATGACCCAGCCGAATATTGATTCCAAGGCTGTTAACGAATGACCCGGAACAGTTAAACGTCCATGAAGCATTATCTCGCCAAATACATCTGCGCCTAAAAGAATATATATTGGGCCAGGCTGGAAACAATTTGTATCTGCCAACCACAAATGTTTGAAAGATGTCAAAACAGATCTATCAACTTGATATTGAGGAAGGTCGCAAGTGATTTTGGGTATAATTAATGCATTAACTGAAATGCTTGCTTTTTTATAAAATGGAAATATTACTTGTAATTGAACTGAACCTGAAACCCTTCCAATTTTTTGCGAGCTCATTTGCGATCCTGCATTTTTGTAAATCGCCATTAATATCTTTAACATAAACAACCGCAGTAGGCAATAAAACTGCTTGCGTGACAGGCACCGTGGCGTTATTGCTACTAATAGCAGAAGTTCCGTGGGTATATGACATTTTTCATCATTTGAATTTTTAGAACATAACACTGTATTATGTGGCTTTGAACAATATTTACACATGCCTGCACGACATTTAAAAATGGGATGCGTTTTACTATCCTTCAAACAATTAGCACATAATTTATTCCTTTTAATAATATCCCATTTTTCTTTGATAGGGAGTTCTAAAAAACTATCACATTTAAATAACTGAAAATGAGAATTACTCTTACAATGAACACACACATTAGCCACAAGTTGGGACGAAAAAGCGTATCTGCTACCTGAACCGCGAGTTTTAATTTCAGAAGGAATTCGACCGATCATGCTATATGCAGTGCCGGCCTGAGCAATCGCCAATAAAACTGAGCGCAAAAAATTGGATATACTTCAAAATAAAATTCTACGTAGCATTGTGAATGCACCTTGGTACGTGAGAAACTCTATAATTCATAACGACCTGGATATTCCATCTGTGCATAACTTTATACTCATGACAGCTCACAACTTCTGCGAGAAGATGAAGCATAGTCAGTATAACGCAATTAAACAAATGTTGGATTATAATCCAACCATTGAATACACTGTCAAACGCCCAAGGATAATTCATCACAATTCGTCATGGTAGTAACTTGTAAATTTTAATTTTAAAATTTACTTGAACTCTGAAATTGGACTCTATCCTATTATTTGTGTTGCATCTTATACTTATGTTAATCAAGAAAATTTTTTATTCAAGATTTTTATGTTACTATTTCATTTTTTAAATTATTTTGTATGAATTTTTACTTTATCGTATGATTCTACGAACTTTTGAACTTTTTACGGCCTATCTAGCTACTGCATACTTCTGAAGGACTTTGAACTCTTATGCCATTCACAGCTTCAAACTGTCTTCGCGCCATTTTCATGATGTCTCACTATTGCTTATCCTGCACTCTTACTAGCTATATTGCACTCACCACCTGCATTTGCCATACAACTCACTGAACCTGCCTGCATGCTTCAATTTAATGCCATTGCTTACCACTGCACAATTTTTATGATGAACGCCTACTTTCGTAAGTATTAAGATATGCCTGCTCACGCAGCTGAATTTTCTTCGCCCACGGGTGTTGGTACTTCCCTAGTACCATTTTATTTGAAAATATCTTTGCCTAGTGCACTTTAATGCGGTCTACTGGCGAAAACTCTTTAGTAGTTAATGACCAGAAAAAAGTAAGTCATAATAAATTTCAGAAGGCAAAACTGCCTTCTCCCTCTGGCACTTCGCCAAAGAGGCAATAGCATTCGCTCTGTTTAAAATAAAACGTTTGAATTCAGCGAAAGCAGAAATTTTCTTGTTCGAATGCTCTATCGTCCACTCTTTTAGTGTTTCATGATCAAGTTTTCCTTTTAACAGAAAAATAATCATAGTATCCCAATGCTCTACCGGCTGTTTAAGGATTTTTAATGTATCAATACACTGTTGTGTTGTATCAATTAATCTCCGCAAACCTGAAGCTGATTCATGTTTTAGAACAGGTTGTGAAGTTAATTTATTTAATGCTGCGTTTATTATTTCTATTTCGTTTTCATAACGTTCAGTAAGCGCTTCCCATGCCTTTTCATAATTCGCACTTGAAATTTGAACTGATTGTAGTAAAACAGCAGCTTCACCTCTCACAGAAAGCTTAAGATATTGCAATTTTTGACTGTCACTTAATGTACTATTATTTCCAACACTGGCAAGAAATAAATCCCTAAAGGATATCCAATCAACATAATTAGAAGTAAACACTGGCAATTCCACGCGAGGAATGAATTCTGTAGCACGCCATTACGGGGTGGATGAATTTACAGTGCGGTACATCAAGAAAGACGAAGCAAACATCCGCGAAACTGCTTCAGTAACCTTCAATAAAGAAGCGAAACGTGTGGTAACTCCGCGTAATAACAGAATTGTTAAAATGGAAGCTGCACTGGTATTGTGGATTGCTGATTGCAGGAAAAAGACAGTGAGTTTGAGATATGATCAACGTAAAGGCCAAAGCTATCTACGACCAAATCTTGCCCGATGACGATAATGAAGAGGCTGAAGAAGGTTCCGACGAATCTCAAGCCAGTAATAGCGCTGCCAGGAGTGATTCACCTCCTCGAGGACGAGGCTTTTCAGCTAGCAAAGGCTGGTTCGAAAATTTTCAGGAACGATACGGCCTTAGAAACGTGCTTCTGTATGGCGAGGCTTCCTCTGCTGACAATGATGCTGCTTGTCCTTACGTGGAGGAAGAGTTTCCTAACCTCATCAGTAAGGGAGGCTACCTCCCTGAACAAGTTTTCAACATGGATGAAACATGCCTTTTTTGGAAGAAGATGCCTTCGCGTACATTGCTCTTCAAGGATGAAGTGAAGAGGTTAGGCTTCAAGGCTCACAAAGATCATGTGACTGTCATCATGGCTGGCAATGCTGCAGATTTTGTACTTAAGCCAGGACTTATTTATAAAGCCAAAAATCCACGGGCATTAACAAACAAAAATACGGCTCTATTGCCCGTGTTCTGGATGCATAACTCCAAGGCCTGGATAACGAAAGCTCTGACCCTTGAATGGTTTTTCCATTGCTTCATTCCCCAGGGAAAGCCGTATCTGGTAGGAAAGAGCCTCCCCTTTTAGGTCTTTCTTCTGATGGACTGTGCAGGAGGCCATGCAACGGACCTGCAATATGACGATGTGCAGGTAAAATTTCTGTCCCCGAACACTATATCTCTAATTCAGCCGATGAATCAAGGCGCAATTTGTTCCTTTAATGCACTCTTATCTCGATGACAATGACGAATTCACCTTGAAAACATACTGGTGCAGTTACAAAATTGCTTCATGTTTGTCTAATATTCAGCGAGCATTAAAGGACATGAAGAATGAGACCATAAATTCTTCCAGTTAGAATTTTTGGCCGAATGTGGTGTACGACTATCCAGGCTTCACTCCTAAAGAATCATCACTCAGCGGGAAAGAAGGGGGTGAGGCTGGCTCACATCATAAAGAATGACGGATTTGTCGACATGACAAAAGAAGACATCAGCAATTTTATCGATTGCCACTCGGACCCACAAACCGATGAAGACCTCCTCCTCACAAAGTCTGCAAGTGAGGAAGAAGACGAAGAAGAAACTGAAAAGCGTGGCTTTACCCTGGAGAATCTGCAACATGGCAAGAGAGATGCAACAATTTGCACAAAACAATAACGACAATAAGGTTCGAGCTGTCGAGTTCAGCAATCGCGTTGACGGGTGTATGTCCTTCTACAGGGGAATTTTTAAGGAAAAGAAAAAACAAAAACAACAACTACCCATTACCATGTTTCTCTCCAAGGTAAAGCCCCCGGCTCTACCGTCAGCGCCTTCAGCAGAAGAGTCTCCGAATTAGCCTAAAGCTTCTACGAGTCAAGTAAAAGCTTCTCCTCCGCCGCCAACACAAGACTCTTTGCCTCTCTCAGAAAGCAATGTAGATTAATATTAATTACTGTATAAGGTTTTTTAATTAACCTTATTAATTAGCACTGATACGTTTAAGTAAATACGTATAGTGTTGTAATTTTTGTCTTAAATGTATAAAGTATAAATACTGCTTACATATTTAAAACATTCTTGCACCCGCATAAACCAAAATTCCTAGGAGCAAATCCTACTTCGCAGTTTTTCAGCTTTCGCTGAATGTTCTGGTCCCCATAAACCGCGAAAAACGAGGAATCACTGTATAGTAAAAAAAGAGTTAAGTGTTATGAGACAGTCTTTTTGTAAACTTAATAGCATTTTTGTATTCCTACAATGCTTTAGAAATAAAGGACCTCTATTTTTAAAATGCTTCAGTTTGGTATCTGTAACTAAATAATAAAAAATTTCGTTGAATTCCTGGGATGTATTTTGAGACTATAACATGCTGAAGACTTCATTAAAAAACTCATTTCCATTCGTTTTATTTCAAATAGGGAAAAGGTTACTTTTAATCCCGTTGTGAAACTGCATACATTAAAATTCATCAAAGACTAAGCTGTTGTCGTCTGATATTTCGCATTTCGTATTTGTGATCTGGGTTTACTATTTCCTTAAAGGAGCACCTGAATAAACCGAACATGACATATTAGGAGTCCACGCATTGCCATTTCACAATGAGAGTAAACATTGCATCGTGATCTTTTGAGAATTTATGCGTGCCTACATACACGGCATCGTGACTCGGTGTGAACTAACCGAACGTCCAAACAACTGAAATCTCTAACTACGCATTTGCGATTGACGCTAATATCTACTTTACAACTTCAAGGACTTTTTATGCAGTAATCCTCCAAATACTTCAACTTTCTTTACCTTCTATTCTTCTTTTATCGGTTTATCTGCCGAAAACTTCTTTTCATTCATAAAGGTTATGAAATTCCATTCATTACGGATACGGGTTTCCGCGCTTTACGTTGAAAGTTCCTGTAAAAATTGTCATAAATCGATAAGAGAAACGCAAAGAAGCAATTATCATTAATTTATAAGGTAAAATTGTTTCCTTTCCTAGGACTCTAAAATCTATCAAGTCATATTAAATAATATTTAAAACCCAAAACAAAATTAATGAAATTAATGAAATTGTGAAAACCCAATCCATATAAATCGAAATAATACATGCACTCTCTAATTTCCCTTTTCCAAATCTGGGAAGAGCGCAAGCACATTTGTAGGTTTGGAAGTTGTAGCAACGATGAAAATGCCTTAAATTTAATCGTCGGTTATTTGACGATAGGAGATACAAAGAAAAAAAGATGAAAAAAAAAAAAAGAGAGAGAGAGAGAGAGAATGAATGTCGTCTTTATTATATTTCGTATCACCTAAGCAGTCTAATATATTTATGCCAACCTGCCTGTGTGTGAAAAGTCAAGCTGCGTCATATTAGGTGATGCTGCAAGGCCTTGAACTTTACGGTATGCTTGTCTTCTTGAAATGTCATGCCTTTCTCTAGCGTACAGTTCTTCAAGATCAGTCAAAAATTACTCGTAAAAGTGAAATAGCCCTGACTGCTCTTTCACAACTAAAGTCATGCTTTTTTCCGATTATTGCAGCATGCAACAAATTACGGTTGCAATAATTGAAATATTTTCTCCGTGTTTCATTTTTTTTTTTAAATGTAAATATTCTTTTCGAATTTATATTGGTAACCCAAAAATGTATTAATGTAGGGGTTTCGCAAAAGCGAAGTAGAGTAATGTCAACTCATCTAAAGCTAGAAATATGAGTATACCATTGAGGTTACTATATGATCAAAATGGTTATAATAATGCATATCGTGCAAAAAATCGAAGAATATAAAAACATGCTGTGTAGTAATTATTTTTTTTTTATTCTTTTCATTTTTTGGGGGGAGGGATAAGGATACGAAAAATTAGTAATACGGAGAGAAAATACCATACATTCTCCCCCTAATTAAAGAGCAACTAGGGAGGAGAGAAGCAAATTGCCAAATCCATATGGTGACCTAGCATCATCCACCAAACTTGAATTAGGGCATATTTGAACAGACTATTATGGCTTGTCGGAAAAGGAAACGGAAGAAATCTGCAACATCCTTGCCGGGATTCTAACTCTAGACCTTCGGATTGCTAGCTAGACTTGTTTTCTAGTTACACCTCAAAGGAACGTTGTAAGAAGGGAGATATATCTTACATTCTTTCCCACTTAAAAGGCGATAGAGGAGGAGAGAACCCAACCACTAAATCCTGGTGGTTACAAATTATTATCCACCACATCTTAGTTCGGGGGGGGGGGTTCACGTGTAGAATCTTGTAGAGCAGAGAACATGAAAATGAAAAAGTCCTTTGTCATGATTTGAACTCCGGATCTCCCGACTGCCAGCCGGAGGTGCTTTCCCTTCCACGAAGGCGCGCTGTAAGGAGAACTACTTTACAATGTTGTGAAACACAACTGAAAGAAACTTTGAGCACTTGCAGCAATGCTTTTCATTTTCCTGATAATTCAAGTTCGGATTATAAAGACAATATATGAAGTTCTTGATTTTAGTCAGGGAAAAAATTAAAGTCAATAATTGTTGGGTTATCGCATCAATTATTGGGACATGAGTTTTTATATAGCTCTTTTATTTTTCAAAATTAACGTGAACAAGTTCTTATTTTGCAATTAAATCTTTCATCCTCTGCTAGTTCCTCAACAATTACAATGGGATTTTTTTCCACCAGGATTTGTAGGACGCCGTCATTGAGCTCTGCAGAGGAGCCTAGTCTTAAACTGTAGTTTCCGGCTTAGAATTTCTAGAAGCACCGTTGATACTGACTAAACGTTTATTGCCCGATTCCTAAAAACTGCATTAATATCCATATTCATAAGTATTTAATTTAGTTCATAAAACAGAATATGCCAAATTCTTTGCCCCTGTAACACTGTCTTTCTTCTTTGTCCTTATAGCACTGAAAAGGAACTGTTAAAAATCTAATCGCACTCTTCAGAACTTGCAGCAAGAGTAAGAACAAGGAAGAATTACTACGTGTTTTTATAGCATGTTGTCGCAGATAGATTATCCCGTCTCCCCTCCAACTCCCATGCAACTTAAAAAAAACTACAATTTTTATGGGATGACCCAATATGTACATAACTTCTGATCATATAATTAACGTAACAATAGCTAACTTTCAATGTGTTGTTAAGAGCTTATGATCAAAATAAATAAAATGGCCTGGAAAATTATTGTGAGTCCATGAAACAGGTAAGTGACGTTCAGTCTTAGTTTGCTATTAAGAAGAAATTCTTTGTCGCTTAATGAAATCTAACTTACACTCCCCCCAACTACCACCAATCTTCAAAAAGTGAAACTATGTATTTTTATCTAATTGAATCTAAAGCTGATTTTCTTTTCAAATTTTGAAATTTAAATGCTGTGTAACTTCTCCTTTCCGTATTCCCCACCAAAATGCAAATGAGTAGCCAACATTTAAAGTAATGTGTAACTCCTTAGCAAGCTTTCGAATGCTTGCATACTGATCTTCTTCCGAAAGTTCTCGCAAGCGGGCCTCATCAACATCAGAGGCCGTCCAAAGCGATCTGCTTAGTCCTTAGTTTTGAACTATCGGTACCAAACTTTCACCATACCATAGTGTGATACGATACAACATTAGTACCTAAAGCTATGCACGTGATTTGGTGACATTCTGTAGCTGACGTTTTGCAACAGAACTGGAAGTAAATGATGGTTCTAATCTGATTGAGTGATAGCTCCTTATCAGACTCCTTGTACTTAACGATATTTTTTTTACAAATTTCACAATGCAGTGTTCTAAAGCAAGCCTCTTTTTCTCAAATGCCAAATATCGTGCTTGTCAAAATATGATTAAACACCCCAACGTGTACTGTTTGAGCAGATGATATTTGCGGTAGCGGGAAACTTTCTTTAAAACCGGATATCAAGATGTATTAATATCTCTGAAAATAATATTAAAACTAATTCTGAAAATGAACAAAAATGAGCTAAAATGATGTTTTTCTTCATCTGAGCTTAAGCTGCTAAGGTGCAGGAATTTCAAAATGCATCTGAGACTTTTTTAAGCTATGATGTGTCCTACACTTTAAGATACTTATTTCTCTATATGCTTTCAAATAGGAGGACGATATTATTCAATAAAGTGATAATAAACAAGAAACCAACCTGTCGTGAGTGTCATTCACTCCAGTATCTTCAGTTTCAAAGGACTTAAAAACCGTATGTTTTCATATCTTCTAACAGCTCGTTATTACACAGTTCGAAACGAACATAATTTTAAAAACGCGTATTTAAAGTTATTTAGATTTTTTTTGTCTATCTATTAACTGGATAAGCAAATACTGTATAACGTAAGATATACTGTTTCATTTATTACATGGTTATATTTCCGACATAGCATAGTAGAATAATTTGGGATTCACAGGCAAATCTCTTTGTAAAAATGTACTATTTTTAATTTCATTGTCAATTGCTACAGGAAGAAAATATTTTTTACTAATGACAATACCAATTTGGATAAACAGTCTGTGGTTTATCGGAATAAATTACCACGAATAAATTCTCTTTTGGACACAAGACTTCATATAGAGAGTACGTGACAATAATTTAAATATCTGTTTCAATAATATTTTAGCATTAAAAAAAACAAAGGTACTTTAATACTATAATTATTATCTCAGAATGAGTATGCTAGGATTGTGTTATAGATCAGATTAGTGGAATAAAATATAGAATATCGTAGTTACCTAAGGAAGGGATCCCTTCATTAAGATGTTTCTAATAGCGAAACTGGATTATATTTATGTTACACATGCGAAAACCATGAGGAAAACCCATGCAGTAAACACATTCGAACAATATCAATATTCCAGTGTTCAGATGTCTTGTAAATTCCACTGTTGGTAGATCCAAATGATTTAAGAATATCACTTCTTAATTGACCACAAATGTAATGCAATTAAATGTGCTACAGGCTCATAACTAATATGTCTTTTTACATTGTTTCATTTTATCAATTTAGATCTTAGTTATAAATATGGAGCAGAATTAAAATCTAGCATTGTAATTTAAGAAATAAAGGCGGGGAAATAAGCAGGAAATATGGTATATAGCGACTAAGATAATTTTAATTAATTTTAATAATAATTTCTTAAAAATGCTATTTTATTTACTGCTTTAAATCGTAATTTTAAGCTTCCCGCTTACCACTGTCTTTTGATATTTTTTTTATGAAATTGTAGGGTTTATATTTATTTTAACTAACATTTATTTTAAGCTATCTTTCCTGTCAAGCCTTTACTTTACCCTAGAATTGCCAATGCCAGAGTTATGTAAATTGTAGTAGAACGCGCATTATATTCAAATTTTAGCAGAAGTAAGTTGAGTTTAAATAGAAGGGAAACGAGTTTGTAAGTGTGCTTCTTGAATCGCTAACGTGAAGGTTGCTAGGTAGAAATTTAAGAACCGCGCGTTTCGGCCTGTGTGCCTATCTTGGCAGTTCGCTGAACCTTTCAACTGCTTAACCAGTAAGCTCGCTGAGTCTCAGCTGTATTTTAGAACGCGGTTAGGTTAGTTACGATTTCAGAGTCTCGTAGGTAGTGAGCTAGTTGTTTATTCATCTTGTCATTAATTTTTAGTTTCACATTTCTGTTTTTGTTAAACCGCCGCGTAGTTTGTGAGCGTCAAGTGAACGCAGCTGTTATTTCTAAAGTGGAATAAAAAGGGTTTTAAACCCTTTTTACGTGTTTGTGTAAATTTACAGTTCATAGCAGTCACTACCACGGTTGCTGACAAGTTGGGGCCACACTGTACTACAAAATAAAATACTTTTATTAGTTAACTCAAAGTAGTATTTTAAAGGCATGAATATTCTCAAAATGTCTTGCATATGAACTTAATATATACATATTTTCTTTAACAAGAAACAATTATTCATATCAGGGTAGGGTCATTTGATATGTTTTAATATCAAATAGCCTTTTTGATATTTTTTTGAACTGAAATAAGCTCAAGGAAAACAAGTCGCAAGAGCGGAGTGTGTCTTGTAATTTACCATCCTTCAAAATGTATTTGCTGATTGCCTAGTTTATAAATTACGTAGATAATTTAAGGAGACTGAGCATTTTTTGAACATCTGTTTCATCAGCTTTATAACTGAAGTGTGTAGATTGAAATGTATAATATAAACACTTTTTTTAAATAAAAACAAAATATCAAACTGGGATAAATTATTAATATTTTACACATGTTAATTAAGATATAAAATTTGAATTGTTTAATGTAGGATAAAACAAGAATAATTAATATTTGACACATGTGCAGGTATGCTCAAAAGATGAAATGCATGTGAATGTTGGTTTATGAATAGATTAAAAATAATTGCATTTAAGAGCTTTAGATAAAAGTGAATTTACATGCTTGTTGTGAAAAACGAAACTTTTCTATCTCCTAAAACCTCCAAACACATCAAAGATATTTTTTTCTATATATAACTTTAATAAGATATATTCTATTAAAAGAATTTCCCCATTTTCTTATTTTCCAAATTTCGCTTCAAAGATTAAATTTGAAAAAAGTAAAAGTTTGCAGTTCCCTGTTTACTCATTTTACTATCAACTTCTTCTACATAAATTAGTTAATGAATATAGTTTCTTTTCCCAGAATATCTAACCAAGAGATGTTATGCATTTCCTTTAAGGGCGATTAGTTTTTTTAAAATTAAATCTGTGATAAAGTTGATATTTCCTGGGTACAAAACTTCAGATTGGTTTCTATTTCTTTTTAAATTTTTAGTAAATTTCATTTACATTGTTCATGTCTTTTCTTCATATCTCTGTCTCTACATATATAATAAAAGAAAGAGTCTGTGTGTGTGTCTTTCTTTCGCGTTGCGCGTAAGCTAATACACCCATGGCTACGAAATTTGGTACATAGGTGCATCTAGACAAAAGCCAGTGCACCTCGAAGCGATTTTTTCGAAATTCGAATTATAATTTTTTTATTTTATGTTTTGTGACGAAATCGCGTCATTTTGAGGCATAATGGGCTATGGGAAAGCGAGATTTTACTATACACACTCCATTTTCACATCGTCATGAAACGTAGGCACTTAGCTATTTTACGAACATAAAATAAATTTCCTATTTCAATAAATTGATTAAATACGAATTTATTTATCAAAGGGAGCTTAACACCTTTTCAAAGGGATTTTTTCTAAAGAAGTTTATTTTAAAAAATGTACAGTTTATTTTTCTTTGATTTTTGGACACTTTAAACTTTCATACTTGCGACTGCTTTTGCAAAAAGAATTTTGAAAAAATGATGATATTTTGTATTTAAAAAAAAATTTTTTAATGAAGCTTCCGAGTACACTTCTCACATCTCACATCTTTAAAAATATGATTTTGGCAACAATTTTCCTTTCTTATTGTTGATAGATTTTTGATGAAATCGAATTATTTTGAATAGTTTCATTCTTTTAGAAATATGGGTTTGGCAACAATTTTTCATCGTATTTCTAATGTCACTGTTTTTAAGAGATTGGCATATTTCATTGTCATTTTTTATATATATAATACATTTTTATTAATTTATTATTTTTTTTTTTGATAAAGTTGTTCTGCAGAGTAAAATTCTGCGGGAAATTTTTTGTTTTGAGTTTCTTCCCTGTTATTTTTTGCTTATTTCACTATTTGTAAGATATTGAAAAGTTTTGCTGATTTTTTTTTCTTCAACGAAAAGTTGGTTAATTTTTTTATTAGGATAATTAATATTTACTTATTTCATTGTAATTTTTTTCTCTTGAAAGTATAAGATAAAATATCATTAATTATACTTTGCTTTTCAGAATTTTTTGTTTTTTGTATTCTTTTATGTTATTTATTGCTCATTTCACCGTTTTTGAGATATTTATAAGTTTTGAGTGATTTTTTTAGGAAACGAAGTTCTTACTTTTTATTATTAGCTTCCTCCATTTTTTAAATCCCACATATAGGTACATCGACTTGAAAACTTCGCAGCTCCCCTCTGATCAGAGGCGAGGTGGGCCATTCCCCGCTCGTCCGCTTTTGCTTAGAGTCACCTAATTTCGAATATACTTAGTCCTTCATCCGAACATGAATACCTCGAAGCATGAATTTTTAAAGTCGAATTTGCTTTTTATTTGTTTCATGTTTTGCGCGAATTTAGTGAATTTTTGATAAACAAACTAAGCGATTTAAAATAAATGTTTTGCCACTCAGCCAAGAATAAGATACTTGTCTTCTAAATTTAGTCAACAAACTCAGCGGTTTAAAACAAGTGTGCTGCCACTGCTTGAAATAATTTATTTTAATCTTCCACGGGCCAATGCATTGCCACTGGGCAAAGCACATGATATTTATTTTTTTAAATTTAATTTGTACGTTATTTATTAATAAACTAAATGATCGGGAAGTAATAAACGTAGTTCTTCGTCTGTATTATTATTAGTTACTGCCTAAAACCGTGAAATTACGTTAGCTGGACTCATTGAAATCATTACATATTTTTGATCTTTTATAATAATCCTATTAGAAAGTTGGTAGTGCAAGCGGCTAGTCTGTTATTAAATAATGTAGAACCTCTATTCCTCGCTATATTCATCGCACTGTGAAGAAACGGCATGCAGAGCTACCAAATTTTTAATACCCGTAGTCCTCCATCCGAATATGTTCACCTGGAAACTCGAAGTGTGAATTTCAATTTAAAAAAAAATATTTCATATTCTATGCGGAGTTAATGAATTTTTAATTAAAAAATTCAGAAAATTAGATGTGGTGTGTTGTCAATTGGCAAAGAGTAAAATATTTGTCTTTCAAATTTAATCAACAAATTGTGCAGTTTAAAAGAAATGTTTTGCCATTCGGTGAAGCATGATACATTTGGTTTTTCTTTCACATTTAATGTGTCAGTTACAGGTTAACAAAATAAGCAACTGAAGAGCAATAAATGCAGTTCTTTACCGCTACTATTATAAACTACTAGCTGGACTTATTGAAATCACTAAATATATATTTTTTGTTTGAATAACTATTTTAGATGGTACAAGTGGCTATTTGAAATAAGGAAAGATACTGACATAAAATAAAATGCATATTGAAATAAAGTACTTAGATTACTGCATTAGTAATTCAGGTAGCATATTGGCCGCTCACACAGCGCGAGGTTGTTTCAATCACCTTTAATTACAACCATACAGCCAACCAAAACCTTCAATTTTGTGCACCTACAATTTTTCACGCTGTCCGCTGACCGAATTGCTTGTTTTTGCTTAAAACTCTCATTTAAACTGTAAAACTGTCTTTTCAACTGTTTTTAACCGTATTTAGTGCTTTTCGGTTTTCCGTATTTTACAATTTTGAATGAAAATATTTTAAGTTTGATTTATTTTTGCCTTGCTACGAAGTGACAACTGAATTGATTTAATGAGAAATGAATTGCTAATGAAATTCGAGGAAATACGTTTAAATTAAGTGCAGCAAAAACTCTGTATAACTTAATAGGCCGTGGAAGGAATTAATGTGGTGTCCACGCCAGATATTTTTTCTGGAGCCATAGTCTCTCAACATTTACGACGGTGACGCTGCTCACAACTGAACACACAACGATGCAGTTATGGGGCAAGGAAAATTCTATAGCATCTCCTATGCCTCCGATTATCATGCCTGAATTCCTACTTTCTTCAAAGAAATACAGCTCTACGTTTTCAAGTGTGCTACGCTACATTTGTTAATAAGACGAGGAATTGTGCGGCGCAATTTATTTTTTTACTGCACCAGATTACGGGAGAACATTTGAAACATTCACTTCTAAAACATAAAGTACTGAAGATACGAATAATATTGTTTTAATAAATGATCCTATTATTCTCTCCAGTGCACAAATATTTCAGTAGCATTTTATGGTGTTGGCTTTAATTTGGAAACCACCAAATTCCAGTCCCTCTTCTTTGTACATGTATACTTTATTTCCGTGCTCTCATTTATAAAATCGGAAGTTAATGCTTTTTACTTTTCAGGAAAATTGCCAAAGAATTTTTCCCCGATGGAACACTCTTCCTTCAGCTGAATCTCTAAACAATAAACTGGATGGCGAAGATTACAGTTTCCCAAGGATGTTCACAGTCACCGTGGAAAAGTTGTTGGCATGGCCACAAATATTGAGTGGAAGAAAAGCCATATTTGAGTTATATGGTAAACAGCAGATATGTATTTTTCAAATATTACTTTCATTGCTTAAATATAAAAAACATAATTGTAATCCGATATATTAATGGAAATAACCTGCTCAAATCCTCTCGTTTATGATATTTGTTACTCATTGCTGTGCACAAACTGATCTTGACTACTTTTCAAATCTAGAAAATTTCCAGTAAAATTATAAGGATTCTTATTCTTATTCCTTATGTAAAAATATTACTTTCAATATAGGGTCGCGCAATGATAATTCATTCTTTACTTTATAAAGTATTTCTCCCGCCTATTTAGCATGCCTTCGTAGTGTAGTGGTCAGCACGCTCGGCGCGTATACGAGAGGCCCGTGGTTCGAGTCCCGGCGAAGACGTTGCACATTTTTCATCTCTCCTGCTTCCAATTAACTTAATAGCTGTACAACTGACGCCCGAACTAAAAGGTGGTGAATAATGATTGTTCACCACCAGGATTTGGCTATTGAGCCTCCTAAAACCCCAGCCACCCTTTAAAAGGGAGAGTATATAAGGTATTTCTCCCGCCTATTTAGCATGCTTTCGTAGTGTAGTGGTCAACACGCTCAGCGCGTATTCGAGAGGCCCGTGGTTCGAGTCCCGGCGAAGACGTTGCGTACTTTTCATCTCTCCTGCTTCCAATTAATAAAATAGCTGTAAAAGTGGCGCCCGAACTAAAAGGTGGTGAATAATGATTGTTCACCCCCAGGATTTGGCTATTGAGCCTCCTAAAACCCCAGTCGCGCTTTAAAAGGGTGTATATAAGGTATATAAGGTATTTCTCCCGCCTACGTAGCATGCCTTCGTAGTGTAGTGGTCAACACGCTCGGCGCATATTAGAGAGGCCCGTGGTTCGAGTCCCGGCAAAGGCGTTGCTCATTTTTCATCTCTCCTGCTTCCAATTAACCTAATATCTCTACAACAGAAATGAGTAAAAGGAATTTTATTAAAAATGATAAGCTTAATTAATTTCTTTGAAAGTCAGAGTAAAGTAAGATTTGAATGATTATTTCTATATATTTCTAACATGCCGTACTTTTCATTTAAGTTTTCTGCTCAGAAATCCTCTTAATTTTCCTTTCTCTGTTGTCAAAAAGTATTAGGAGAAAATATACGAGTAAATACTGTATTATTATATTTTGAACTTAAATAATTTTATACATCTTGGATGGAATTATACAAAAGATTATGTTCACTGCTTTATTTTATGCAAAGTAATTTATTTTCAATGATGATTCCTTTAATTATTATTCATTTTTCCTATAATAGTTATTCCTTTTCTCTTTTAATGATAATTTATGAAGTCATTTCAGCAAGAACAACAAATTAGAATTTTAATTTATTCCCGAAATGTGGCAAAAGAATAAATTTTGTGCTTTATGATAGGAAAAACGAAAGTATCCAATTGTATTAACATTGATTTACGACAGGATAAACTGAAAATTTCACTTAAATCTTGTTAGCCACACTAGAATAGATTAAACCAAACAATAATAATTCATTAAAATTAAAATATAAAGAATTCATGCTACGATTTAAAATAAAATTTAAAGAAGAGTAAGGTTTCAGAAATTATGAGGTTCAAAATAAATCGAGGATTTTTGAATTGATGTCTTACATAATTCAAAAATCAAATTATTTTTATCCAAATACAGCTTTGGATAAAAATAAAATTAGTTATTTCAAAGTCGCTTAAGCATTATAAAAAAGAATTACTGGTGCCTTTACCGTTGATATTTTCTATACATCTATAACTCTAATTAAAAATAGCTAATATTTTTTTCATTCAAATTCCATTATTTTAGAAAGGTTCTTAATTTTTTTTTCTTTACATGGGTATATGTCGTATTTCGTGAAAAAGGCATATTCATTTAAACAATTTCTTGTCTAGTTTTGGTAATGCAAAAAGTTTAAAAAGAGCTCTATGCATCAAACGTTTTAGTATTTCAAAATGGAACTTCCACTAGTTTTGCTACAAGTAAGGAAAGATTACTGTCGATATGAATCCCTGAAAAACGAGTCTTTTCTAAGTTCGATGTGGATTAGACGTAAACGTATCTAGACAGAGTTCCAATTTAATGCTGTTGTTCCTGTCATTCCCATTTAGTTTCTGAATAAAGCGAAGTTGATTCTGTCTTGTACACAGTGAGTTAAAAGTTTAGAAATGTCTCCCCTTTTACAAAAATCAAGACTAAATGTTCGATATGAGCAGCGAGCAGGAATTACTCTTTATTTATCTTGGAAGTGCTCATCTTGAATCTTATTCAAAATTTTTAAATGGAAAAATAATGTGAAAAATAAATTTAAACTAGAGTTTTCTCAAAAACGTAAAAGTTCTATTAGTTTTTTTTATATTTTTATTTCATTTAATATCCTGAGAAATTACATAATTGGACTGTGAATGCCTTATTATTTCTATATTCCCTATCTCAGAGCTCGGCATTTAATGTCGAGGAAAAAATTATGTATTTCTTATGAACAGCAGAAAAAGATTTTGTGCTTTTGCATATGAGCTTAATAATTTTCATTTCAACATAACAAAGATGATTCCTATCATTGTGACCACATTATTAAAAAGATTCAGTAAAACGCGTTTAGTGAATGACGAGTACCGGAGCAAACATCCACAAGCTATATATACAAATAAAAACAAACGCGACATCCTTAGATTTAATGAAACTTTAAATGAAAAGTTAAATGAAAGTTTTTTCAACAGGCAATCTCATTTTACGATATAGGTTCTGCAAAAAATTCTTGTAAATCCTACATTTTTATGATGGAATTTTAGGGATTGTGCCTGTAACTAAATGTAACTTGTGGCAAATCTTTGAATAGACGTTTAAGCCATTTACAGCTATGTCTAAGATGAAACAGAACTTAAGAAGGATGTAAAAGACCATTTTATTCAGAACTGAAAAGTACTAAGTTTATAAGGTATTTCTTCCGCCTTCCTAGCGGGCCTTCGTGGTTGATTCTGCACACCGGGCCGGTATTCCAGAGGTCCGTGGTTATCCGTGGTTCGATTCCCAGCGAAGGCTTAACTTAATGTCTCTACAAAGTTAACAGAAGGGCACCTCTTGACTTACAAACCAGCCAGCATTTATGATGTAACTCAAAAGATAAAGAATTCAAATTTAAAATCAAGTTAAATCTTAAATTAGCCTAACAGCTGCACAGGAATAAATAACGCGCAAGTTGGCTCAAGTCTATGCCGGCTTATTGTGCTATTGTCTATACCGTCGACAAGAAGATGCAGCACAGAAGGCAGACTGCTATCGAAGAACTGCAACTATTAACGTGGCCTTCAGCAGGCTGAACACTCTGATTAAACAACCTAAAACTTCTCTTTAAGTACTATCTCTTTCTGCCTCATTTGAATACCGGCGAACTAAAAATTAGCATTCGGCCTGGAAATCAGAAAGAGAGAATGACAGTAAAGCTACTGAACGTGAAATAATTGGTTAGATTAAAAAAATAGATTTTTACAGATTCTGTCTGACCGTAACTGAAATGTAGTAAATTTGCTGATTTGTAGCTCTAATATGAAAGTAACTATGAAAATTAGAGATAGACATTATTCTGATTTCTGAGTTTCGGGACAGATAAAATATCATGTCTTTTTGCATTTTAAATAATTAATTTAGAATATCAGAATGATGCAAATTAAATAAATTTTTAATCAAGACTAAAAGACTTTCTTGACCTTATACACTGAGCCCTGTCATATTTTAAAATAATTGCTTAAATTGCTATATGCAAAACTTCTCATGAGATGGCAGGCCATCCCAGTGATGTTAAAGGCCATTTAACTGTGAACACATGTGCAAAATACTGTTCAATGAAGAGAGATTCGCTTCAGTTCATCTGCGGAAATTAATAGTAGTAATTAATCTTAAATTTGTATTTAAATTTTCTTAGTTTTTTAAGCTGCTGATATTTCTGATTTATCTATGATATGAGTTAATAATTTTTTATGTCATTTGAATTATATGAACTTTTACTGCTTTTTCATATCTTTACTTTCATTGTCCTTATTTCATATCTTTAATTATTTTTACTTGTTTTTCATATCTAAGTGAATTCAATGAAATATGTTTACTGATTTTCCTTGTACCCGTTGTCTGTCTGATTAGGCTGAGTTGATGCTACTAAGTATATACATACATATACTTATATATATATATATATATAATAATTTATTTCCTAAACAATATTGATTAATTGATTATATTATCTCCTAAGTTTAATTAAAGTAGAATTATTTTAAAAGAGTGAATCCATACTGGTAAGTTATATTTTGAAAGATTTTTTGAAGTAACTTGAAAGTAATATGTTAATAATGTTTTAACGGGGACTGGAATTAAATAATTATGGAGAACAAAATTTCAATTGTAAAAGGAAAAATTAAATTAGAAGCATGTAATCATTGTCATTGATCGGAAATTAGTTGACTTTTCAAGGGGAACAAACCAACTCCCGTTCAATGAACAATAATTAATAAATAAATACGTAAATACGAAGGTGTTTCGTCTTTACTCGAGTAATAAGGTTAAGACAAACCGGCAATTCTAGTCAGGCCAAATATTTCCGCGAATAAAAGGGATTATGAGCCAATGCTGATACTCGAAGAACTTATTCTTATGAAGCATTTTAGCCAATTCAATTTTGAGTGAAAAGCAATTTCTGTAGAGAAATCCGAAAAAACTCGAGTAACCGTCCCCGACACCCTCGTGTTTATGTTATGCATTGAGTTCTATGAGGGTGTTTTGCATTTCTATATTATTTATCTATATTGAGTTCTATATTATTTATGTTATGCATTGAGTTCTATATTATTTGTAAAAATTAAACATAGGAAATTGTCATTGTGAAATAGAATTCAAAGTATAAAGTTGAAATAAACATAGAAGATTACAAAATAAGATAAATAATGTAAACTTTGTAAAAACAAATCAAAAATAATATAAAAATAATATAAAAAATAGCGAATGTGCATGAAGAAATAAAGGCCAGAAAAAGTATTAAGTAACTTACATTCTTTCTAGTGGGAAGTCGGCAAAGTGTTCTCTTCGAGTCTGACTCAGAAGTGTAGGGTGTCCGAAAAATTCTTAGCGGCAGTGGGGGCTTTGAATAATATCAGTCGGTAAGACTTGGGTGAAGTAATTTATGGTAGTGGGTGGGACTCGGAATTCTTGAGGGATGTATAATGTGGAGTTCTTATTTCAGTGAAACTGTCTGTTAAGACTTTTTTTTTTTTTTTTTGAAAATACTAGTGAATGGAAATTAATTAATTTCTGGCTAATTGTCGTGTCGTAATGATTAAGAATTTAAGAAAGGAAAAAAGGAATTTTCATTGTCTAAGAGCTATTAGACAGACTAAAGATTATGAACTAGGCCCATTTTTTTAGTAACAGCATAGTAATAGCATAAGTCTTAAGACATTTAGCTTTTTACAATATATACAACTGAGTAATTACACTATATACAAATCCTTCAACTGATAGTCATCCAACTTATACCGCCTTCTCAGGTTTAGGAACAAATTATCATATCCCTATCACTTAAATGATTTAGAGTGAGTATTTAACGCCTGCTCTTTTAAGGCAATGGTTAATAAATTGAATGGGTATTAGATTATTTTTGAGAATTTTAATAAGGAGAAAAATTTCACGTAATTTTAATTCGTTGTATTTGATTTATTATTGTATTGTTAATTACTTTTTTGGATATGTTGGAGTTCCAATTTATTAATTTGTTAGTATTGAAATTGAAGTTTCTTGTTTTGTCAAAAAGTAAAATTTTTTTGTAGTTAATGATTTGAAGATCTAGATAGTCTATGCTATTTTGTGAATTATTAATTTTATTAAGTGTAAGACAATTTGGATAAATCTCGGAGTGTTCAATTTTACCAAAATTATTAATTGTAATAAGGTCATCAATATATCTGTAGGTGTGCTTGTAGTAAATTAATTCTTATGGTTGTAGATTTTTTTGGAAGTTAAATTCTTTGATAAATAAAAAGATATTACAGATCGAGGTGCTGGAATGTAAGCCCATTGGCAAACCTCTGACTTGTTTAAAAAGTTGATTTTAAAACTTGATGTAGTTATGAAAAAGTGTGAATTTTAGGTAGGTTTTCCATCTCTTCTTTCATCATAATTTTCAGCATATCAAGGAAGAGTTTAGGTAGATCAAGTAGACTGGTATAGATTTCTTCTAGAGGAAGTGAGGTATATAAGTTTCCAAAGTCATAGCAGTTAATGTTTGGAGTGTTATTATGGATGATCCAGCAATAGTTATGATTAGTGTTACAATTGTTGAAAATAAATTTACAGATTTTATTAAGTTGAATTGAAAAATAATATTCTACATTTTTCTTGTAATTATTAGTTCCATTAGCTATAAATCTGAATTTTAATGGTGTTTTATGGAATTTGGGAATTGCATAAAGGTTAGTAAATCTGTTGTAGTTTGTATTGAAAGTAATATTGAGTTTCTTATGAAAAGTTTTAATCCTGTTTATTATATATGTTTCTGTAAGGTTTTTATTACTGAGGAAAGCAATCCTGGATTCACAATATTTGGTTTACATAAGACGGGTGAGTGAACAAAGAAGGTAACCCTAAAGCTTCCTGCCAGGAGGAAAGCGCAAGCGAAAGTGTCACAGCAATTCAGAGGAAGAAGAGAGGGAGTCAAAAAGTTTCAGTTCGAGTTAAAAAAGTTTTGGTTTATAATTTAGTGCTAGGGCAAGATATATCTGCATTAAGCGCTACATAAGATTGCATGATTGATTTGAATGACTCAGTTTAGACTTAGAGGGCTATTTTTAGGACAAACAAAGTCTCCAAATTATATAAAAGATAACAGAGTTTATAGCCTCTAGGTCTTATATTTTAAATTTTCAAAATATTTTTTTATTTAACTATAAAATGAACAATAAAATCTAATAATTTCTTGTAAGATCTTAGATTTTTTCAACTGAATGCTTGGAATAGCGATATTTAGCAAGTATCGCCAAGCTTTGACTCTCATTGAAACAAACGGTAATTTTATTTCTGAGAAGTGACTATAATTTGAAAAGAAACAATGTGTCGAAGTATTGCTTTAATAATCAATAATATAATTTTAGAATACATTACGTGTGCAAAAATTTTAATCAATTTCAAACATTTGCCTTACGCTAATCATCAAAGTAAAAGATTAAAAACAAATAATTATATTTTTCTGAATTAATGTCTTCTTAATGCTATTTTTAGAGCTGCTGAGAAAATACAAAAGGCATCGACAACTCGGGAATTTATATACAATTTTAGTGAACGGCATTGCGAATACCTAAAATTGTAACTTAATTTAAAGAAACAAAACATCCAGTTTGCATCTAATGAGTTTGTTAAATGAATTAGGTTAGGTTATAAGGTGTTTCTCCCGCTTTCTTCGTGGTCTGCACGCTGGGCGCGTATTCCAGAGGTCCGTGGTTTGATTCCCGGCGAAGGCGTTGCATATTCTTCATCTTGCCTTCTTCAAAAATAATCCTAATGTCTCTACAAGGTTAGGCTATTCTAATATGGCTAAGCACACGAGGCTGTCAGACTAAGTTGAGGATATGCCTTCATGAAAGATTTTTTTAGAGGGAAATTGGCTTCTATTCTCGTTGCACTTGGGAAAACGAACTATGCAGCAGCCCATTCGCCTGAGTTTGAACCCATGTCGAAATGTCAGTATTCAACCGTTTTAACCACTCGACCACTGGTGTGGCTAACTGATTTAGGTTTATATTTATTTGATCTTCATATGGTAATTCTCACGCTAATCAAAGGAAGAAAAAAGGAGCATTGTACCTGAATCTAATACAAGAGCAAAAGATTATTTCTTTATGCTTGCGAAGTAACCACATTAATTTAAAATCCGATATATATAGTAAAAGCATTTGAAGATCGAAGATTAACTGATGGCTGAGAGGCTAAAAACAAGATATACAGCTCAGCTTTTAGTTCTGTTTTCCAGAAGCTAAATGCAGACTGCATGGATATTTTGACGTTTTTGCTAAATCTGAATAAATTTTTCTTAGAAAGTCATCAAGGAGGATATACCCTGCTGGCCATTAAAATTGCAACACCGTGAAGGAAAACAAATACAAAAAAGATATTTATTGCACTTAAAGTGTATGGCATAGAGATAAAATGATTAAATTTGTAAGCAGTTTGGGGTTTACAGAGGTACGAAATTAATAGAATCAGATGCCACCCTTGGCATCTAAAATGGCATTTACCTGGTTAGGCATGGAGTCGAACTGGCCTTAGATGACAGAAATGGACAACTCATTCCAAGCTGCTTCAAGTCTATGCCACACATCATCAACCGTATTAGCTGAAGAGGGGTGGCGGGCCAGTCTCTCAGAAACCCATCTTGTTGGACCCCTTATCTTGTTGGAAGATGGCGTTTGGCAGGCCTCGAAGATAGGGCCATCATCAGCAGTATTAGCTGGAGAATGGTGGGCTCTCAGCAACCCATTACCAGATGTTCCAATGGGTGACAGATCTGGAGACTGTGCAGGCCAGTGCAGCAATTGAATAAGTTGTGTATCGAGGAAGGTCAGAAAATGAGGTGAAACATGTGGTGTTGCATTGTTTTGTTGGAACATGGTGTCTGGGGCCTCTAAGATAGGGCAAAACCACTGGACGTAAGATGTCAGAAATGTACCGATCTGCGTTCAAATTACCGCTGTTCATAACTAGAGATGTGCGTGTCGTGCACACAATAGCTGTCCAAACCATTATACCAGGTGCAGGTCTCCTATGCCCATATCGAAGGCAAGTAGGCTACATGCGGTCTTCTCGGAGCCTCCAGACACGTATACGGCCATCAGAGTACTGCGCGAAAAAACGGGACTCGTCTGAAAGGTCGACGTTGTGCTACTCCTGTATCGAGTTTTGTCATTCGGCTTACCGGAGTCGCCGTCTCTCCCTATACTTGTATTGTCAAGGGAAGCCGAAGTAATGGTCCTAGTGTTGATACTCCACGCGGCTGCAAACCTCGACGCACTATACGAGCGGATACTAGGCGTGTTACAAACATGCCCTTTTCCTGACTGACTAATGGTCCATGATGTGGTTGTACGGTTTTGCAGGGATGACCTTACAATATATCTGTACTGTCGATTATTAGTCATAGGAGGGCACTGAGATCCAGAATGTCGTTCAATATGACTCTCAGCAACCCACTAATTCCATATTCGCATGATAGTAGTTGGATGTCGACCAGTACGACGCGCGATATCACGGAACGATAATCCATACTCTCGGCAGGCAACAATCCTGCTTCTATCGTATAAGCATTTCTTCTTATTATTCCAGACATAGCACGATATCCCGAGCAAACTCCGCCCTTACAAAGCGCTTTCCGAATGAGAAATACACTACGCAAATTTTCTTTTATGCAAATCTTCAGATATCGTTTCTCCCTCCTGCATCATCTTGAATGGGCTGAAATACTAATCATTTGCATATCTCAACTTCTTGTTCCTTTAATGTGATTTTGACCTTCGCCAGATCATTCCTTCTTTGTGTTGCAGTTTTAATGGCCGTCAGTGTACTTTCTTAAAGAGGTATGCCTCATGTATTTTACTTTAGTTAAATAATCTCATTTAAAGTCTAATCAAAAACTTAAGTTCTACGAAAAGATAAAATTTATGATAAAACTATTAACACAATTTATCGCTTAACCCGTAACTTTTATTATATATATATATATAATTGCGGCTTTTGAATTTTTTATATACGACTGCTACTGACATCTGGTTTGGCCTTTTCTGATCTGTAGTATGAAATTCCCAGCGGCTTGAGGAACTAAACTTTTAGCTAGCTACCCTTTCTTTCACATTTAATCTCTTAACTGAATTATGATGCTCTTATCTGATTGTTCTGTTCCAGATATGGAAATAGCGCGAATTGTTTAATTTGTATTTTAGTTTTATTAGACGTTTCCTGTAATAAAGATTAGGAGGAATGGAAAGTCTCATAAAAATAATCGTAAAATCGTTGATAGTGCGATTACAATTTAAAATGTTCCAATTTGATCTTGCAGTTACAGTATCTCCTTAAACCAAAAGAAATTTATATCGTAAATACTGATGTACGTCAGTAAATTTACCTAAACACCCTCTATCGAAAAGATTTTGATGTTAGGTCCGTGCTTAAAGAACTCTCTCAAAGTTCTTGAATTATTACTCTCGTCTCTTTAGGCTACACTACCATGCATTTATCTTTAGTATGTCTTCCCAAGTATTGTCATTGCAAGAAACGTAAGATTTTTAATTTACTACTACGCGGTCTCACTTAAAGTCAGTTCTCAGAATATTTTAATTTGGAACGGTATTAGATCTATAATTTATCTTTCTCATTTAATCAGTCTATCACATCTTATTAAACTGAGTTATTTATATACAATAAACGCATTTCTCATTAAATTAAATCTTTATTTTTCAGTAATATACCTAACTGTTATGACTTAAAATTAACTTTTTTTTTACTGGGATGGTAATTAGTATGAAAATTTACAGTATTGTTGTAATTAAATAAAAAAGCGTTTCTAATGCCATGTTATTATGTACCACAATGCAGAATTAATACCTTTTTTAACTCTATACATTGTTGTTTCGATTTGGGTGCTCCTTTGGTAAATAATGTCTTGCACTTGATTTTACAGCATGACAGATTAAAAAAAGAATTATTAATAATCTCACATACCAGAAAACTACCCTCTGGATATCCTGAGGATGTTGCTCACTGGATAAGCGCACATCCTCAGAACATCCCGGAATATCCCCCTAACCTTTTAAACAAATCCTCCCGAGTGCTTAATGTCACATCCCAGTATATCCTCAGGACTATCTAGGTGCTGTCGACAGCGTATGGGATGTTGTTAGAATTTAAAATCCTTCTTCCTATATCCTCAGGACATCCAAAAATATCCTAATTTCCTCCTAAACACATCCTTCTGAGTGCTTAATGTCGCATCCCAGTATTTCTTCAGAACATCCTATCCTATCCCTAGCAGCAGCATACAAAGTATAATAAATAATGCATAAACTAGAATATTTATTCTTGTAATCATTTATTAATCTAATATAATTAATTTTTAACAAGTATCAAAGGGATTATTATTATTAAAATAACAATCCATATAAATTCAGCAAATAGAATTTATAATAAACTTTACCCAAAAGCACTTAAAATTAAATACTTTTTTTTATGTCTTTGATACTTTGCAAAAGACAACAAAACAAAAAAGAAGTACGAGGGACACCTGTTTTGCATGATTTAGAGTACCTTTGTTTTTAAAAAAAATCTATCTTAAGAGACAAATTAAGTTTGTATTTACTCTGTATATGGGAAAATGTCGGGGATATCTAAATCAAAAAACCGATTTACGAGCAGAATCCGAGTGAAATTACTAATAATGAATGATCTTATCAAGGCAATTACTGGAGCCTACGAGTCTGAGGGGAGAAAAAAATTAATACAGAGAGATCGTTTTAGATCCAGATACGTCTTACTGCAAGATAATTTCATGACTGTTTCTGGAAGAAAAAAAAAAAAAAAAATTCGTATCGGTCCATTTTGCTGCGTTCTGTCTTAAGCGTAGGAATTATTCGTGCAACAAATGGGCGTTTTCTCACTGCCTACTTCTCTTGATTAAGATAATATGGAGGCAAATGTGTGATCTTAAAGATTAATTTCAAAGACCAAAAAATTAATAATTAATGACAAAAAAATATTTATAATATTTTAAGAAAATAAGTGAAGAATATTGTAAAATTTTCAATTCAGGTTTTCATGCTTACCACAATATTTTTCATCTAAGAATTTTTATATTAACAAAATATCTTCGAGTTTTGACAACTAATTATTTCTACAGTTTTTAATTATTATTTAAAGCACTTTTGATTATAAACCACGAGAAGAACTTCTAAAAAATAATTATCAAAATAAGAAAATACTCTGGGAGAGAAATTGGTTATAATCTCATTCTTCAGAATAGAATTATATCAAGCGAATTCTGATTTCTCAATTTCTATCTTTCCCAGCATCAGACTCAAGCCTATATAAAGATATCAAAATTTTCTCTTTAAAAAAAAGCGACCTGCATTTGTATGCTTAACAAAAAAAATATGTTTGAGAATGATACTGTGCTTTGAACGTTTTGCATTATTCAAAATCTTAAGATACGTTTGAACATTTGTCTTAATGCAATTTGAACATTCGTCTATATTATAGACGAATGTTTGATATATTATTTATTCGAATTTAATGTAATAAAATATCACAGTTTATAATAATTAATGGAATAAAATTTCCAGAGCCAAGTAATAATTATTTTCTGTTGAATACTTATTCAGCTAATATCTATTAATTCCTAAAAATTTCCTTACGCTTAGAAATATATAAAGACTTTATTCATATTAACAAACTATTTTACTGATGCATTCGCTAGTAAATAATTTCATATTTTTCTTTACTTTTTTCTCTTAGTTTGAAAATTTAATTCCAGGTCAAATTAATTAATTATATCATTTTAAAATTCCTTCTGTGTCATTAACAGGTGCGGTAAAAACAAATTGATTTAAAAAGCATATATTTAGGATGTTTCAGAGGAAACAAATCTGATGTGCACACTACATGACTTCCTTGAACGGAATATTAAATTATACGCATTTTTTCCTGCATTTCATTTAAGCTTATTGAATTCTACTTCATCGATAGCGCATAAACCACAATAGAATTAAAATTCACTATATTTGTTTACCACTCTTTAAAATTCACTAAATTTGTTTACCATAGCGACACTCTGGGGCTAGATTTCCTTAACAGCGTTACCTTTCATTCATTTTATAACTCAGAATGCACAAAAATTATATCATCTGAAGAATTATCTAATCGTTGCTACATATTCTATTCAAATACTATAATAAATCTAAAACGATGTATTCAGTGCCGCTTACCTAATGCGCATGTGCTACTCGTAAGCATTCTCCTCTGTCCGAGTAGGACTGGAGACACTATTTGCCGTTAATAATTTTCTGGAATTTCGTTAGAGATATATTTCTCATTCAATTAATTAAGTTCTCACTGCGCGACGAGGCAAAAATACATAAATGTTCAGAATATCTTCATTAAAAATTGAGATATAAAAAACATAAAACATCAAGTACAGTTAAAACAATTAAAAAAACAATTTTTTCAATTAAAATTAGGGTTTCTGTGCAACAGCTAGCAGGCAAAAAGGCAGATTTTTCGGTGCACAAAACTAAAAGTTTCCTTTTGGTCCCACTCGGAAAAAAAAAAAAAAAAAAAAAAAAAAAAGAAAGAAAGAAAGAAAGAAACTGACTTTATTTGCTGTGGACGCTATGCGGAGTCAATATATGGGATAATTTAATAACTTAAATGATAATTCCAGAATGACTTAAGCATGATTTAATTCTCAATAATAAAAGAAGACGTTATCTTTGTTGTTACGAAGCTTAGTTTCTCTAGATATTATAGAATACATCGTTTTAGATTTATTATAGACAACAAATCCACCATTCTGCTACTATTCAAATGTAAAGCAATATGGCTGCTATGCTAAAAAAATTAGGCTTAGCCGCACTTTATCAACTTTTAAATTGTTGATAATTCTACAACTATAACATTCAAGTTAACTAAAGGCATAAAAACATTAACCAGAAAAAAAAACATAATTCAATAATTTTAAAGCCAAAAATGCACAATTTACAAACATATAAGAATAAAGAAACTGAGCTCAATGAGCCGAGTAGCAGAGTGGATATCTATATATATACATATATTTATGTACTTTTGGTGCGGCCGATTGCAATTATAAAGGGAGGTGTACATCTACATGCTATAGCAGTCCTATGTACAAAATTTCAACGTTCTAAGATTACTCTTTTCTGAATTATGCGAGATATATATCTACATAGGTACGTAAGCCAAGAAAAAAATCTCTTCTGAATCCATTTTAAATTAGTTTTATTATTCGTTTCGAGACAAGAGTCCTTATTCTGTTCTTACGTACAGATGTCACTCAAAAACATAGTTAAATTGCATTCGATAGCTGTCAACATGGATATTTTCGTTGAAATATGGTGTCCGGAACTTTTCGTGATTACAATACTTCTGGAAGTAAAAGTCGTCAAAGTAAGTTTAAAAAAAGAATATGAAGAACGGAAGGAATAAGTTAAATTATTTGAAAATAAAGATTTTCACTATATAGATGGTAAAAAGCATATGTAATTCATGTAATCTACGATTTTAATAAACTTTGTTGTTGTTGTGACTAATCTAGTTTGCCTAGAATCAGAGCAAGTCCAAGGGTCTTGGGTACCACACAGGTGAAGTATGATTTTGCATACTTCCCCCAGTTTTGAAGGAGAGCACACCAGAGCGACGGGTCCGAGGATCTCCCACCTTTCCTCTCCTACCAACAACTTCTCGAGAGGACTATCCTCATATTTAGAATGCCCCCATGCCACATTTACAAAGATTCATGCTTTCTCGTCTTTCGAGACCGGACTCTTTGCTATGGCAGTCAGCGACGCTAATTACTAAACCAACTGGGCGGCAAACTTAACGTTAAAATCGCTCAAGAAAAAATTGCTAAAAGGTTCTTGTGTTATTTAATATGATTTTGAAATTTACATGCTTTTTAACTGCGTCTTTTAAAAGCCTGATGGCTAGTTTTAAGCGCTAGAATATTTGTCGATCTTAACAGTGCATAATTCAGTCATTGAAATAATTGCAGAGTCAATAATTAAGAACTTGTTAAACGTCGTTCACTTTCATCATAAGCATTGTTTGGAATAATGGGAAACTTATTGTGGTTTAGATAGAGGCTTTGTTGCGTAAGAAATTTGTGTTATTATAAAAATGTACTTTTGAAGTCACTATCACGAAAAATCCATAAAATAATATTCCGTCACATAAATCAGAGACTTCGCCGCACTTTGGCATATGTTTATCAGGGTTCATACGGTCCTTAAGAGTCCTTAAAAGTCCTTAAGTTTTTTGGAATCGATTTTTGGCCCTTAAAAGTCCTTAATTTTGGCAAAAATCGTTAGAAGGTCCTTAATTTTAATAATCTGAAATTTCTGTCTGTTTTTACGACTGCCATTTTGAGTGTGAATTAGCATTTTGCAGCAATATTTTTGGCAATTCACTGACAAAAATGGTTATTTTTTGAATGGGTTCATGGGTTTTGTTCCTATTTGTAATGTAACTGGTGGGATACTCGAGTTTGTGAGCAAGAAGTAAAACATAAGCATTTCGAAATTATTTCATTTTTTGTAATGAAGACCTCTCAAACAACTTTCCGCTTTTGGTGAATTCTTTTATTAAATGGTTAAAAATTTGACGACTTATCAACATTTTTGTGATTTTAAGATCAGTTTCTAAGAAAAATTTTTATTTCCGAAATCTGGGAAATTTTTGGCGACGTTTTTAGAACATTCTAACACTGATAAATTTCATTAAAATAA
Source organism: Stegodyphus dumicola (assembly GCF_044657685.1). Lineage (NCBI taxonomy): Eukaryota > Metazoa > Arthropoda > Arachnida > Araneae > Eresidae > Stegodyphus > Stegodyphus dumicola. The sequence goes on along the minus strand of NC_140768.1, from coordinate 155,542,613 downwards.
TGGTAATGTATTGGAATTATATTTAAGAAATAACATTAAAATAAAGCATTTTTATTTTTCACTGTCATATTATAAAGTTCCATTTTGGTCTACTTTATTTTTGTAAGAGCAAAGATCAAGTGCTCACTTAAAGTTTTAGGAGACTGCTGGCATGTTTCCTCCGCAGGAACCACATTTTATGAAAAACTACCTTATAACTAGTTTTGCATAATTATCGTTCAGATTTTGCGGAGTACTTGATTTTCACTATATCTCTTTTTATTAAATTTACACTTTATATGCTATGTAATTCCAAAAATAAGCTTCGAATAGGATGAATATTTGCACATTCTACTGAATTGCCTAGATATGAAGAATTTCTCTACTTCCAGATTTTTACCTTGTGTCTGCATAACCTGCATGTTTTCCATTGGTCTTCCTATTACCAATAGGAAAAATTACAGTTACGTGAGAGATTTGGAATACTGAAGTTCATATGAATGTTGACTAAAAAGAGGACAAATCAGACATTCTGTCATAATTGACTAATACTCTGAATAATAAAATTTTAAGAAAACATCAGTTTCATTCACGTGAATAAAATAAAATATATTTTCCAAAAAAAATTTAGTTCAGGAAATCTATCACAAGTGAAAACATAGACGATCTACAAATATATTTTTAAGTATTTAAATATTTCATAAGATAAAGATAAACCAAGAAAGTATCGAGAATTCATAGGCATATACCAACAGCAAAGATAAAATAATTTCCAATAGCAAAGAGAATAGTTTCCAATAGCAAAGAGAAAACAGTTTCAAAATGTCTAAAAGACTACCGAGAGCACACTCTGAAAACGTTTGCGAAAAAAAGATGACATCACAAATACAAAAAATTTTACGGAACATAACATTAGTTAAAAATTTTCGTTCGAAATTTTAGTTCTGATATAGGAAAATACGTATTAAATAATTAAATGTGTGTATTCGAGTAAATGTTTGTAAAAAACAAATATATAAATTTTTAGGAAAATTTTGCATGTTTTCTATTTTGGTAATAATACTGGTAAGTTAGGAAAATTTTCTGTATTGAACATATGTGTCTACGAAATTGTTTGGAAAAAGCGGAAAGTAAATAATCATTTCGATACTTCACTAGAAATCAAGTGTTATAGTTGAACAACGATTTAAAAATTAACCAAGAGCACAACGAAGTACATATATAAATTATTTTGCTAATCGGTTATGAACTTTTAAGTAGGATATATCCAGAATCTTCAAAATTAGTAATGAAACGTTCAATTTAACACTTCAGATTTTACTAAAGAAGTCTTTGTAATAGTAAAATGTTGGTTAAAATTGTGCTAACAGAAGAAAACAATATGCTTTTTTTAAAATATTCGCATGATATGTGATAAAAATGAAAGCATGGCCCCGGTTCAGCAATGCAATACAAGGTTTTGAGTAGAAAAGTTTCTAAACTGAGTTTTTTGTCACGTACGAAAATTAGCAATATATTAGCAGTGGACTAGGAAAAAAATTTTCAAAGATAATACTGTGGTATGAAAATTAATCAAAAAGTATAACATTTTTCTTCGCAATAAGTTATGAATGTTTTCGTTTCAGTAGAATGAAGTCAGAAAGTACAAATTTGGTAGAGAAACAAGCGCTGATTTTCTTATGAATGTGAGATATTTTCTTAGATATGTTTCTAATGAAATTAGTATATAAACTTCTTTTAAGAAAGAAATAGACTTTATGAGAAAAATCTATGACAATGCAATTTTTGGTGACTTAGAGAAAATATTCAAAGTTTGTATGATCTGTGTTAAAAGTCTCCATTATCTACTACATTCGTATACATTAAAGAAAATTTATCTATTCCTGTAGTATACTAAGATAAAAAATTCCATTTTATTTTCTTAATTTCTGATTCAGTGTGGTAGTGTTGTTGAAGTTAAATCTTCCAAACGTTTAAAAAGTTATTAAATCATACAGTACAACTATTTAATAAAAATTTGTTCCCAAATCCTTACAAGGACATGTAACATATAAATAAGAAAATATTTGAAAATTCAATGATTTGCAGTGGCCGAAATATTCAAAGTGTTCAAAAGGTTATCGATAAGGTACTTCACAAAAAACTGTTTATGAAAACACGATACCATCACAGCCATCCGCAATTAACTTTCTCGTCAAAACTGAAAATTTTATGTTCAAAATTTGCTTGCGATGCAGGAAAAGAAATATTAAACGATTCAAAATGAAAATACTAATGCAAACTTTCCGAAATGAAATGTTCAGTATTTCAGGAAATATTCATTTAACTTGTTTGCAATTTTGTTAAATAATATGTAATGAGCGTATGTGAGACACGAAATGCATTCGTATGAGAAAAAATAACAAACATTTAACTATCTGACAATGAATCAAATTTCATTGGAAATGTAATGGCATGAAAAGTAGTACATGGAAAATCTGTATGGAAAATCTTGATGATAATTTTTTTCGAATAATAAAATAGTTAAAGGCTCCTAGGTTAGTAATGAACTACTAAATTCGGTCAATTTTCATCAAAAACGCCGTAAGAAGTTCTCCGTACTGATAAAATATTACTTAAATTCTCTAGCTTTGTGATTTAACTCAGACATTGGCAAGACCAACGGCTGTCTAGTCAATACAAGATAACTATATGTTTAATAGGTTACTTCAAAGCTATGAAAGAAATAACAGTTGGGTAAAATTATGGACATTTTCAAGAAACAAATGTTCTCTTATGTCTTTTTGGTATTATATTTATAAACAAAATGCAAAAATTTAGTAAATACGTAGATAAATCTCAGGAAAAAATGGTAAATTAACATGAAATGTTTGCAGGAAAAAAATGGTAAATTAACATGAAATGTTTACTTAAAGTCTATATAAAGTTGCTGATCGTAATACATTTGAAAAATAGTTCATATACAGTGCATTAAAATTTTGCACCCCATCTATGAATTCATGAAATTCAGCCCAAAAAGTCAATTGATCCGTTCGCTTGCTCGCAGTATATTCTCTTGTCGTTTTAATCTTTTTGCTTTTGAGTTGTATTATATCTGAAATTGTAGTATTTCTGAATCTGAAGCTTTAAAACACAAAATCACTCTGATTTATCAACTTAGGTCTAAATGTAAAGTACAGTCAACCAAATGGAAAATTTTAGCGTACGTAAATGTACTACAGACAAAATAAAATTAAAAATTCATCATTATTTTTCATGCTCTGTTCATGAAACTAGTCCTGACTTACACCATTCGGAACATTTTCAGAAAAAATATTCGTTTCTCGTTCATGTTTTTGCATACTCAGATACTAATTTTGTTTGAAATATGGGATTTTCTTATTCCATTTTATATTTCACTGTTAAAGTCTGGCTTGGGAAAATTATTTTCCTTGGAAATGGCATACTTGTCCTATATATCGGTGACTGTTCTAATAAATTACATTACTAACAAATGTGAATAAAATCCCTAGTTATACAGGAATTATCTTGAATGTTTCCTTAATCTGAAATTCAAAATGTAACCCATGTGAAAAAATAGAGCAAATTTATCTTAAAAAGTTCTCCACGAATACATCTTTTTCTCGGTCCTTACATGCTTTTCTGTATTTATCACTCAAGTTCATTGTGTACCTTTCTTTCATCTAATTTGTGAAGTATTCCTCTTTGAATACTAACATTTGAATTTGTTTAACTGATTTTAAAGAACATGTATATTTTGGTCAATGCGTGGGGAAATGAGGAACTGTGGCCCTGAGTGTTCTAAGCATTCCATACTGCATTTTTCTTAGGAGTACAGTTCAGTTAAAAGAGAAATGTGTTTCGTACTTTGTGAAAATTTTATTTACTTATTACGTGTCATGCTCATGATAAATAAAAATGTTATACATGTGCGCAGGACTGCGTGGTTCCAATGTTTAATTAAAATAATGCTTTTCAAAAAAGTGTGGTCTTTCTTATGACATATTAAAAATGCGTTAAAATGTTTAAAGTTGGTGACTATAGTAGATCATTATATGGACTTTCTGTCATTATTACCTATTTTGTATAATTATTTGTGTGTAATTTTATTCATTATCTATGAGAAATTAAATGTCAAAAAAGCTGTAAAAGTTCATTATTGAGCAATGTCAGTTTGAAATTTCTATCTTAAAATTATTTGTGTTAGGTCTTTTATGTTAATTACTATGTTAGATCATTATTTGGAACTCTACTCAATATTTCGTGTAAAGTATCATAACTATGTAGGAGTCATTTGTCAGGTATGATAAATTAAATTTCGTTCTTAAAAGGTTGTAAGAGTTCAGTGCTAAATAAATTATTGACAATGTGAAATATGGGTATTTTTCAGTTAAGTTACAATGAATACGTTAAAAATGTTCCAAGTTAACAAATTTTTATATTCCAAATTGGGAAAAAGGCGATAACGTTTCATTTCCATGGCTGAATATTAATCCATGTGTATTATAGACTTTAAGTTCTCCTTCACAAAATGTGACTATAATTCAAATTTAAAATAATACGTTACAATGTGAATATTTATCTCTGTAGTTAAAATATAATTCAATCTTCTGTACCTTGTTAAGAGAGTTAGGCTGTGATAAGTTCAAATAGAGTAGTGTTTATAAAGTTCTGCGGTAAATGGTGGAATCATATTAAGAATCCGAGTGAGGTTTTCATATGAAGGAAAAATCAAGGTTCAGTGTATGTTTGGTGATTTAAGTAGGATGTGTGCAAGAAAATATAAGATATTTTTTGTAAAATATTTCATTCAAGAGTTAGCAAAATTTGTGTTAGTAGTATAAATGAATCTTACTGAATAAAAGGGAGTGTTCTGATGTTGGTGTTGGTGTATTTAATTATGGCAAAGCACACGAGGGCTATCTGCCTAAAGGGAGGGATGCCTTTCGTGGAGGACTTTCTAAGGGAAACTGGCTCGTATACACGTTACACATGGGGAAAACCACGAAAACGCCCATGCAGCCAGCCCGTTCGCGGGATTCGAACCTCAGACCGAACTACCAGTGTTCAGCGTCTTTACCGCTCGGCCGCTGGTGGGCGGGAGTGTTCTGAATATATATGTATAAATGTCTGTAGAGTAAAATAAGAAGTAATGAAGTACTATTGGTACGTATCTAAACTTAACTGGGTAGAAATGTTCCATGTATTGGTTTGAGTGGCTTCATATCATGAAAATTTATTGCTCCTTATAAGATTTATTTAAAGTCAGTAGGTCTTACAATAAAGAAACATGTGTAAGTCTGTATTTATTATGGGGAAAAGGAATCAGAAATACAGCATGAATATGTTTTATAAGTTAAATATAAGGGTAAATGTGTAAATGGAAAGTGTAAAAATTACATTTGTCAGATACAGTTTGGTGAATCCTTTGAATAAAAGTAAGACGTGTAAAAGGGAATCAACAAAGTTTTGTATAGTTAGTAAAATACATTAGAAGGAAAAGTTCTGAGTATTTCCAACTTAGTAGTAAAAAAGTAAGAAATGTAGTATTCCAGTTAAACTATATAGAAGGAACATTGTGTATATTGGTTTAAAATTACAGAAAATATTATTTAGTGAAGTTATATGCATGTAAATTCCAGCTTAAAATTTCAAAGACGGAGAAATGTAGGTAAGTTTACTTTTGGAGAAATGGAAGTGTAACATGATGTTGTATTTAAAATAAGGGGAAAAATAATTAAGGGTAAAATAAAAATGTAACAAAAAAATTAAGGAAAAGGGAAAAAAAATAAAATTTACTTTTGGAAATAAAATGCATAAGGGAAAAAACAAAAAACTGCATTTGTGTAAACAAAAAACTCAAAAAAATTAAAATTATGAAACTAAATATTACTTTTGTAAAAAAAATTAAGTTAAAAATATAGTAACACCTTTGTTTTAAATCAAAAGCGGAAAGGAAAAATTAAATTTGTAAAAATAAATATTACTTTTGTAAAACCAAAAAAAGTTTTAAAAAAAATTAAAATAAAGTAAAGTAAAAATACGAAAAGGAATAAATTTTGGAAAAAAAACTTTTGCAAAATAAAAAAGTGAAAAGGAAAAATTCAATTCGTATATAAAAATATTACTTTTGTAGAACCAAAAAGAAAGTTAAACAAAAAATTAAAATAAAGTAAAGTAAAAATACGAAAAGGAAAAAAAAATTGGAAAAAAAAAAACTTTTGCAAAATAAAAAAGTGAAAAGGAAAAATTCAATTCGTAAAAATAAATATTACTTTTGTAAAACCAAAAAGAAAATTAAATATAAAAAAATAAACTTTGCAAGATAAAAAGTAAAAAGAAAATTTAAGTTCACTTTTGTGGAAGTAAACGTCAGTTTGCGAAAGTTAAAAATAAAATTTATGTTTGGGAAAGGGAAAAAAAATGAAATCAAAAATTAATAAATTAACTAAAAAAATAGTAAGAATAAGATGAAAAATGAAAACAATTAAAAATATCTTAATAATAAAAAAAAATTAAACTGTGGGAAAATCTTACATTTAAAACAGCAATGAATAAAGTAATGATTAAGAAGCCAAAAGAAATCCTAGCCGTCGTGTAAAAACAAATGCGTGTCGCAGTTTTCATGTCAAAGCGCATGCGCAGACTTTCAGCCTTATGACATCAATGGTGCAAATAAGTCAAAGGGAGAAAGCGGGCAAGATTAACGAGGTAAAGCATATCCTTGAGGTAACGTGCTTTTCTCCCAAGCAAGAGATGGTGGGTTCGAAACCCCCCCCCCGAAAGTTATTTTTAAAATTCAGGGAAAATAATATTAAGTTGAATAAAAATTAATTAAAGGTAATTAAAATATGACAAATTAAATAATTAAAATACTTATTAAAAAGAGTAAATAATTAACATTAATAAAGTGTTAAATAATTAAAAATAATAAATTAAAAGTGATGTGATTCCAAACACGTGGTTCACACGTTTCCACAAAAAATAAAAGCTTTGAAAAGATCGTTGCCACACCATAAAAACGAAACTCAACACGATTACGTCATCCCATCCATCTACGTCACTTCCGATTATCACGTGATCCAAGATGCAATGGCGGCACATCAAGGACATACCCCCTGTTGCGTTATCTATTGTTCTCTTACGCAATCTATGGTTCTATTACGTCATGGCGGCATCCTTTTGCCGCATATAGTGGGGGGTATACTACTAATATGCATCAGTTTTCTCTTTCTCTACTTTTCACTAGACACAAGCATGAAAATATCAAAAATGCTCCTAATCTTATCATATGGACAGGCATTATAGAAAGAAATTGAAAACTGACAATTCAAAAGATTCATCTAATATGTCTTAATGCATCATACACAGGGCTGGCGCTAGGCATTTTGCCACCTCACGCAGTCTCTGTGGATCGTAAATTCTGCTTCCAATGTCTGCTCTAAATTCTAAAAGTGTTGCAATTTCTATATTTTGTTGCTCGGTGTGTCACTAAATTCTAAAAATTATGCCACTCCAACTCTGTGACCAGACCTTACCATATGTATTTCATATTTCTTCTGAATGTTCGTATTACTCAAGAAATAAAACTAGCAGCTTTTTGTATACATTCTAAATGCATTTTGTCTTTTAGAATAACAGAAATCTTTAATTAAATCCAAAAATTCTAAAGTGAAAAGGAAACTTGCTGAAGAAACGAACTAAATATGTAAAGAGAAAGAAAATTATTCTTCAGAGATATGTAGTTATGATTATGTAAATTATCCAGTTGTTAACAATTTCAGCCTATACTATAATTTCCCATTTCTATTTCCTAACCAGAATGCAAATCACTGACACAGTTTTTGAACTGAGGGTTTTGGAGTGCAAGACAAGAGTGTATTTCTGACCTCTCTTTGCTCCCTGTATTAGTTCCTATCAGCTCTGATAATTTCCATTATCGCTGCTGGCATTTGAGTTTATTATGACGATAGGATTATTGAACCAGATTAAATTGAAATTAAACTGACCACTTGTCTTTGACCACTAGTCCATATTTTTATTTTGAATTTGACTCTTCTTGTTTAATTACATCACTACGAACTGTAACTGATTTTGTTAGCATAAGAACATGCCTTTATGTTTTAAGTTCTTTTTAAATAAGAAGCTTATTTAAACCTCTGATTTATAGTTACTTTCAGACATAGCAATAATTTGTTTCACGTCTGTCGGGGGGGGACTATTTAACTTTTACCAAATCAAGTAAACCCTCATAGGTAGTACACTGTGGAGAGGTTGACAGTTAGGAGACAAAACAGGCAGAAACTAATGAGAACATTGTTTTGCGTATTGAGACAAATTTCTAATTGTTAGAAAAGATGCTTAAGGAGAAGGAAATCGATATAAATTAGCCAAAATGTCTGGGCAGGGCTTCAAATTAAAAAGACGCATAATTATTTTGTTGAGTTTTGTTGCTACTAAGCATAAATGTTTAATGTGTAATTATCCTAGCACTGTTTAAAAATCAGTGTCATAAATTGCATGTATTTTAAACTGTGAAATTTTATTGGATTGTGGTATTAATAGGGGCATTCTAACAAATATTATTCAAAAATAAATTTAAATTGATAGTGTTCATGTAAATCCATATGACTAAGGTTATCTAATACCTAATATAATTACTTATAACTAAGTGCTTACCGTTAAAAATTATCTTTTAACGGTAAGCACTATATTAAGCACTAACAAATTAACATAAGTAATCAATTAACATAAGTAATAGTAAGCACTAACATATTAACATAAGTAATAGTAATATTACTTATGTTAATATACATATTAACATAAGTAATAGTAAATTAACATAAGTAATAGTAAGCACTAACATATTAAAGTGAGTTATTGCCTTTCATTGACCTTTACAGTGGTTACAAGGTAAAACACAAAAATATAAAAATGCATGCAAAATCTATTCATCGCATCTAGTGAAACTTAAAATAATGAAAAACAACTTATCACCTCAAGTGCTTTAGTGGCTTAATAGAACCTTAATGTATATTAACTGAGTTACAACCCCTGGAACTCTACACGAAGCTACGACACTAACTGCATCAGACAGAGCTCAGCTAACTTTCAAAACTTACTAACTGTGCCTACATCAGTTCTTTCAAGTTTGCTCTGATCAGCAGGTCGCTCTCTAGGCAAGCAGGAGCGGTGACAACAGCCAGTCTTTTGTTTATGAATCATGCTGATTATGATTTTAATGCTCATTTTAACTTATGCTGCTTGACATAAAATCTACTTACAATTTACTAAACCTCTAGACTGAGCAAGTATGTGACAAAATGAGATATTTAAAATAAAAAAGCTAACTGTTAGTAAAACGTAACTAAAACGTCGTTTATCTTCCTATCAAATATGTCCAGTTATTATAAGTGTAAAATATTTAATGATACTTGAAAATTTCATAATATTTTTTATTCTCAAACGTATTAATAATTATGTTAATTAAGCTAGCTATGTCTAATAATAATAATGCATCCTATTTACGGATCTCTTTTATTTTTAGGATGTATTAGAAAGTGAAGTTCAGGCATAGATATAATATTTTTAATTGAATTTATTCAGTTCCCATTTACTCATAGGTCCTTAATTTTTTTCATTAATGGTCCTTAAAAGTACTTAATTTCCGTGTGCAGAAATGTATACGAACCCTTGTTTATGTAAGGTCTGACTAATCTATTTGCATCTATTCTACTATTGCAAATTTATAATTATTTCACTTTATTATGCTTGACCATAAAGATTTCCTGACTAATTATAAGAATTATAGCTCTGATTTATGATCATATGGAAGGGATACAAATCTTGGTTTCCAAGAAATTTACTGATGAACCATGCAGCTGTACAAAGTTCATAGTCGAAAGAAAATTCTTACATTCGTCTCGCATACACCTGTTACTTATATCCACACCAGTCGAAGGTAATAGACGCGTTTTACAAGACACAGTTTGGTCACGAAGGTAATAGACACGTCTTATCAGGGCACGCTCAGTTGATCCCTTGTTTCCATATTTAACTAATCTCGTTGTGCAAGCGAATTTGTCTAGATAACTCTAGATTGGCAGATGGAAATAAGCTGATATTAAATATTTGGAATGTTGTCAACAGTAATAGAGATTAGTAGCAAGGTAATGGTTTATAATAAAATTATTATGTTTGCTGTTTAAGTAGAAACGGTGAGCTGAAATTTGGAAACCTAGTTCTGTTGAATAGATAGATGCCAGGTTCGCATCAGTTAGTTTGCCGAGCACTTAGTAACCGACGCCACTTGTCCGATAAGTACGTTTGCCGACATCATTTGCCCGACGGATACGTTTACCCGATAGGTTACGTTTTTTAATTTACGATATGGCAGATTATTATATTTCATAAAAATGACCCTAAATATATCTGTGTGTGCTCGTGGTTCGGCGCAGGAAACAAATTCATTGTTGTTTTAAGACTTTGAAATGCGTATAATTAAAAAAATACATTTATCGGCAGTTTCTTATTTGTCGTAATTTAAAGGTGATTATAAAATAATAAATTAATTTGAATAATAAAATTGATTTATAAATAAATTTTTTAAACTTTCGATCAGAGTGATGAATGAGATCACGAAATATTCTAAGTATTCCATTTGAAGCAGTTACGATAATCAAAACTTACTACTTAGAATATACATTAAACATCACCTGTACAAACAGTTTTATTTAAAGATGGCACTAGATGTTGATGCGATATGTTTGATTTTATACTTACTCAAAAGAGAATATTTAAATTTTTAATTTAAATTTTAAAAAGGTTGTTTATTAATAAGTACACATATCTCAATCACTTGCTACATTTCAAAAATATTTTATGCCATAAAATATTGAATATAATGTATAAGAAAAGAACAAACATAAATCAAATATATTAAAACTACTAAAGAATTTTAAACATCAAAATTTGCAGAAAGTTTATTAAAAATTTTAATAAGAAAAGAAGCTTCGTTAATAATTTTTCAGAAAAAAGTTACCTTGATATGGCTAAATCATTAATTATATCGCCATTTCTATTTGGTTTAGTAAATCAATTTCAATTTTTATCAGCATAAATCCTTCTAAATTTGACTATTTTTTGGAAGCAGGAACGATGGAAAATTAGCAAACACCTTCACCGGGAATCGAACCACGGACCTCTGGAATACGCGCCCAGAGTGCAGACCACCACACCATGAAGGCATGCTAAGAAGGCGGGAGAAATACCTTATAATTTTAATTTTTGAAACCTACCTTTCATAAGCTGTTTGATATGTTGGTAACGTAAGCAAATATTTATAAGCCAAATATTTATAAAGCGAGTGCTGGATAGTTTTCTTTGTATATATTATATTTGTATTAATTGCTTCAAAAGAATAAAGTAAAGTTAAATTTAATTAACAGTTTTACAGAAATATGTAACCTATTACTTTTTGCTTATGAATATTAATTCCAACTAAGTTTGAAAAAGAATGAATTAAAGTTATTTGCAAATACATTTAGATACATAGATGATATTATAACTTTCAATAATAATTCCGCTTTTGAGTAATACAAAATTTACCCAAATAGTTTAACACTTAATAAAACTAATACGAATCAAGATAATATTGAATACCTATACCTACTCATCATTTAACACAGCAAAATTAAATTATATGGTAAAAGAAGGGATTTCCAGTTTTATATTACTTATTACTATTAAACTAATTAATACTACTAAACTAATTAAACTAATTAACTCTAATATCTCTAGAGAAGTAATAGGAAACACTTTTTATACCCAAACAATCAGAATGAAAAGTATATATACTGAAATAGAAGATTTAAAGGAAGAAATAATCTCAAGTTCCAACCAAGTTCCAACACAATTTATTAATAACCAAGTTCCAACACAATTTATTAATATATATATTAGAAAGGCAGGCATTAACTTTTCTTTATAATTTTTTTACTCTTTATGGTATGATAACATTACCTTAAACCTTAACTGGAGGGTAATAGAGGATTTTGAAAGTTTAAGGGATTATCTTGTAAATATTTATTGTAAAAATGTGTAAATATGTATATTTAATTAATACTGGATTCTTTCCTTTTACTAATGAAGAGCCAACTCTTTTCAAAAGTCTCAAATTATAGCCCGAATTGAGTGAAGATCTTTATCTTTTTCTTATTTTCCTTACTTTTGGCCAGTATTTAGTAAAGTTTTCATTAAACCAGTTGAAATCCAGTTTTAATAATTTAGAACATTACAATAAATTTCTTTCTTTAATTATAACATTTAAAAAATTTTTCAAAATCTAAATTAAAATTAAATTTTACTTCAAAATAATTTTATTCGTACTTGTTTTTGAAAAACATTTTCAATTTTTACATCCTTAATATTTTACATTCCTTAATAGTTTGAAACATTTTTTCGCATAACGTTATAGTTTGCATTTTACAATTTTTTTACACATTTTTACGACAGAACACATGCTTTACATTCCTTAAAAGTTTACAGAACAGGTTTTTTAAATTGATCACAGATATTCTTTACACTCAACTTAACCCTACATTAGCGCCCTCTATTTAAAGTTTGCAGAACACACTACTTAACATCACTTAGTTTGGCAATGCTTCTCCACTCCCCAAAAACCAATATAGTTGGTAAGTTAAATTAAAATTTACTACTTACTTGCCTTTTTAGTATTATTTAAGTATAATTTATTATTTTTTATAGATAATGTCTAGTTTCTTTTTGATTTATATGCATAATTCGTGTCGGGGAAGTTTCTGCTGGCAAGAGTTTCTAAATTACTTTGTTTTTCTGAAAATTTGGTTTGCTACTCTCATTTATTATTTTTTAATTTTAATTCTGGTCTTTTAATTGCTAATTTCTCAAAATTCCACTTGCTAAAATTTCTTTTTAGTAATTTACCACCTTTGGTATTACTTTTGGTTTTGACTTTTACCTTTGTCTACATGGATGACGAAACAAGAATTGAATGATTGAAGAGATATTTTAGGAGGCAACTTCCCCTTGATAAGTCTGTCTCTTGCCTCTCAACAATCATTCACTTATGCATTTTTATAAATACATTTTTAGGATTAAATAATTTTTGGAATTTAATATTTATTAATGGAATTTGATACTTGCACTTGATTTACATATGCTCTCAGAAGTTAAATGATATTGCAGACTAGTTCGCAACAATAATTAATAATTTATTTATTTGCATTAAATTTCATTTAAATTTATTAACTTTAATTTGCTTTTTACGAATAGAGAATGTTTGTTACATTTGTGAAACTTTGGAAAACTTATTTTAAGCAGTCGGTAAGATTTACATGAGATTAATTTATAGGCTTTGTCGAGTAGAACTTTAGTTTCATTTAAAGGAAGGATAAATACCTTTCTCGCTGAATTTAATCAACCTGAATGATTGCAAGATTACGATAAACATAATTAGCACTTTTGCTTTATACATATATACTAAAACATTATATTACTTACCTCATAGGATAACAGCACTAAAATATAAAATTTCTGCTCCTAAGGAAAATTCAATTGAAATAATTTATTGCGGATTTTAGTTAATAACAAAATGAGTGCTCATTTATTTATTTTCATCTTTCGATAAGATAACAATCTAATTTAATTAAATCTGCAATAAATATTTCTCAGTTTGATTTACTACGTAATTTAGGGATAATTTGCAGCAATATATTCGTATACAATGAGTCTGGGTCACTTCACGTAGATGTATATGGAATTTCCATTTGTATATCCCTTTGTCATGCATTTAAAACATTCTATATTCTTCTATTGCAGAAGGAAGATCTACTAGTAAGGAAACTGTAACATGTTTCAAAGCGCTAGTAGTACCTTTAAGAGTGAGCTGAAGACGTTGCAACTTCGATCTTAAAAACAGAGCAAAAAGTTTTAATTTCAGAACTTTTCTTACTTCTTTCAACTTTTCTTTCATTATTCTCTTTTCTGGAAACTTTCTTCTTCTTAGTTCTTTTTAATTCAAAAAAATTCCAAAGCGTTTTCTTATACGAAAAGGCACACGGTTTGTTCATAGCATGTATACAGACTGTTAAAATGCCACAGCAGACTATAATTATACTAACAAATACCTCGGTTATTTTCAAGTATTTGAAGAAAATAATAAGAAATATATGGGAAAAAGTAATTATTAGTTTAATCAGCCCAATTTTAATGTACTAAAAATTATACTTTTTCAAAAACGTTGCGTATGAATTACCTGACTGTTTCTTTGGCTGAGACAAAATACACGCGGAATGACCGCCCAAGAAAATTAATGCCCCTATGCAGGATTTCCTACCGCAATAATTCGCATGCGTGATGTTTTAAGAAAACCACTGTACCGGCATTCTTTCCTTGGAATGCGACCCCGAGTTGAGGTAGCAACAGTCAGTGATCGTATCTATTCAGTCATTAACAAGTTCGTTACTTCATTAAATATTTCTTTAAAAGGATACAAAACGGGTTCACGAAACATGATAATATTCTAGTTTCATTTTTCCTTTATTGCTTCTAAGTAGCAAAGGCAAAAATGCGCCAAAAAAGAATACATATTATTCTTTCACTTCTGATACATAAGGGTATGTCCAAAAAAATGCATACCTGTAGTGGAGTGCGAGTTTTTAAAATCCCGCATTTCTTAGCATTTACTTCGGAAATATTTTTAAATTGGATAACATGTTTGCATAGTCAGCGGCTCTCGTTAACTTCTTTTTCCATCGTCTTCGCTTATATTATGTGATGATTTCATGTCTTTCCATACTGAATAAAAACTGTTCTGAAACTTCGTAACTGGTCATTAAGAAGAGTCGAGATACTGGTAGGCAAGAACGCTCTTTTTAGGCAATGACTTCGATCTTTTTTTCTTTAGTTCTATTGTTTGTAACCTGTGTTTATAAGATTTTAGTTCTTTGTAACTTTTTACCTAGCCATTGAGGGGGGAAAACTTCATAACTGAAATTTTCGCTTGTAACATTTTACTACAGATGTAACAATTCTAACTTTGTCAACTGATACTTAAAGCTATTGAAAACATTTTGAATCTTTAATGCGTAATCGTTTCCTTTCTAATAAAATCTGTATCCTCAGATTTACAAAACTTCATTCGAAAGTTAAAAGGATGCATATGGTTTTAAACAAGAATATTTGCATGCAATATTTCCTTTAGCTGACAGAAAGTAAAACCGAGCATATTTATTTAAGACAAAATAAGAATTTGCTAATATCTTCCAACAAAAACTATTTCTAAAAGGAAACACTAAAAAATTTTTTTAAAAATATATTAAATTTAGTAAGTTATACTACCGTAGAATATTATCTCAAAAATACTCAGAAGAATGAAATTATACATAATTATCCAAAAGTAAAAAATCTGCATGTTTTTAATATATATATATAAAATAATAGTAGTAGGTAGAAACATTGCAGCGATCTTGCTAAAAAGTTACCAGGAGCTGTAGCTCCACGAAATATTTCAACGGTGTATTACTAAAATATGAACTAAGAAGTAATTTTTTGTCTGGAAAAACTGGAACAAACTGTAAAAACGCGAAAAAACTGCCTAAAATAAATGTTGGAAGACAGGCTAATGCACGAAAAAATTAATCTGACCGTTGTGATATGTGAAAAGTAAACATACATAAAAAATAGATTGACGGAAAAAATATATAAATATATGAAAAGTTAATACATATCAAAAAAATAGATGGACTGAAAAAATGCCAATACATAATATGCAAAAATTATAATGAAAACATAAATTGCAAAAATACAAAAATACAATAATTACATAGCGGAAAATGGTAAATTAACCCACTCGTACCCTCAACAGGCTTTTCAAGGGAAAAATGACTGAGTGTTGAACTAAATACCATTACGCGTTTCGCCGAAACAGACCATTGAAGCTCTTGTTTAATGCGAAACATTTTTTTTTTTATAAAAAACATGAATATTCCCGAATAAATCTTTTTTGGAGCTTCACTGCTCTGTTCCTTTTTCCCGACGCGTCCGCTGAAAAACACATTAGGGTGTTAAAAAGTAATTGCATTTCCGAGCAATGTAAAATTAAAATCAAAATAAAATTAATAGCGGTCTGCTATTAGTCAAAATTACAACAACGTACGGGCTGGTCCTGTATAGCTTAAAGAAGATAGAGTAACTTTTTAGCAAGATCGCTGCAATGTTTCCACCTATTACTATTATTTCATATCTTTTTGCAGCATTATGTGCAAAAATTTTTTAGACCAAATAGGTCCTACGTCTAATTACTTGTTAGCTTTACAATTTCTTTTTCAATTATATATATATGCATATATGTTATGAGAAAAATAGAAAAAGACATAACAATCTTGACAGCATATACGTCTATATAACGTGGATCCATGTTGAAGAGAAAGAATTACGATTGCACATTATGCTAAAATGTTGAATCCATAATGACTAGAAAACTTGGCAGCCGAGAAAGATTAAATATTCATTTTTATTTCAGTTGGCATTTGTAGCCACGATATGCTTGGCACCACGATATCATGCGTGTTCGTTCGAGAATATTTACATTTTTGATACTGACTGTTATAACAGGAAGGAAGAGAGCACAGCAAAATAGCGTCTAAGCGGCAGCAGACGGTAGAAGCTGAAGTTCGTAATTATCCAATATGGAAGCTCATCAAGAGAAGGTTTTTTGGTTGAGTTAGGAAGGTTTCAGTTTTCAAAATTTTGAGTTCAGGTTTAGAATTAACTAAGTCATTAAATTGTAATAAAAAGAGAAAAATACGCAGTAATACTGATGGCGTAATACGTAGAATTCATAGAACATAGATCCGTATTGAAGAGAAATAATTATGATTGCGTAGAATGCTAAAATGTGAAATCCGTAATGACGAAGAAACTTGGCTGTCGGGGCGGATCAAATTCCAATTTTATTTAAATTGACATTTGTGGTCACAGTTCACTTGGCACTCTAATCGTGCCTTATTTCCAGAAAATTTACATAGATACTGCCGGGAGAGAAAGAGAGCACAGCGAAATAGCGTCCAAGCGGCACAGAGGGGAAGTTAAAGTGCGCAGTTATCCAATATGGAAGTTCATTAAGATAAGCTTTTAGTTTAGATTAGATTGGTTCTTGAAATTTTGAGTTCAAGTTTCGAATTAGCTACGTCACCTGCGTTACGCAAGCTATGTAATATAAATTAATCTAGAAATGGCTCAGTCTGGAAAAGTTATTACTACTCTTAGAATCGAGAGAGGAAATACCCAAATTAAAAATGAGAAATTAAGAGACTATGAAATTATAAAGCTGATTTATATATTTTTTATCTGGCATGTATATATGTGTGTGTATGATTTAATTATTTTTTCTTCCTAGGAATTCTTGAAAAAATATCTCAGACCAGCTTGCTAAGTGCTAAAAATATTTGTTTGAAAACTCAAAAAGTGAGAATCAGTATGACTTGCACCTTTTATGAAATAGTGAGTAATTTATTTATAAGAAAGAGTATGTATTTTTTATTGCTATTTCCTCAGGAATATCTAAGCGAACTAAATTTCATGATCGGCTTCAAAAGTTTATTATGAAATTTAAACTTTCAAAATAACGTAGAGAAAAATTCTCATTTTTTAAAAAGACAGGATGATCAGATTAAGAGGAAATAAACTCCAAAATAAATTCTGTTTGAAGATTCTTTACACTTTAAATTATTTATTTTTAAATGTCAAGACATTTTAGCTAAATAATTTTTTTCTATGTTAAAACTGTAAAAAAATATTTCAAGCAATTTCAATAATTCTCCAGACAAAGAAAGTGTATATTTGCATATATTAAGTCCTTGCAGAGATTCGAATCAAGTTGAACTGTGGTTTAAAATTTTTCTCTTTAGCGTAAACTAGTAGACAACTTAAAGGCGTACATCAAAACTTTTGTGAAATCTAATGTAAATATATTTTTTTTTTCCCATTGCCAAAACTTTCCATTGATAATATTTTGTTTCTTAGATGCTAAACGACCAGTATTATCTTTTTCGACTTTCATTTTCATTTTTCCTTTTTTTTCTTCTTATATATCATTTTGTACATAATTTTGTAATTTTTTGTATTCAGTTTTGCTTCTTGCTTACAGTAAAATATAATAAATATATCTTGATTGTGTGAATAGTGAATTACTAGTTTCCCGATACTGAACCAAGTAACTCATTTCTGGTTTTGATTGTCATGAAGTTGAATTAACTGTATAGGATATTTTGTCTTGGCGCTCATAATTAGTATGCATTTTAGATTATTTCAGTTGTGAGCTGAGTAGTCAATCATTAGTACAATTTAAAACAATAATCATACAGAAACGGACCCAGCCTCAGTAAAATATTCATTTATAATGTCTCTAAATATAATGTATAAAATTTTAAATACACAGTCAAATCATTTTATGTATAGTATAAAATAATATACACTTTTAGAGGTCAATATTGAATAAAGTTTCAACTCTTGAATAACATAGTAAGGTTTTTTTTTTTTTTTTTTTTTTTCTTTTTTTTTTTTTTACCGTGATTTAACTCAAAGCTAAAAGGCTTCTAAACTGTTTTCGTAT
Source organism: Stegodyphus dumicola (assembly GCF_044657685.1). NCBI lineage: Eukaryota > Metazoa > Arthropoda > Arachnida > Araneae > Eresidae > Stegodyphus > Stegodyphus dumicola. The sequence goes on along the minus strand of NC_140768.1, from coordinate 155,523,982 downwards.
TGTCGTAGAAATATGAATTCGAAGATTGCTTTTCAGTTTTGATAATTAGTAGTCCAATACTGATACTTGTTCTTTTAAAGCATAATCACTTTATTTGAGATATGTTATCAGTTGCTGATAACAGAAATTGGTCGCTGACTTCAGAATTTGTTATTAAAGTGCAAAAATTTCCGCATGGTAGTTTAAAATCAGTAAATAATATACAAACATTTAAATTCATTTTAAACCACCTCTTGCACCATAAAATCCACCACATCTTGCACCATAAAATCTAAAGCTTCTTGTCGCTGCAATATTAAATATGTTTTACACAATTATCAAACCTTATTCTACATATTTCCAAATCATAACGGGATAAAAAAGATGCAGATTAAGAACTATTTGAAGCATTGCAAAATTTTCTCAAGACGTATATTATTTTCTTCTTTTTTTTTTTTTTTTTTTTTTTTTTTTTTTCAGGATCGTCCACTTCCAAAACTTGTGATTGGTCAGTGGCAAAGGTAAATTTCTATACTTTTTCTGTCTTCCATTTCGGTAAAATGAATTAACAACTGACGAAAAGGACTTTTTCAATTAAATTATATTGTTATTATGCTTTGTCTGAGTATTTGCAGTAGTGTTTTCTTTGAAACCTCCATTAGTTTCTTGGAATTTAAAATATTTCTTAGAACTGTTGACCTATTGCAAAAAAGAAAAAATACTACAAGAAATTTATATACCGTCCATATTAATCACATCCACTCAATTACGAAAATTAAATCCATGGTAAAAAGAAAAATGATAGACATAGATAAAAATGGGAGGGAAAAAAGTTTTAAAGCACTTAGAGCACTTTCATATACGAGACGCAGACTGAATAACCGAAGTAAAAGAAAACAATTCTTTGATTCCTCTCTTGCAGCTTTGTCGGAATTCAAATGTCGTTTCAGATAGCTTACTATAGTACAAATTATAGTTTTCCTCATAAAACTTTATGATTTCTTTTCACTGTGACTGGAAATCGAAATAGTCTTCCATTTCCATTAACTTCAGACTATTATTTTTTTTCATTCCCAGATAAAACTTAGGATTGTTTTTAACTTGGTGGGTGACTGGGCGGCAGGTAGCGCATCTGACTCCGCAATAATGATTGCCTTATTTGTGAGGTTGAGTAATACTTAGTGTATTTTTGAACTCGAAGCATATTTATTATAATTACGAGAAGCTCTTTACAAATATATCTAATCCATGGATAGCATAGAACAGTTATTGAAGTGAATTATAATTTTCGTGACAAGAGGATCTTGATAACGAGGGTCTCTTTAGCCGAGAGTTCAAGAGAATTCTAGGTTTCTCTAGTCGAGAGTTCAGGAGCATTCTAAGGTCGTTCTCCGATGGAAAAAAATCTTCAGACTGATTTAGCCACACCTCCTTAATTTTACAATAGTAATTTACATCCTCTGATTGGTTATACCTGGAACGATATCAGAGGAAAACCAAGATCATTGGGATTCCGAGTATGGACGCGGACGAGGACGGTCGCTCGCTGACACAACCTTCATCCATGGAATTTTGTGATTCTTCGCAAACAAATGCTTTACCTTTGGATACTCCGAACGTGCAATCGTGTACAGAGAGAAATCCATCTAATGATAATACCCAAGAATAATCTTATTACTGAATTTTACGGATTCAAAACTCAGTTTGAAGCCATTCAACAGCAGAAAATGTTTCTAAAACGAACTGGAGCCCCCCCGCCCTGGATACTTCTGGATACCAACAACTAGACCTAGCGGGTAAGACACTGTTTAATAAGATCAACGACATTGCAAACCGACTTAATGTACAGATATTCCAACTCGTTGCCACCTTACAAGAATTTCAGCAATTATTAGAAAATGAGAAAATTGCCAAAATGGCCGCCGAAAAAGAAGCTCTTCTCCGCAAGGAGAAACTCAAAGACAACTTGAAACCTGTTTCTCGCACGCATTGCGTAAAGAAGCAAGCAGATAGACCAGTTTCGACTCTCTCGGCTCAAGATACAATTACTACCTCCAGCAGAAAAAGAAAGACTGCGAGCGTAGATTCGGAGGGCTTTATTACCCCCGCATCACGCAAACAGGGAAAACTCCAGAAATCATTACAATTGATGATAGTAACTCCACTGAAGTAATTACAAATTCAAAAGATATTGCCTCTAAAAACAAATATGAAAGAATTAAAGAAAGCCTCTTGGACAGCGGTCGCAGTCCCGCCAAGGGAAGCTCTATGATCACCCCCCTTGTTAACGGGGAACTTCAGGAGGAGAAACTAGTACGGCGCAGTCACAGAGGGCTCCCCCCCCCTCCACAGCAACCCTCCATTCCGGCTATTCACGTTAATAGCAGCAAACATTGGAGAACGCAGATGACTTTCCTACGAGAAATTGCCCCTAATATTAAGTGCATTCTCACTGTTCTCACTGGACCTTTTTTAAAATTATTTGTTCAAACAGAACTAGAATTTAGGGAGGTTACACGATGGATGCGGCAGGCCGGCATCCAATTCAAGACTTTTGATCTAAAGCAGGACATGCCTATCAAAATTGTTATCAGAGGCCTCCCTAAAGAAACTGAAATAGAGGACGTCAAAAATGAAGTGAAATCATGGGGTTTCCAAGTGCATAGGTGCGCCCGGTTGACTAAACCGCGCATTAGACACCCTATGCCACTTGTTTACATACAAGTCCGACCTCATCCCTTCATAGACCAACTGTACAGTGTCACCGATATGTGGGGCTCTGAGGTCAAATTTGAGGCTTACAGAGGCCGTAAAGGCCCTACTCAATGCTTTAGGTGCCAAGGATTTTTTCATTCCTCTGAAACTTTCACCCTTAATATCCGTTGCGTGAGATGCGCTGGCCCGCACTGGGCAAAAGATTGCACATTAAGTGACGATCAACCTGCTTGCTGCTGCAATTGTGGAGGTAGTCACCCAGCGTCCTTTAAATCTTGTCCTCGTTACCCAAGTAATAACAAAAAGAGCTCAAAAAAGAATGCTCCTAGGGTAGCTGCTCCTGCAACCCCCCCAGGGAACTACAAACACCCAGCAAAAGCTGTACAACCAGCCACTGTGACTGCACCCTAAAAGCACAAGCTCGCTGTCTTATGCAGCGACCAGAGGGTAAAGGACCTACATAGCCCGACCCAAAAATCAGAGTCCAAATCCGGCGGCTATGGCGAATGTGCCTCAAATAGCTCCCCCGGTTACTCAAGTGGAAAGTCGAGACTCCGAGGATGTTTTCTCTTCTACTTTAAAATGCTTAATTGAAATCTCCCGCGATCCTGCGGTAGATAGGCATATTCTACTACAAGCCTTCCAAAGGGCCTTGCCAAAGCTTAGGCAGGCAGACGCTCTTACGAGGGCCTTCCTAATTTATGAAAGCTATATTATGCTTTCAAATTAGAATTTCTCGGCTATTTTAGACCCGTGTCTTAAGTTCTTCAGAGATGTAACCTTTTACTACGGCCTTAAATTCAACTGTTTAAGACAAAGAACAGAGAACTTACCATGTGCACATGGAATGCAAACGGCCTCATCAATAAGATCGATGAGGTCAAAGATTTTATTGTAGTGCACTATCTTGACGTGCTATTAGTCCAAGAGACTCATCTTACCCCAGGGAGAACTCCCAAAATTTTGAATTATGACATGTACTCGACTGACAGGGTGTCATTAGCCAGGCGTGCAAGTGGTGGCACCTGTATCTACGTGAAGCGTTCGATTAAGCATCACATGATACCCCCTCCTGATTTAAGTATTTTGGAAGCGACAATTATCAAAATTTTTCTCCAAAATTCTCCCTCACTAACAGTCATCTCGGCGTACCTGCCTCCACTATCAACTATCACTATCACGTGGAAGAGGTACTTTTCCTGTCAGTGATTTTGATAAACTTTTATCATTATCAAATCACCTAATTATTGCTGGTGACCTAAATTCACGTCATACCGCATGGTTTTGCCCTAACAGGAATAGGTGTGGCATTAGTCTAAATTCATGGTGCCAGAGAAACCATATACAGATCATAGCTCCTACCCTCCCGACTTACTACCCTGTTAGAGGGTCCCCTGCAGTTCTTGATCTGGCTGCCTTTTATAATGTCAATTTTAGGCACGAAATAAAAGTTATTCAAGACCTTAACTCTGATCACTATCCAATTTTGATCACCCTAGCTATCCAAAATCGTTACTCAAAATTACAGGAGCAAGTCTCTACAAATTGGGACGATTTTAGATTTATTTTGTAACGTACTGCTACCCCCTATCAAAATTACCAGCAATTCCGATTTTGACAGGTGTTTACTAAATTTGGAGTCCATTCTCAAAGAAGCGAGAGCTGCGGCTTCAAAACCAATTTTCTATCCGGGTGTCAGACTCCCACCTGAGACTAAATCCAAAATTAAACAGCGGAACTTTTTGCGAAAACTTTGGCCAAGCTCGCGTGATCCCAGTATCCGCGCCCAATTTCGCAAAATACAGAACGAGATAAGGACTGAAATCCGTCTCTTCAAACAGACGGAGTGGAAACACTACATTGAGTCCTTAACGACTGAAGACAATTCGATTTAGCGGGCTGCCGCTCGAATACGCAAACAATCCAGACACAGTCCGCCGCTTCAAACGGTCGATGACGCACGGATGGCTTACACAGACACTGAAAAGGCTGAAGTCTTAGCCGACAGCCTTGCTACTCAATTCACTCCTAATAACAACGCCTACTGTAACCGCCCGGTTACTCAAGGGCGCATGCATTCACGTGTTGAAGAGTTTTTAACACAACCTTTCACGCCTGAACTTAGGCCCACTGATCCTAAAGAGGTGATGGAATACGTCAATAGACTGAAACCCAATAAGGCTCCAGGCATGGATTCTATCTCTAATCGCATGATTAAAACTTTCCCTGTAATGTTTATTGTTTGGATTACGGTCCTTACTAATTTTATGCTAAGGAGAAGCTACTTCCCCGACCGCTGGAAAATTGCAACGGTCGTCCCCATTCCAAAACCGGGGCAAAATTTAAACTTACCCGCCACTATAGACCAATTAGTCTGCTTCCTTCACTCTCAAAAGTATATGGATATGTCTTACTTAATCGCCTGAATGAATTCTGTCGAGATCAAAACTTAATCATCCCGGAACAATTCGGCTTCCGACCTAAACACTCCACGGTACACCAGTTACTACGTGTAGTAGAATTCATTCATGAAGGCTTTCGTAAGCGAGAGAATACTGGAATTGTCTATCTTGACATAGCTAAAGCCTTTGACAGGGTTTGGCATGACGGACTTATTTACAAGCTCATGTGACTTGGGTTTCCGGCTCACATCATTAAAATTATTAGCTCGTACTTACGCTACGAGTTAACCACGAACTCTCCTATCCCCGCCCGATCCATGCTGGATGTCCTCAGGGCAGTCTTGTCTCACCTCTGCTCTTCAATATCTATATCAACGACGTGCCTAAGGCACCTAGTATCGATTTAGCTTTATATGCAGACGATACGGCCATCCTAACTCAACATACCAACATCACCACAGTAATCTCTACATTACAGAGTTACCTTTCAGCCTTAGAACTCTGGCTCGGACTGTCGTATAACTCATGTATACGTTTCTCATTTATAAAATCAAAATTAATGTCGCTAAATGTGCTGCCACTTTATTCATCCGAAGAAACATCCCTCGTTTAGATAATCTAATTTTCTTCGGTGAACCTATTCCCTGGGTTACTGCTTACAAATACCTTGGTGTTTTACTTGACTCAAAATTAACTTGGCAACTTCACATTCAAAAAATTATTGCGAATGCGGAAGCTGTCAAAGCCAACCTGCGCCCCTTTTTCGCTAAAAATAGCGACCTGTCACTTGATAACAAGATCTTGCTTTATAAATCTATCATAAGGCCTATTCTCACTTACGCAAGTCCCATCTGGGGCTCAGCTGCTCTGACTAACCGTAAACACGTCCAAATTTTTTAGTCCAAATTTTTACGGTAGATATTAAATGCTCCATGGTTCATAAGGAACGATGACATTCATAACGACCTCAAAATTATGCCCATTAATCGCTTTATGCAGCGACTTTCGGAAAGATTTTTCAAAAACATCCATCTTGTTGGAAATCCAGTATTACATACCCTGCCGGTATATGATCCTGCGGTTGCCTCTTCTAAAAAGCGACTCAGAGCAATCTTACAACATGATTATGCTCAACAACCTTTTAAACGGCGTCGGTATTGGAATACAGACGCCCAAGTCGTTCCTAAACCCCAACCGCCCCTGCGTTAACAATGCGTAAGGGCATTGACCAGAGGAACCCTGTTCTTTAACTCTTTAAGAAGAGTCTTCTAATGTTTCTTTAACAAGGGACAACTTATCTCCGCAGCCGCACGCGACTGCACTTAATTTCTCAATAGTTTCTTAAAAGCTTCTTTTCCACCCACTAAACAGGTTGCTTTCAACCCCCCTAAGGAGGCCTTTTAACGTCGCACTAAATAGAGACCAAAAATTTTCTTCTCCTCCATCAGCTGTATCACACTGAACTGCTACTAGAACCCGCCCAGCGGGTTTCGCCCCCAGCCCTTTTTGCTCAGCTCTCCGGATTGTTTGTCCTAAGGATTTTATTTTGCTGTTGATATCAAGAATCAAGGAAATGTATTGCACCTTTTTATTCTTTTCAAAACTTTTTGAATGTTGATTCCTCTCTCAAAATTTATTCCTGGCCCTTTTTAGACACGGAATTTAATTTAAAGACTTTCTATGAGTTTTTCTTTTTTCTCATGCGGAAGGCATTATCTGAAAAGCTTTTATTTTTATAATTAGGCTTCAAAATTTTTCCTTATTAGATGAACCCCTCTTTTGATCATTAGAAATTAGTTTATCTCTGATGATGTGGAGTTAAAGGCCTAGCCTAGCGCACTCCGTAAATTAACTTCCTTGATCCTTGATCCCAAGATCATTGGTTCGTGAGCCCTCCTGAAATCAAGAGGCTTTGATGACAGACATAATGCAGAAGGCTAAAATCTCTTGACACTGGTCGTGAAGTTATGTCTCTTGTACTGTCAACTATGACGAATTATTGCTTCTGAGATGTCAGAACCATGTCGTGTGACACATCGTAAAAGCTTAGAAACCGTAACTTGCGGAACAGCACACACGATTTCCTCATCTCTGCCGCAACTTCTTGTTCATATTAAAAGTACACATTATCAATCTCGTTGTTTTTAACATACTTATTCATTGTCATTAGTATATTTTCCGACTAATTTAATTATTTATTTGTTTCATTACATTCCTTTGACGCAATTAGTCTTCAGTTTTTGGTATATTTTGAGCGCAAGGTAGAGATTTCAAGATTAATATAATGATTACAGGAGGAAACATCGGGAGCAAAAAAGAGCAGAAAAAACAATTCAAGGGGAATATATCATCGATAAAATATCGAGGAAAAGGAGAAAACATCGCAATTCTAAAATCATCGATAAAATATCGAGTAAAAGTAGAAAACATTGCAATTCTAAAATATCTTGATATCAAATATCGTCATAGAAAATAAAGCAGTTCAAAAACTTCCCCAGTTTAAAAAAAAAAAAAATACATTGTAGAAGATAAAGCACCTACAAATCATTGCATGATTCTAATATTGAACACGTGTGTTTTCAGACTTTCGACTTTTTTCAAATTTTTTAAATAACTTACAAATGTGCAGGAGAAAAGCAAGAAGGAAACTTAAGCATTAAAAATCTGAAAATGAAAACATGCACTTAATTTTAAAGTCTGAAAACCCATGCCTGCGATTTTATCATCATGAAAGGATTTATAGGTGCTTTAATTTTGACAGCTTCAAATATGGAATTTAAAACAGTTTTGTGCAGTAAAAAATGGTGAGTAATATGGGTATAAAATGTCATTAATTCTTTGTAATAGTTTGCGTATGAAAATTATAAACTTCTATTTTCGGAAAAAATACCAGAAATGTAGCAAATCATGTAATAAATCTGCTTTGTCTCCAAGTTCGACTGAAGTAATATAACTTCGGATATAACATTACATAAGAATGTGTAAAATGTTCAATGGGAATTAAGATTTTTAAAATAGTTTTCTATTTTTGATACTGTTTCATTGCACTAAGTCTTCTAGCTCTTATGAGATATTGTTATTCACAAATTTTCATGAAAGATGAAAAATGCTTGATTTTTTTCCGTGAAATGTTAAGTGTCATTCAGTAAGCACCTGCAATTAAATTCGTATGGCACTCTCTAATTAATGTGAAACGATATATATTCTTTGAAAAAAATTGGGCTATGCTCTTAAAATCTGCGAAATAGTGAAATGTTTGGTATGAAACGATAAAAATCTTACATTCGGTATATGTTCACTCTCATTATTGAAGATCTCTTCCTAAATTCTGAGGTGCTGTTTTACTCTTATTATTTTCAAAATTTAGTACTTCATGAATTAAATGACTGTATAGATGTACTAAACCTTATCGAAAATTCAAATATTTTATGAATTGATTGGTTTTACTTAAATGATTTAGAAGTAAATGAGTGGTATGTTAGGCAGTTTATTTCAGAAATATATCCGTATTTGAAAACTCTGTAGATAATTTGCTCTACTGAAATTGTTCTAAATTTTTAAAAATATATGGGTGATATGCTATCATCTAGAATGTCTTTTCTCTTTGCAAATAGTATATAGAGTTATAATAGGAATTGAATCTTCTTCCTATAGCAGAATTTATTAGTATCTCTAGAAGAGGAATTAGAAAAAAAAAAAAAAAATTCATGTTTTCATAAAAAAATAATGTAGTATCTGGTTGTCGTTATCGTAGAAAGTGTTATTCAAAAGTTTCAGCGGTAAAATATGATTCTGAAATGTCATTTTCTGAAAATAATCAATGTATTTCTCAATATTAGAAATTAAAATAGCCAAAACTAGAAGTCATTTACACAATATGAGCATGAAGCCATTGAAAAATCTGTTGCAGTCGTATAAAATTTAACTGGAAGATGAAAATTGTTGCTTGCATGATTAAACAATATCAAAATTGGGTTTGAAACTAAATCATTGAGTACTTCATACAGATGTGATCGTGATTGTTTCAAGTTCTTTCAGTAGAAGATATCCTGTTTTTTAAGTAAAATTATTTTCCTTTTCCGATGAAAGTTAAGTCTAAAGCTAAATCTTTGGAAAAGTGATATCTTCGGATTTTTGTCTGTTAGGAGAAATGCGCATGCTTACGTAAAAATAAAATAGGAGTGTTACTGAATTTTCTCGTCATTTCAAAAGTGTAGATTTAGAAAATAAAGGAAATTTTCTAAAAACGTTGGTTCATTACCTTACTCTTACTTTTTAAAAGTTGATAAGTTATAAGAAAACTCTTTTTAGCCGTATACTGCTTACAGTAAATGATTTGTTACTCAGGTTTTATATTAATCCATTACAAGATTTTATATTTCATTTAAGTATTGGTAAAGTTTTACTGTTCCTAATGAGTAAAATTTTCTTAATGTGTATGTAGATATTTAATTGCATTTTCCTCAACAACGCTTGGGAGTAATTTAATAATATGTCGCATAAATACGCTTTTTCAAAAAAAAAAAAAAAAAAAAAAAAAAAAACCTAATTGAAAATTAATTAAAATTATTTTGTACTAAATGTATGTAAAGTGCTAATTGTACTACAGAATGATTCATGACGTTTCTGTGTATACTGACAAGGGTAGATAAAGTGAACTTCAGGTTTTCCCATTGATAGTAAATCTGCAGCCGATAAGAATCTGTTAAGACTCATTTTTAGGTAAATAAATTGCTTTCTATCGCACATTTTCTAAACATTTGTTGGGAATTCTGGGTAAATAACTTCAATTCGGTAAAGGTTATATCCTCATTTGGGTAAAAACCTTAAATATTCTACAGTGAAAAATGCTTATTTCATATTTAGTTGTTAATACTAAGAAAATAGTTCTAAGATAGTTATTCTATGCGTTGGAAATACTGCAGGAAAAGTTAATTGCTTTACATGGTCTTTGAAGTTTTTCTCTCAGAAAAAGGTGATATTTAGCAAATTACAGGTCTCAAAAATGGATAGAAATATTCTATAATGCAGACATATATGTACAATTATAAGAAAACGTAACACTTATTTAGATGCAATTTTGTATTAAAATTGAGTTATTCCTCATTAAATGTGTATTAGGAAGGAATATTTAACTGCTATGATGAGTATTGCACGAAGAAATTTCTGTATTTGTGATGAAGAAAGTTAAAATATTCGAAATTATAGTGGAGATTTGGGTAAAATGACTCTTGCTCTTTGGTTCCTTCTGTAAATATAGGTATATTGTTAATGATATATGTTGTGTAAAGGTATGGCAGTACTTCACAATATTTCGTTCATAATAAAATTTAAAATAAATTGGTAAATAAATTAATGCAAACTGACATTTGCGAAAGAATATTTTAGTCTAAGAAATAATTAAAAAAAAAAAAAAAAAAAAGAATGTGTTAACACTGTGCGTTAGAAATAAATGTATATCAATAAAACAAACTTTCAAGAGAGGAAATTGTAACCAATGGGTAAAATCGATGGTCATGTATCTCTTATTTGATACTAGAAATGCTTATCTTATAAATTTTGTTTATACATGTAATGTCAAATTTCATCAATTTCACATGAAAGTCGTTCATGAAGGCATAAATATCCGTACTTGGTGTAGGAAAAGCTAATAAAGTGAAAATTTGCATAGTCGAGACATTTAAAGTGATGTAGAATGCTCTCAATTAGTACAAATTACTGAATTAAAAGGTACTGAGCGTTCAAACTAGTAAGAAAGAATTTTGTATGAATACATGAAAGAATGAATAGGGATCTAAAATTATGGAGGAAAGTAGAGATTCCATTCTAAAAATTCGGAATCTATCAAACTAGCTTAATGAGAATCAAAATTCAAAACTGAACATTGGTAACATGGAAGAGCTTAAAAACATATATTCAGATATAAAGGGTATTAAGAATTAAAAGGAAATACCAGAATATGCAGGAAATGTTAAAGTTTGAAAATGCGAATGAAGTTAATAATGAAATAAAATAGTAGGATAAGTGATGATAAACGTACTACAGAATGATAAATTGTATAATTGGTAAATTAAAATAATACTATAAAATATGGACTAAGTAGGGGATATTCAACGAATGGGATATGAATAACAGTTAAAGGTTGTAAAATAAAATGGTTAATTGACATCTATCTCTATGTTTAAGAAATTTAAGCATGTTAATTTAGCTGAAATAGTAAAATCAAAAGCGCAATTATAATCAAAAATTATAAAACAGAGTTAAACTTTAGAGTATGTTGAAAACTAGAAAGAAAACCAGTGTCAGAAAAATATAAAAATTTCATCTAAAATTAACTAAAGTTCATGCGTATGGTAGGAAAATGTAATAAGCAAGTTCAAAATTAGAGTACTTTAAAAATTATGAAGGTTCAGAATGTACGAAACAAGTTAAAAATTACATCTAAAATTAAATAAAATTCATATATATGGTCAGAAAATATCGAAATTAAACTAAAATTAAAAGTATATTTGAAATTATGAAGGTTAAAATGTATGAGAGAAATTACATGAAAGTCATATACATAGTGTGAAAATATAGCAAATGAGTTTAAAAATTCAGAGTATGTTGGAAACTAAAAACGTTAAAATATAGAAAAGAAGTTAAAATTTACACCTAAAATTAAGTAAAAGCCGGGTATATGATGTGAAAATATAGGAATTATGTTAAAATTAGGACTATATTGGAAATTATGGCAGTTAAAATGTATGAGGGAAATCAAGTAAAAGTCATGTATATAGTGTGAAAATATAAATTGGTTAAAAATTAGAGTATATTAAATAGTGTGAAGGTTAAAATGTACAAAACAAGGTAGAAATGTTGCATCTAAAATTAAATACAAGTCAAGTATATGATTATAAAAAGTATGAAATAAGTTCCAATACAGAATATGTTGAAGATCGCTAACGTTAAAAAGAAGGAAAAAAGTTAAAAATTACTTCTAGCATTGAATAATATAACACATAAAAACGTGTGTTTTAGTAATTACACTCTTAAAATATAACACATAAGTTGAAAATATGGCTAACAAGTATGAAAAAACTCTGGGTAAAATGAATTTAATAATAAAAATGAGTAATGTAATTAAGGTAACGGAAAATAAATGTGGAACTATAAAAAGAAGATTTAAGAAATAAGATAAAATTTTGAGTGTATAGGATTACTCAATCATTAAATTCGAAAATAATCGTCATTAAGGGTACCTAGGAAATAATCATTATATACGTAGTAAAATAGTTAGAATACGAAGAAAAAGCACAAAGGCTAAAAATTTATTAACGAAAGTAATCACCTCCAGTAAATCAGTCAAATATAATTGTGATGACATGTAGCAGTTTTGTAGATATTCAGTCATAGGATAAATATAAGTAAGAAAATAATTATTTTCCAAAGAGGTGAAGGAAACATTTCGTTTTATACTCATATCTGTTTAAAGAAAATAAAACACCTACTTCATATATGTTTTTAAGAACTCAATATAAGAAAGTAAGTTTACACATTATCATATAACTACTAAATCACCAAATTAAAACATAGTACTCAATATGATTTGTATTTTAATAAACTTATGATTTGGTTTAGAATGTCTGTATGAAACCCATTACATGGAGCAGTATTATAGACATTCAACCTTCGGGTAAATGCGAGTAAGGAAATAATTATTTTCCAAAAACTGTGAAGGAAACATTTCATTTTATATCTGTTTAAGGAAATGAACTTAATATAAATAAGAAAGTTTGCAGATTATCATATAACTACTCAATGCCTAAATCACCTAATTAATAAAACCTCAGCAAATGTCCTTTTTCTGTGACGTAGCAGCTCGATAAGGCTTCCCGTCCCCATTTTTCAGATAAGCCTCCCTTCCACGGCTGACCCTTGCATCTCGGGAGCTCCCTCAACTCCCGCTCCCTGTGCTCCCTGGCTCAGAACTGTCCTTTCCTCTACTCATGTTGTTACTGATACGAATCAGTGCTCAAAATATCTGATGTGGACTCCACATGATTTCTTTGTATGTGCATCTCAAAACCCAAATTTCAATTTCGAATTTGCATTTTATTTACGTGTATTCAAAATTTGAAGGCTTTAGGTACTGCCATTTTTCAACAATGCGAGGAATATACATATTCTTCATTATTTAGTAACAGAGAAGGGAACAAAGAATCCTGGCATGTTTTGCTGTAATCGACTTCAAGAAATGGCAAAGTACGAGTTTTAGTTTCTCAATTGCATCTTGTAAAGCTTTCGCATTCTTCTATTCTAACCGTCATTTTAAACATTTTTAGCAATTTCATACTCTTTCCAAAAGGAAAAGCAGCAAAAAATATATTTTTTTAACCCTGGCTTGTCAGTAAACAATAAACATCTTCAATGCGTAACCGAACTTAATAGATTTAGCTTTTATTAACTTTTTCTCACAAAATGTATGCTTTTATGTTCATGATTTATAGATTCCCAAATGTTTCTTCAATGCTAGCAGTTCACCGCGTTCATCTTTTAATGTCTACATTAACACTGCCTACAAAAATAGTTATAAAGGTATGAATTATGTATAAATGATTGTTGCAGTCATTTATATTAGAACTTAATGTTTTATTAAACCATAAAACGACTATGCCTGAAGATTCATCCTTTTATCTTATCATGTTTCATTTTCTATAAATGTCTATTCTCACTACGCAATCATACAGAGATAATAACTATTTAGTCTAATATTACAATTAATTAAATCTGACACCTTAATTAATAACAAGTTAATAAGATCTTTTATCATGAAGGCGTTTTCTACCTCCTACTTAAATCTCAGGCATATTTCCTTTCTTCTTTTTTACGCATGAAGTGCAGATTTTCATTCCATTAGTCTTTTAATGAGACAGTGAACAATTATGGTACAATTAATCACATATCAACATTTTACATTACACACATGTGAGTTCATAAAATCTAATTTTTTACCTAAAATGTGTAATTACCAAGTTGCGTAATTTGTCTTTAAACTCTCATATCTTAAATCGGTATCTAAAATGTAAATATTTATGAAAGTTTTTGTGATTTAAAGGAAAAATTCTGTGTCAGCCTACGGATTTGTTGATTTACGTGCTTTTAATTTAAAAAAGATTAATAATCGTAATAATGAGATGTACAAGCGATCGTTGCATCGCTTGTAGAAAAAGTGCTACGGATCAATTTTGGATTTTCATATTATAAAGCACATTTTTTAAATCCATTTATAAATGATGTGATACATTTTTCGGTTCAGAACTGCGTGCTTGAGCAGATATGTTTACGCATAGTTAGATTCAGTAAAGTTAATGGATAACTGTGTAAAGAATTACCATATTTACCAGCGCGAGCTCTCGAGCTCCACCACCTTTTAGTTAAAGCGCCACTGTAGAGTCATTAGGTTATTTTGAAGCAGGAGATGTGAAAAATACACAATGCTCTCGCCGGGACTCGCACCTGGATCTCTCGAATAGGCGCCGAGTGTGCTACTGTTCGACCTCGAAGGCATGCAGAAAGGAAGGAGAAAATAGCTTATAATATAATTTACGAAAATTATTATTTTCATCTTAGTACAGAATGCATGTTTTCTTTCACGCATAAGCACGTTTGCGATATTTTTATGTGCAGTTTGGGTTAATTAAAGCTGTATTTATTTTTGTCGACTTTATGTGCTTTTAGAAAGTTTACTCATTTACAAGTAACTGCAGACTACTGCACAAGCAATGGAGTAATGAACATATCTTCTAAAGTAGATGGAAATAAGGAACAAAAAGTGCATTTTGTTGCAGTTTACAAATCATATTAATATTTACCTGTTTTTGAATGCAAAAAGAGGGGGTAAATGCCTTTTAGAGTGTATAGATCCTCTCTAAATATCTTATATCTGCACTACTCTCTGCATTAAATATAAACTTCAATAATGATAATAAAATTTTGTTTCTACTTAAAGCTTAAATTCAATTGGAAACCTTCGAAGAGCGGCTGTGGATTTTTCATACCGTAATTCGAACCTCAGTGTCAAAATCAGATTAGTCCTGACACTTGACACTTTAAATTTGTAATTTAACCTTTCGCAAATTAATATTTTATTTATTTGTTTGTTTATATTTTATTCAGGTTTTTTATTCTTTACATATTATAATTTGCTCAGTTTAGTGTATCTTCCCTGACAGTATCCCATATGGTTCCGGCACTCCTAATTATAGAAATTAAGCTTTGATAGAAACGAATAGATTGCAAGCATTTGAATGCTTATTTCCTTAAATTTTATTAAACAGTAAATAATTCTTTTCATTGCATAATGACAGCTAGTATTATTGTTATAAGGAAAGAGAAGCAAAACATTTACAAGTTTCCCTACTGATTTGTGAGTCGGAAAAATGCAAGGGCACAAATTTATAAAGCCTTTAAGTAGTTAAGTTGAAAAGCTAAAGGCATGACTGTAAGGCATTGAAAACATTTTTAGCGCAATCTTTCCAAACTTTGCAAAGTATCTCATGTTAATTAACCAGTCATTATGATTTTTATTTTTACTTCTATTTATTTTTACTTCTATTTTACTTTATTTTTACTTATTAAGTTCTTCCTTTGGCATTCCTCTCCAGAATGCAAACTGGCTTTGAGTGTATTTAAGCTGATGGTTTTGAATCCTAGAGAGAGCTTCTGGTACTGGCGTCTGCAATTAAGTTTTGCTCATGTCTATTTAAAAGTGATATTCCGGGTTTTGGCATACTGTCTCTAGCCGATGCTTTTAAACTTAACTCAGCGATAAAATAATCAAGCCAGATTATAGGTTATTTTATTGAATGTGTAGTCTTAGGTTTAATTGTTATTGCTTAATTTCGACAGCAACAAGTATTTTTTTTTTTTTTTTTTTTTTTTTTTTTCATCTGTCGCATAAGTCGTGCTTTATGTTCAATTCTGGCTAAATGAAAATTCTTTTAAACCTTCTGCTGTGTTTATGAGTTTTTGAGACGTAGTGATAACTACGTAATTGTGATTGTGATAAAACAATGGTACCTAGAGCAATCTAATTTTGAATAACGTAATCCTCCACCCAAACATGGGCACCTGGAAGCCCAAATTTTGAAGTTCGCCTTTGTCTCATTCCCATTTTGTAAAGCTATTTCCTATTTTGTAAAACTTTAACGAATTTTTCATTAATAAAACTCAAAGCGACCAGTGGAAACACTGTACGAAATAAAACATTTTTTTATCTCCAGCCCGCGGGACTGGCTATCGGAAACTGTAACGATATGCTGTTCTTAAATATTTTTTTTTTTTTTTTTTTTTGATTTTCTGTTGAATTGAATTTTATGGGGCGTAAGCTCCAAGAACGTGATGTTTAATAAATAAAGTAAACACACAAAAGGTTAATAATAAAAAGACAAAAGAAGTTTTGTAAAGCCATCTTAGGGAAAAAAGTGAACATGGATATGATAAACTGAGAAAAGACTGAAGTGAACAGAAAAATTTATGCCAACACTTAAAGCTGAATTCGGAGTTCTAAACGTATACTGCAAGGCTGGTTTTAAAATTTTTGTAATTTTGGTGTTGAGCTGCACACGGCGTAAGTGCGAAGAAGATAATGTTTAATAACTTTAAAAAAAAATCTGAAAGGTTTCAGATTTTAAATTACATTCAAAGGAGCGTTTTTTAACGTTTTGTGCGTTACCTTTATTTATTAAATATCACGTTATTCGCACTTAAACCATAAATTTCAGTTCAATAGCAATGTCGCAAATAATTTTTAAATGAGCCTATCTTTAGAATTTCCGATACACAGTTCCGCGCGCTGGAGATAAAAAGGTCCCCCCCCCCTCCTCGTAGATTGTTGCCAATGGCCGCTTTCAAATCGTTGAGTTTGTTACTCAAAAATTCGTTAAAGTTTTACGAAATATGAAATCGATAATAAAACAAATTCCAAATTTCAGATTTGGGCTTCTACATGCCTATATTCGCAGTAGGATTACGTCATTCAAAATTCGATGGCTCTATGTGCCGTTGTTTTATCACAATGTGAGAAATATACATACATTTATGCAGATTTTTCATTATTTAATTTCTTCAAATATAATGCAGGACTCTAACATTTGGTGCCAACAATTTGAAAAGTGAAACGGACATTTATAGTGATTCAACGGAAAATCGCAAAACGAAAACAAGTCCTTCAGGGACAAAGCCGCTTTGGACTAAAGAAGTTAGTAGGAGTGAGTGTAACAGCAGATTGGATAGACTGCGAGCTCAGAGAGAGCGTAAAAAACCTTAACAAACCCTCCTGAATGACGGTTACAATTGAAACCTTACAATTTTTTATCTACTTAAATTTTTTTATTTTTACATTTGCCAGTCTTCATTGCTTCCACTGAGACTTACTAAGTTTATTGTACCGTTGTAATTAGATTTGTATCGATTGACTTAATTTTTATTTTCATTCATTTATTTATTTATTTTTCCTCAAATCATGAATTAATTGTAACCCTTTTTTTACGAGCTATTTGTTTCAAATTTTACATACATAAGTATTTCTGAAAACAGATCAATATTTCATTTACAATATTCCATATTTTTTTATTTAGTATTGAAGTTCATTCACATATCTTAGCTTAACTATTTACTACTAGATTAATTATAACGGAAGACTTCGATCTTTGCAGTATCGGATAGTTCAAAAAGCATTCCAAGTGAAAGTTTTTTCGAATATCGAACTTAATGTACCGAATTCTTGCCGGTTTTTAAAATCGATGGATCCCCCTACGAGACATTAACAAAATTTAGAAGAACACATATTTTTCTTATGTAACAAAGTTATTATTTTGCATGATTTTATCGGCTATCATAGAAATGACGTACGCAAGAGTAACTGCATTTCATTCCCTTAAATTTCTTTCTGATAGTTTCGATTTTCTGATAGATCCGTCAATACTTGGGAGTTTCGCGATCTTTTTTTTTTCGTGACGTATGACCACGAAAAGTTGTGATGTCTCTGTTACTAAACAAAGGAACTGTATGCATATATGTATGTATGTATATATCTCTAACATTGGCCAATTGACGGGGTTAAAACCGTAATTAATATGTAATTTATTATTATTTCAAAACTTGGCCCGTCAGCATAGAAGTCTGATCGACAGACATCGACAGTCAGAAATTGTGTATCTTTATTTTTCTTTCAATCATTTTGCCCATCGGTTGCCAGGTAAGATCCCTGAACACTATATAGTTCTACTCGATTCAAATCTGGAAAAAATGGGTGACTGCATGATACTTTTCGTGAATTTCCCAATATGCAAAGTAAATAGGAGCTTATTTCCATTAAAAGTCCTTCACGAAGACATCGCTATTCTTAAGCAAAACGTCCTATTGTGCTTTGTCGTAGACTTAGTAATCTGTTAACAATGCTTCATGAAGCTGTATTATCCTTGACGAGTGAAAAGCATTGTGAAGTATGCTCCTTCAAAATTGCTCCACATTTTAAATAAATACATTTAATTACATTATATTACATAGTACAATTACATAGCAAATACTCATTACACAGCTCTTCACACTACATTCTCAAAATCCACGCCAACTCTCTCTCTTATCGAAACTTTTCTCACACAGTTGAGGGGTGCTACAACGCCCTCTATGGGAGATCTCAACATACTCCCCACGGATGACCGTTCAGGACATCAAACTACCTCTTACATGAAATTATTACTTAGCATTATTCTTAGTAAACATATAACTTCTAGATTAAATAGTTCTTGCTTATAAATGAGTAATACTAAACCTAAACAACATATAAATGTAAACAATCAATTACACAAAATGAATAACATAAATAAGTAATAACATAATAACATTAAAACGTCAAGAATTCAAATGAATATCGATGAATATCAAGTTAAAGTTCAAGATTTTTCACGATACTTAACTGTCTATTGGTAACACACACAGTTTGTGAATGGGTCTCTTGAATTCACCATCAGCAGTTTTTACTTTTACAACACGAACTCTGCAATCATTACCTGGGTATATTTCGGTGATATGTCCCAGTTTCCATTTTAAGGAAGGTGTGTTATCTTCCTTAATGATTACTAAGTCATTTACTTTATTATTTGCTGAAGCACGATGCCATTTTGTGCGAACTTGCAGTTGAGTCAAATAGTCCTTAGACCATTTCCTCCAGAAGCACTGCGACATTTGCTGAACTAGTTTCCAACGATTGCGAAGTGTTAGTGTCTCGTCGCACACATTTGGTTCCGGAATAGCCTTTAATGATGTTTCTATTAAAAAATGACCCGGTGTAATCACGGAAAAATCATCTGGATCACCTGAAATCACTACTAATGGTCTTGAGTTCAGACATGCCTCGACTTCTGCTAGATAAGTAGTAAATTCTTCAAAAGTTAGAACTTGAGAACCAATTGCTCTTCTAATATGATATTTCATAGCCTTTACCGCGGCTTCCCATAGTCCACCAAAGTGCGGCGCAGAAGGCGGATTGAAATTCCACTTAATTTCTTCCTCTGTTAAGTATCTAGCTACCCTTTGGTTCGAACGATATGATTTCAGTTGTCTGTTGGCACTTATAAAATTAGTGCCTCAATCACTATACATTTCCTCCAGTCTTCCACGTCCAGCAATGAATCGTTTTAGAGAGGCTATGAAGGAATCTGTCGTCATGTCTCCAACTTGTTCTAAATGCATTGCCTTAGTACTAAAACATACGAAAACACAAACGTAGATTTTCACTGTCCGAACACCGCTCCCTTTCCTCAGTTTAACTTGGAAAGGATCCGAAAAATCCCCACCACATTTCGAAAAAGCTCTTGCGGGATTCACTCTGTATGCTGGAAGATCACCCATTGCTTGATATGACAGCTCACTACTGTGTCGACAGCATGTTACACATTTAGGAATGATCTTACGAATAGCTGATCGTGCATTAATATAATGCAGTATCTCTGCTTGATTTCTGAATGGAGCATTTGTGCTCCTCCGTGAAGATATTTATAGTGATAATATCGTATTATCAGTTCTGTAATATAGTGTGATTTAGGCAGAATGACTGGATATTTTACGTTCTGTGCGATGCTAGCATTTCTTAGTCGTCCTCCCACTCTTAGAATACCCTCATCATCTAAGAATGTATTCAACATATTGAGTTTACTGCGGGGACTCACTAGTTTTCTCTTTTTCAAATGATCGATTTCTTCACTAAATTCTTGCATGTGCACAGACTTGATTACCCAAGAATGTGCTACGGCTAGCTCTCCAGTCTGGAGAAAATTTGATTTTGTCTTTGTTATTGATGATCGTTTCACATTGGCAATAAATATGAGACACCAAGCTATAACACGTAAAAGTTCTGTCCAAGAAGAATATTTATGAAGCAGTTCATCAATCACAAAATTCTTAATCACAGTAGTATGCACAACGCATCCCTTTTTCTTAGTTTCTACTACTTCTAGTGGGATATCCTTCAGTGGATGCTGAGGGAAAAAATTATCTTTTCCTTTTAGCCAATATGGACCACACCACCAACGATCACCTTCCAAAAAACATTGAACTGGCACACCCCTACTAACTAAATCAGCAGGATTTTCCCTTCCACTGCAATGATTCCAAGACCTGGGATCTGATTTTTCCTGCACTTCAACCACTCTATTACCGACAAACTGTTTCCATTGTTTCGCAGAACCCTTTATCCAAAACAAGACAATTAAGGAATCAGTCCAATACACAAATTTATCAATAAGATCATTAAAAACCTCTCCCAGATATTTTCCTGTTCTACCTCCTATGACTGCTGCCATTAGTTCCAATCGTGGCAACGTCAATTTCTTCAAAGGAGCTACTCTGCTTTTCGACATGACAAACGACACGGAAATGTTACCCTTATCATTTAAGCAACGACAATACGCTACAGCACCATAAGCTATAGGAGACGCATCGCAAAATACGTGTATTTCCATTTTTGAATTTAAGTTATCACAACACACAAATAAATTTCTCGGAACTGAAATATCCTTCAGATATTTAACCTCAGAACACCAGCTAGTCGATTTGATTTTAAGGTCATCTGGCAATTTCTCATCCCAACCAATACCACGTTCCCAAATTTCCTGTAGCAAACACTTAATCCTAACTATAAATGGAGTTGTAAAACCAATTGGATCAAAATCATTGCTGCAACATGCAAGATATAACGCTTTGTGCTCTTCAAACTCTTTAAACTATCCATTAATCTTGCTATGTCTATAGAACATTTATCATTTGCTGGATTCCACTTCAAGCCTAAAACCTTCAACTGACAGTCAGAAATACAAGTATCATAGCTAAGTCCATTCTGCATCCACAATGACCTCAGTTTCTCAGAATTAGTTTTTAATTTTCGCAAAATCATACTTGCATCCTTTAAAATCGACACAGCTTCAGAAGACAGCTTAAATGCCTCTTCTGCTTTAAGTGCTTTTTTATTGTTGCACTTAAAATAAATATCGATGACTTAAAACCGAACGGCAAACGTGTCATACGCATTATTTTGTAGTCTTCATTTGTATTCTCTGATAACCACAAGAATTTTAAAAATTTCCTATCCTCTTCTGAAATTCCAATCATCAAAAATGCTTTCTCTATATCAGCACAAAATGCAATTTTTAATTTCCTAAAATTTAAAATATCATCCAGTACATTGGGATTCAAATTCGGCCCTATCTCTAAGTAATCATTCAAAGAGAGATTTAGTTTCGCTTTCGAACTACAATTGAAAACCACGCGAACTTTAGTAGTATCCTTTTCGGTTCTCACAACTGCTCTATTAAATACTCCTTCGCATCCCTAGAACATTCTTCAATTATTCCTTTACTCTGTTGATCTTTAATTATGTCCTTGTATTCATTCGCCAACCCTTCATTATTTTCGAAATTGTTTTTTTAAGTCCTCAAGTCTTTTTTTAGCAAGACAAAAGTTATTTTTTAAATCCGTTGGCTTTATTCGCCATAACAAACAAGTTTCGTATCTTCCATCTACAAACCTCAAATTATCTTCAAATTGTTTTATCAAATTCTCATCTGCAATTGATAACTTATAAGAATCTGTAATTCCTAACGATTCTAAATTCCATAGCATCTGCATATCGGTACCAACGCAAAAATTTGTTGATGCTATGTTTCCCCAAATTTTATCCTCAGAATTATTTTATATGCCCTGGAGGGTAAGGCCAAAAATAGTTTGTATGCAGTTTAGCGTTTTGGTTATTTTTTCTACTTTCGACTCTTTAATGATGTCCCAAAAATAATCTGCTCCTATTAAAATTAGAATACCTTCATCTGAATCCATGCATGCCTCAGCTAAATTTAAACCCTTTTGCTCAAAAATATTTTGAATATTTATATTGGGAAATGCAATGGGTGCGGCAGTAATCATTTCAGTAACTAATGCTTCTATCCCAATATATTTCTTAGGATCGTTCCTATTCCTCATTGTTAACTTTACTACACTGTAAGTTTTATTTATGGCTTTCGTAGACCCAAAAGCATAAACTGACAATCTTTCCTTTCGAATGGTTTTAAGGCTAAGGGCATCTGCCGAATATTTTGTTATTCAAGATCTTTCACTCCCGTTATCCATTAACACCCGACATAGTTTAAAGTTCCCTTTCGAACAAGCCAAGACAGTACAAAGTTTGCAGTAAAGCACTGGCATTTGATCGCCGCTGAGAGGAGCTGCACTGAGTCACCGCGTTTGAATTCTCTTTTCCCCCTTCGACTTCAGCTGATTTATTACTTTTTTCGCATAGCAAGGAGTGGTGAGCTAAGCTGTTGCAGTTCTTGCATGGGTCGAGTTTAGTTTTACAGAATCGCGCTAAATGGAATTTTGAGAAATAGCGAAAACATCGATTATCTCTTTGTAATCTATTTTTCCTTTCCGCGACACTTTCAAATTCGCAAAATTCATATTCTTTGCTTTTACAAAATATGCAGTTTCTATTAACATTTGTAGTATAACTAGCAGTTGATATATTCCTATTAGTATTAAGCTTTTTATTTTCAAATTTCCTAGAATTACTTTTACATTCATTACCAAAATTATGATAATTTTCAGTTTTTCTACTAAATAAATATGTCCTTTCCCTAGACTGTATCTCTTTCTCTAGAAAGGTAAATAGATCCTTAAAATTCCAATCACTATCTGGATACATTCTATTGAATTCTAAAACAAGTTCCTTTGGAATTCTTTCTAACAAAATGGGAATCAATAAAGTGCTGAAAGATTTTGTTTCAACTCCTAACGACTCTAAACTTCTAATTTGAGTATCAGCTTTGTCAAACAACCTTCTCAATCCATCCAAATCATTTATACTTTTAATAATAGGAATTTTAAGTAACTCATTCAGATGTGTCTGTATAAGAGTATTCTTATTACCAAATCTACCTTTTAATATATCCAAAGCAGCATCATAATTTTCTTCTGTTAACGCAAAACCACTTATACAAGTAGATGCCGTACCCCCTAAATATGACCTTAAATAATTAAATTTATCTATCTTTGAAAGATTACTGTTATTGTGGATAGCGCTTTCAAACTGGTTATAAAATTCTAACCAAAAAGCAGGATCACCATAATATTTACTGATTATTAATTTAGGAAGTTTAACTGTTTTGGTTTCTCTAAAGGTTTGGTTTTCTAGTGTACCTTGAGCAGTTTCGGGAATAGAAAAGGATACGTTACTAATATTCATTTCATCTTTCATTAATCTATCAATTACATTAGTTATCTTTTGTTTCCAGAGGATAATTTTTTCTGAATATTCCTCTGACACAGTAATTTTCTCTTCTATATCATCACAATTACAAAAATTTTTCACTTCATCGTTTAATCGTTTTAAATTAGTTTCCTTATCTATTATTTGTGCTCGAAATTCCTTTAAAGTATCTACCTTATTCGTAACATCTATCTCGGTAGAATTTTCCTTAATAAAAGCTTCAACTTTGTTAATTAACTTAGTTAACGTAGACCTAACTGCGCTAATCTCCTTTCTCAACTTAGGTAATTCCGACATTTTACAACAATTCAAATTTCAAACAAAACATCAAAACAAAGCCTACCTTTCCTGCAAAATTCCACAAATTCCCAAACAAAGCTTGCAACTAAACCACTAGAATCCACAGCTTCCAAGACCGACTCTGTCCTCACTGGTGGCTCCAAAAAAAATGTGAAGTATGCTCCTTCAAAATTGCTCCACATTTTAAATAAATACATTTAATTACATTATATTACATAATACAGTTACACAGCAAATACGCGTTACACAGCTCTTCACACTACATTCTCAAACCCCACGCCAACTCTCTCTCTCTTATCGGAACTTTTCTCACACAGTTGAGGGGTGCTACAACGCTCTCTATGGGAGATCTCAACAAGCATGCTTTGCTGTTTACTGTTAAAATCAGCATTTTATCACTTTTATTGCTAGCACTATTAGTTATCATTAATACATAAGCGTTTTTGCGTCTTATTCCACTTGCCTGACAGTGATATCAGAACAATCCTACGAAATTCATGGTCACATTTCGTGGGCTTGTTTCGTTGGGAAACGCCTTGAGCACCAGACAAGTGATAATACGACTTCGCTCATTTCCGCTCTCAGTTTTGAAAAAGACGGGTAGTTTTAAAATACAGTAGTAATGCATTTTATAGACATCTCTGATATTAAAAAATAAAGAGTCTGTACATTTGTATGTGCCTCGCAGTGCTGAAAATTGGCAGTACCTAGAATCATCAAATGTTGAAAACACCTTGTCCTTCGCCCAAACATATCCATTTTAATGCCTGAATTTTGAATTTCGAATTTACTTTTTATTTACAGTGGAACCTCGAGATACGATTTTAATTCGTTCCAGCATTGAGCTCGTGTAGCGAATTTCTCATACCTAGAAACAAACTTCCCCATTGAAAATAATGGGAATCCAGTTAATCCATTCCGCACTCCAAAAATTATCAACAAAAAAGTTAATTTTTCTAATAAATAATACAGGTAAATAATATAATCGTAGTTTACCTTTATGATAGCTTCGGGCACCGAATCGCCTTTTAAGTGCTTCTTGTTGATCCAGAGCAAAAACGGCTTCAAAATGTTTTGGAACACTTCAACATCTTCTAAGTGTTTTGAACGGTGCTTGGAAGTAACGGTAACTCCTTTGGCTACATCAAGTTTCTTAATTTCTTCCTTCTTCTTCAGAATAGTGCAGATTGTCGATGTCGAAAGGCCATAAGTCCTCGTCAATTCCGTCACCCTTATACCACACTTATGTTTATCTAAGTTTTCTTTCTTAATTTCAACGGCTATGGCTTCTTTCTTTTTATTTTTGCAGCTCTATCTGAGGCAACAATCTTCTTGGCAGGCATCGCGAAATAATTATTTTCACGTTAAATGTAAAAAATAATTAACTCATAAGCGCACAAACATGTAGATCAAAGAACACTGAGTGATCTTTAGAGGGGATTACCCGAGTTGAGCCAGATCGGGAAATGGCGCCACGAATACCAATAGCCTGGCTCATTGCTCGTTACTCGAGTTCAATGCTCCTATTTAGAGACGAATGTTTCGCTCACACTTTACTCGTATCTCGAATTTCTCGTATATAGAGGTGCCCGTATCTCAAGGTTCCACTGTATTTGTTATTTTGTGCGAATATGAGGAACATCTGATTAAAGACTCAGTAATATAAAATCTTGGTGTTCTCATTCATGAAAGTGTAAGATATTTATATTTCAAATTTAATCAGAAAATTCAACAATGTAAGCTAAGTGTGTTGCTACTCGATAAAGCTCAATATATTTGTTAAATTTGTTTCATTCGAACGAAATAAAACATTTTTATCTTCCACGCGGCAGTGTATTGTCGGTCAGCAAAGCTAAAATAGTATTTAATTTTCTTTCCAAATTTATTCGGTTCTTAATGACAACTTTAAAGCAATAAACTCAGACTCATTTAATATTATTAGTTACTAGCTGTACCAATGAAATTAGCCGGATTCATTAAAATTATTGTTATTATATCTTTTTTAGAGAAACTATTTTTATAGCAAATGCTTTTTATAACAACTAGTAGTACTACGTAGCTAGTCCAAAAAATGACTTTTTTACTTTTTAGTGCATGTAACTAAATATCCTGCAATGTAAAACTAACTTATGTACATTTTATTAAACTGAGTTTAAAATTTCTACATATTTATCTCACTAACGTGTCTTAGTTAAATTTTAATTTTCTATGTATTTATTGTAATATCTTACTAAAGTTTTTAACTAAATTTCTTGCTAAGCAAATCTTTTTTCTTTTCACTTTTCAGGTGCATTGTTTTACTTAGAAGTTCAAAAGAATATCAGTGTCTAAGCATCCGGCCAGCTACGGCATGGGAACTAAAGCATTTAGATACGATGGTTATCGACAGCAGCAAAGCAAAGGCCGTCTTGATGAAATCATTGAAGACATTTTGAAATGTTTAAGCAAAATATATTTTATACCAAAATACAAAACACTTGTGATTTAACCCAAAATTTCTTTTCATGCCATTAATTTTGCAGAAGTGCCTATAAATAAATACAGTACAGGTTATTTAAGCAAGTACAATATATTATTTAAAGTTCATTTTCATAAATTAACGCATATATATTT
Organism: Stegodyphus dumicola; assembly: GCF_044657685.1. NCBI lineage: Eukaryota > Metazoa > Arthropoda > Arachnida > Araneae > Eresidae > Stegodyphus > Stegodyphus dumicola. Next base: position 155,497,177 of record NC_140768.1, on the reverse strand, counting down.
CCACATACATATCTTACTTATTTTTCGTCTAACCATTAAGTATTAAAACCAGCAGGAAATTTCAGTTTAAAAAATTGACACACATTAACATAATGAGCACTTCAAGAAAACTATTAGAAGGACCTTCATATTATTTTCCCATAACTTTGTTCCACGCGTTAAGGAAGTTATTTATATTTCGTCCTTCATATGCAAGAAGTCTGTAACCTCAATGCACGAAAATTAGCAAAATGTAACAAGTTATTGTTATTAAGAGACGGACCTCACAATTTTTTTAAATGTATCAAGTATTTACCACATTAAACAATAAACGACTTTAAACGACTTTAATTAAAATAAAACACATTCAAAGATTTTATTAGGCGTATCACCCTTTTTAAATTGCTACAACCAAATATTATCGCCCTGTATTATATTTAAAGAAATTTAATAATGAGGAATCTGAGGGAATGTATGCATGTTTTTCTCATTCTGAAAAAATAACGGGACCTAGAGCCATCCAGTTTTGAATAACGTAATCCTCCACCCGAACATGGGCACCTTGGAAGCCCGAATTTTGAATTTCGAATTCGTCTTATTGTCTATATCCCATTTTGTAAAACTTTAAGAAATTTTTGATTAACAAACTCAAAGCGACCAGTGAGAACACTGCGCGGGAATAAAAAATTTTTTATCTCCCGCCTACGAGACTCTCTATCGAAAATTTTAAAGATATGCTGCTTTTAAATATTTTGTGATTTTATTGTTGAAAAGAATTTTTTATGTGGTGTAAACGCCAATAACGTAATATTAAATAAATAAAGTAAACACACGAAACGTTTATAATAAAAAGACAAAGAAACGCTTTGGAAAGCAATCTTAATAAGAAAATTGAACATTTATATAATGAACTGAGAAAAGACTGAAATAGAAAAATATATGCCAACAACTTAACGCTGCATCGGGAATTCTTAACGTATACCGCTATGCAGCTTTTAAAATTTTTGTAATTTTGCTGTTGAACTGTATGTGGCGTAACTGCGAAGAAAATTGTGCTTAACAATAAAGCTAAAATAACAACAAACAAAAAAAGTGGTTAGTAGGCGTGAATGTAACAGCAGACTGGTAGATTTTTTACTTTCAAATTTTTATTTAAAAATGTCATAGCGCAACTTACTGTCTGAACTGAAGGAAAGATGTCTTAGCTTTTAACTTGAATAAAAATGATACAGTATCAAATGAATAAAATAGATTTGATACAATAAATTAAATCATTTCATACTTAAATGTTTGAATCCGATTCTAAGCTTTATAAGTGAAATTTACAATATATACGTATATATATATGCATGTTCCTGTTTTAAAGAATTCCGTCTTCATTTCTAATTTACAGTATTAAAATAAATATGGTAAATGGCTGAGTTATTTCTATTCCTCACGACAGACATTATACTTTTAAAAAAGGCAAAGTTGCAAATCGAAAGCAAACTAGTGTTTCTCAAATAGGAATGTGTATAGCTAGTGGCAAAATGTCTCCAAAAATTTTTATTGCGCGAACTCTCAAAACACTTTGGAGCACTTTGGAGATTCGAGAATTTTTAGTTTTCTTACAAAATTATAAAAGCAGACTCATGTAGAGTTAACTTTCTTTCTATGACACTTTTTTTAATGCTGCAATAATAGTTATAAGTAAGCTGATTAAGAGTTGTGATTGATTCTCTTATTCAAAATAAGATGAGTCTAGAAGCTCTGATTTTTTTCCCCGGTAGTCCTTCAGATTGAATTATACTTTTCATAGCATTTCATGATCGATTCAGAAACGGGAAATAAATTTTTTTTCTGGCATCCTTTTTAGTATTACGGGCGTGACGATTTTCGTTTCTTCATCTAAAGAGAACTATTTATTCCCTTTTCAATAGTATAAACGACAGGAAATCATATCATCACACTTCTGGACTATATTTTGGGTATTTTAGTGCTGACAGATCCATTTGAAATAGTACTGTTAATGCCACATCAGCAATACGTGTAAAATTTAATCGAATTAGTTATTTAATTGGCACTTGTTTCGCCTATATTTTTCAAACAAATTGCCATCTTAACAATTAAATAGAAATTTAATTAAATTTCCGTAATATAGACAAGAACTAAACTCAATGAAAAGGTACAGACTATTTCTTGTAATTTGCAACTTAAAATTAAGAAACAATAGTCAACACTACTGAATCATTAAGTTTGTCGAAGCAGGAAACATGAAAAATGTGAAGTTCCCTCTTCGGGATTCGAACTCCGAACTTTGCGATTGCCAACAGGACATGCTTACAAAGACACGTCATAATGGGGGAATAAAAACCTTATATTCTGTCCCACTTAAAAGGCAACTACAGAGGCGAAGACCCATTCACTAAATCCTAGTGGTGAAGAATTATCGACGTACCGTAATTAATCAATTAATCACTACACAATTAAGTGCAGACCCACTTATAGATTCATTAAAATTTTTATTGGAGCATGGAATGTGAAAAGTTAGCAAAGTCTTCTTTGAGATTCGAACTCTAGACTTCCCGATTAGAACGCGGACGGGCTTCCAAATTATTCAGGAATACGCTTGTTGCTTTTGTTGTGTTGTTACTTATGCTCACTTGACTGACAGCAACATCAGCCCAAGCCCACAATATTCTTCGTGGTAAGGAGCGCACAAGATACACCTGCCGTTGGCAACAGCCTTGAGCACCATACAAAGTGCGATTTTGCTCAGTTTCTCCCCCAATTTTGATAGACCGGGGAGCCGGGGTGGACGTGCCCGAAGGTCTCCCACCCCTCTCCGCTTCCACCAAACCACACGAGAGGACTTTCGGCTCCTCGCATATTTAGAGTGCCAGCATGCCGCATGGACACTATACATTTACAGACATCCATGCCTTCTCCGGAATTCGAAACTGGGCTCTTCGGCACGGCAGTCAACGATGCTAACCACTATACCGGTTGGGCGGCGCTTGTTGCTTTTAAATCTCTCAGTGTGATAAGTGATAAGTGACGGAGGACGCGAGCACCACCCCTCTACCATAGCGGTTAATTGGTATAGCGCCGCGTCCCCCTTGTCTAGAGCACCCCAAGATGGTATGGGGAAGGGCGAGGGGCCACACGAACCCCTGACACCAGTCACCGATTTAAAATACAGTGCCATACAAGGGCCTTGACAGATAGTACATTGCCATACAATAATATTTTGTTTTATACAGCATGTTACAATTGAGGTACATATTACGTATGATGGCATATTACAAATAAGGTACATAGTACATAATCTTACATTTACAGAGACAAATACATTTAAAATATGCATATTACACTACATTAGTTTGATTATGTGCATGGGAATATTTTAGATATAGGAAATTATATTAAGATTTACATGTGATCCAAGGGCAATACCGTGTTGCAATGGTTCGTATGTCTTACATCAGAACTTATGACATGTAAATTATTCATACATTATACGTTATATACACTATACTGATACATTATACACTATACTGTTACATTATACACTATACTGATACATTAAACACTATGCTGCTATATACATTATACTATATATTATATACACTATACTGATATATACATAATACTGATATATTATACATTTAGCTGAGATACATAGCACAGTTGACTTTTTATTATATATACATGGTTTTATACTGACCATTTATACACCAATATACTCACAATAACTCAATGTGTACTCAATATATGTACATTGTAATAATTCTGCATATTAGAAATAGCACGAAATATACTTTGCCTTGTTTTGCATCGATCTGTATGTTTGTATGCTGCTGCACACCTTTAGGCTGTTTGACACAGATCTGTGGCAAGCGCAGAGAGTTTATCCATTACTTTTGTTAGTTTGTATATGAAATGACGTTGCTTTATAAGAAATTTACAGAACGCTTGGCGATTGGTCTGCGGGATGGGTGTATGTAGTCCAGTTGTTAGTGGATATGTTGTGACATAGTGTTTTGGAGTTCCCACTTCTCCGCAGCTGCATATATCCGTCTCACTGATGCCGCGTTTTGCAAAGTACTATGGGAAGGGACCATGCCCCGTAATGTAGCGTATGAGCTGTGGATTACTTATAGTCCTTCCCGGAGCAACATATGATAGGTGATAGTAAGTTATGCGTCCTGTCTCTCCTTGATCCCGTTCTTCCTGCCATTTAGACGTAGCGTGGAGTCTCAAGGATTTTTTGAGGTGGGAAATTGGCCAGGGAATGTTGACTGGACCTGAAGTTCCACCTAGAGCCGCGTCCTTAGCTAGACTGTCTGCCATCTCATTTCCGTAATCTCCTACATGTGCCTTAGTCCATTCCAGCATGTAGGACTGTACATTGTTGTCTCGCAATCTTTGTTGTATGGATGCTATGGTGGGTAATGAATGTTCCGCATTATTAATGGCGTGTACAACGGATAGACTGTCTGTCTTAATGGTTGCTTCCCTAATTTGTTTTTGTTGTAGATATTGTATGGCCTGTTCCATGGCTATAGCTTCACTTTGGAAAACACTATTAAAGTCCCTAAGGGCTCCTTGCCATTTGTGTATTATTATTGGTGGACACAAGGCAACGAAGGCACTGCCCAGTTTGTTGTCAATTTTAGAGCCGTCAGTATACACTGTGTTATCTGACGGTTGTTCCAATACCGTAGTGATACCCTTGATTCGGACGCCTCTGCCCTTGGTGCTGGGATGAATGTGCAGGTGTGTGGCCTGTAGTTCGAAATCCTCTGGTAGAAAAAGCTCGTCGTCAAAGGTTACTGGACGTTTCAGTTGTTTGACGAGCTGTCGTGCGGCTTCTTCTTCGATACGTATGTGTAGAAGAAGCCATCCTGCTAGTGCGTTTAAGGCGGATGATGATGTCGTGCGATAAGCTTTAGTAATATTTAAGGGCGAAAGGTCTTTGTACTGTGGATAGGTGCCTTGTCTTTCTGCCTTGCATGGGGTAGGCCCATATCGCTGCGTTGTAGGATGCTATTTTCTCAACTACTGTAAGGTACAGTGTCTTTTGTATGTGGGGGTTTAATCCCCATTGAAAGCCTTGATGTCGACGTAGTTGTTTTGCGATGATGGTCGTACGCTATTTAATGTCTAATATGGGGAGTATTCACATCATTTTTTCATCAAATGTGAGCCCTAGATACTTCAGGGATCTTATTATGGGTATCCTTTGATCGTTGAGAGTGATCCTTGGGCGGCGTGTCAGACATCCTCCTTTTTTAGGGATTAGAAGTATTTTTGATTTCTTCTCTGCTATTTGCAGTTTTTGGGAGTTGCATAGTGATTGGAATTGTCTGCAGACTTCGTTAGAGTGTGTCTGCAATACGTCTCTTGTTTTCCCGCTGACCACAAGTGCGGCGTCGTCGGCACAAGCGAATATTTTTGTGTGCGAGGGCCATGATGTTGTAAGGACGTTATTGAACGTGATGTTCCATAAATGTGGTCCGGCACATGAGCCCTGTGGGCAGCCACTTGTTTGATCTTTTTGGATGATTCCGCTATTATGGATTACTATTAAGCGGCGTTCTGTGACATGCTATTTTCACAGTGTATGCACAGTGTATGGTAGATGTTGGATGGACAGTTTGCCTGGCGTAGTGCATGTTTGATGGCCGGCCACCATAGAGAGTCGAAAGCGCTCCGAAGGTCGATGCTTATCAATGCTGTATGGAGGCCATTGTTTCTGTTATGCAGAATTGATTCTCTGATGTCATGCAGTGCGTTCAGTGTTGAGGATCCCGTTCGAAATCCGTACTGCCTTGAGCTGAGATATTGCATTTGGTGTAGGTGGTGTCTTAGCCGGTTCATAAGTAGCTTTTCATAAATTTTTCCCAAGGCTGCGAGTAGACATATTGGCCGATATGAACCAGGATCTGTGGGGTCTCGGTTTTTCTTTAGAAAGAAGACCACCTGGTCGATCTTAAAAGCTCTGGGAAAGGTACCTGTGACCAGAAGTTTATTGAAGTAAACTACGAAGAACGTGAGATGTGCCGTCATTTTGCAATGGCGTAATTAATCCCGTCTGGGCCGGGAGCTTTCCTTCGTGGGAGTTTAAGTTAGATTTGTTTGATTTCAAGGTGATTGAATTCTGCATCTGCTGGAGCTGTTGTATTGGTGTCACTATTCTTATTGCTGCATGTTGAACAGTGTCATCCGCCGCATTTTCCTGACTAAAGACTGTGTCTATAATTCTTTCCAACGTGTCTGTAGTAAGGTTATCCGATATATTTGTTGTGGAGAGGAGATGAAAGTGCGTGGGTTTGAAAAGTTTTCCTGTTGCAATTTTATGATGTATTTCGTATGTATTTGTGATTGTTGTGCAGAAGTTCCTCTATGCATTTATCTTGGCCTGTATAATCATGCGTTTTATAGACAGCTCGTTCTCTTTGAAATGTTGAAAGGTTGTTTGTGGCTTGATTATTTTGCCGTTCCTGCTTGAGGCGTCTCCTTAGAGCTCGGCATTTGCGCTGCTGTGTGCGCAGTTCTCCTGACCACTAGTTTAGAGTATGCAGTCGTTTTGAGGTTCTGACTGGAAGATGTATTTCACACGTGGCCTGGATGGTTTCCATTATTTTGTTTGTGAGCGTTTCCATGTGCTCTTGTGTATAAGCGTGATCCAGCAGGGTTTCTAGGGACTTGAGTTTTGTGCGAATGTCTCGTGTAAATGGGCGAATTTTCCTGCCCGGAAGGTTATATCTTCTAATGATGGTAACGGAAGTGGCATTGTCAATATTGAAGGTAATATATCTGTGGTCTGATAGGCTTATTTCCTCTGCCACCGTCCAGGCTTGGACTAGATGTGCTGCTGATGAGGTAGACATCGTGAGGTCTGGCCAACCTTGTGCGAATAATGTGTCAAATGTTGGTGGAGCGATGAGTGTGTTATGCACTACGAGGTTTTGTGAGGAGATGTAATCCTCGAGCAGACGGCCTTTTCAGTCAGTAGTAGCATAACCCCAGCCAGTGTTATGTGCGTTGTAGTCTCCTGCCAATAGTAACTTATATACTTTAGTGTGATTTAGGATCTTGTTGGTCGATTCCAGAAGGATGTTTAGGTCTTCTGCTGGAGATGAGTACTGTGAGGCTAATGCTATTATGAGACTATTAACTTCCAGTAGAATAGCTACATTGTCGCGTTCTAAGGTTATTATCATAAGTAACCAGTCTGGGTTGCAGCAGATCAATATAGCTCTTAGGGGTTGTTCGGGGTTCGGTTTTTGGAATATATGCCATTGTAATGGAAAGCCCACCGCCTGTCCATTTCGGGTATAAGGCTCTTGTATGAATAACAAATCTATCTTTTGCTCAGTTGCGAAGACAACTGCTTGGCAGTTGCGGCCTTTGCCCGTTGTAGATTGATTTACAGACATTTGATTGGCTGAGGGTTAGTTTTGACCGTCCTGTTAATGATGTCTTGCTTAGCGGTTTGAGGAGTTGAGGTATCTTGTGGCTGTCTTTGCAGTACTTGAACAGGCTGTTCAGTAGTCTGTGTTGTCTCGCTGAAGTTGTGCTGCCACCCTGTGAAGATCCTTCGTGCTCGGATTGCCGCAGCAAAACTGCTGGGTTCACAATCGAGTACCCATTTGACTCTGTTTGGTCGTCTGTCCTTGAGTCTGAAGGCCGCTTTGAAGGTAGTTGCTGAGACATTGGTTGCTGCGCTAATTTCCGCGATAATCTCTTCTGGCTTGACCGTGTCTGAGACATTATGGATAACACAGCGGGGTTTTCGTCGCTGCCTTCTTTTGACTTCTGCTTGGACTGCTGCCTTTAAGTATGTGCTCCTCGAGTTTGTGTAAGTATGCTGCTGAGTTGCAGAATACCTTTAGTCCGCCTTTGAAGGTGGGAGTGATCTTTTCAACCGCGACTTGTAGTTTCCCGATTGGAACCTTCTGTTCTAGTTCCTCACGTAATTCTGACTGTGTTTTGCTACCTTTAGGTTGGATTATTATACTTGGTTTCTTGCGCTGTCGCAATGCGTTTGCGAAAGATTTAGGCTGTTGCGTTAGTAAGTTAGAGATAATATCAATGGAATCAGCTTGAGATGTATTTGTAGCCACGTCTGTAGCGGGTATGCTGAATGTGTTTGTAGCACAATCTGTCACTTCTGGTGGTACTGTATAATCTGGGCCCCGTAGTGCCAATGTCTTAAATGCCTCTAGGTTTACTAGGATCCGATCGCGTAGATCTTGTGGTAGGCAGTATTTGCGGCTTTGAATGGTCTTCGCGATGAATTCACTCTCTTCAAACAGTGTGGCTACCTTTTTCTCGTGCGTGATGGTGTTTGATTTTAATAGCAAGGTGAGGTTCAGTCCGCTATCGCGAATTGACGTATTACCTTTAGGCATTTTGCATTAGGTGTGTACAGCGTATGTTAAGCACTGAATTGGGATAGTTACTGAATTGTGACAGAACACAAGGTAGTTATAAGCCGAGTATGAATACAAGTAGGCTAATTATACTTGGGTAACAAAATTCTGCTAAGCGGTGTATTTGAATAAACTTTCTGACTATATTGCCATAAGTACAGTTATGCTATAGATACAAAAATACAATAGTCTATCGGTGCACTATCTGGATAGTGAAAACAGGAATGAAAATAATAACAATAACAGTTATCGAATATGTATGATTGTGATTATTTATGAAAAATCTCTAAATCCCTTATTTGAGGTGGGCTAGAGAATAAGACTGGACTGAAAGGGTGAAAATGAGAAAGGCTTACAGAACGGCGGCAGTTGAAAGTGTGGAAGGGCAGTTGAAAGTGTGAAAGGGAGGATGAATGAAGGTTGTTCGGAGGTTCTAGGATTGAAAGAAATTGAGTAATTAGAGGAGAGAACTGTGTTACAGGGGGAGTGAAAAAGAAAGGGGGGGTCAGAGGTTGGACAATAGTGTCGGTCCGAAGTGAATTAAGAAAAGAGAACAAAAGAAGTTAATCGGAGACTTTGAGACGAAAGTGGGGCGAGAGGTGAGAGAAATAAAATAAGATTAAAGGGGGCGGAACAGAAGGGGGCGGCAGAGGTTAATGAAGAGTGTCAATAGGTAGGGAATTAAGAGTGGAAGCTAGGAAAAAGGGTTAGAACATTCTAAGTTAATTAGAAGCTGAGAAATCAGAGAAATAAAAAGGTATAAAACTCAATTAAAAGGGAAAAGAAGGGTTGGAGGGCTTGTGAGGTGGTTAACTGTATGATGGGTGTCTACTGAAAGAAAATTGGGAGGAAAGTCAGACAAAAGTATTTGTAGAGTGTTTCGAGGGTTAGGAAGAGAGTAATAAGAGAAATAAAGCTTAATTAAATGAAATTAAAGTGAATTAAAACGTTAATAACTGCAGAACTATGTTAGATAGGGTGGTGATAATTGCAAGATAATCAATGGGATCTAGAGAGGAATTAGTATATGAGATTTGGAGTCTCTAGGTTGAGAATTAAAAATTGGGGGGGGGCTTAGTGTAAAATTACTTAAAAAGTAATTCTGAACCTAATGTGCTGATCGATAAAAATTTTCCTTAAAAATGGGGTGCGGGACTTAGAAAAATTTTCTAGTAGATAATGGAATTATACAGAATAGCCATTTCATATGCAAATAAAAACAAAATATACAGTAAAGCATCAATGCAAGGTACTGTTACAGAGAAATAACGTTCGCTGGATTCAAACCTCGAACCGAACTAGCAATGTTCAGCAATTTTTACCACCTAGCTGCTGGTGGGCCTTCTTTTCGCTTACGCATATTTTCATTTCGTGGCCATTTTCGTGTATTCGAGGTAATTATATACTTTTTTTCTCCCGCCCAGAGGATATAGTGGTTAGGGGTTTTGGTTATGTGATTACGGCGAAGCCTCGAAGGTTATCCGCCTAAAGGGAGAGTTCGTCGAGTACTTTCTGAAGGAAACTGGCTCGTATACACGTTACACATGTGGAAAACCACTGAAACGCCCGTGTTCGTGGGGATTCGAACCCAGATCCGAACTACCAGTGTTCAGCGAATTTACCACTCGGCCGCTGGTGGCCCTTGGGAAAAAGGAGAAAGATTTCGTGAAAGGCTCTTTTTCTATATAACGGGCAAACAATCTCTTTCATATATTAGCCCAAGGTGGCTGTAATTTAGGACTGAGGCCTTTCCGTCGAATCGGCTTCCAAAACCACACCATTTGATGTCCAGTTGAATTTGATGTCCAGTAGCTCTCGTGTCGGTATCGGGTCTTCATCTTCTCCTTCGCCAAGTTCACTCGCTCTCGTGCAAAATTGTGCATCACTTCAAACCGGGCCTGGGAGATCTTGGATGTATTCCTCAGGCGATGAAAGCGCATTCGGAGGGCGATCAAACAAAAGATAAGGTAGACGAAGGTCACGACCGAAGAGCATCCGAGATGGAGAATAGCTGGTAGTCTTGCGTTTCTCTTCGCCTTAGTAGGATTTCGGCAGCATTCGGGAATTCTAAAAATAGACTACTTTTGAAAATTTTTCAATTTTGCTGTTGAATTTCATACGGCATAAGAGTGATAAAAGTAATGCTTAATAATCAAGTTAAGAAGGCAAAAATAGTTGTGAAGATATTCCTGCTGTAATATCTTGTTATTTAATAAATAAGTATAATTATTGTTGAAGTGGCAACGACATATTTGTATCAAACCGTTATTCAGCAACGAGAGATATTGTTAAAAAAAGATTAGTATTCTGAAGATTTTGCAGCTAGGAGTAGTATTAAAATTTTGCCACTTAAGAATTTTATAAAATTTGTCTTTCACCGAGAACTAGAAATAAAATTTATGTTCTACTAAGAAGATTGTCTGTTTTGTAAATTACTGCAAACTACATTACAGTCTTAATAAATTGGAGGTTCCACCGAGATCCTGGAAATTAGGAGTGCAATTATCAATTTTGATGGTGCTGGTCTCCTAATCCCAGAAATTTGCTGAATTTTTTTAGAACAAGTTTGCTAATACCAATTGCCGAGTTTGTTTATTTCAAGGAGAAATGGATGTAAGAAGTCTGCCGTTTTAAAGCCAGATTTGAAGCGGATCATTCAAAGGTTATCTTCTGTGCTTCTATAACTTGCGTCCGAGCAAAAATCTGTCAAAACAGGATACTGCTGATCTCTGAAGATAAGAATAACTTTGGGTTTTCTTAAAAAAGCTTTTATTGAATTTTAATAGATTGTTTCAGAATTATAGTTTATCGTGTATAATTTTGTTTAAAATAACTGACACTAAAAATATTCAGCTTAAATTTATAATTGATATTTGTGGTAAAGAAGTGTTTTAAAATTATTGTTTATGCTTAACTTTTATTTGTATTGAATTTTTATGGATAATTGATATGTGTAAGCCATCCCGGCGTTTATAAAAAAAAAGAACTGCTAGCTGAATTTTGAATTTGTTGCCAAGCAGGCGCGTGGAAAATAAGTAGCGACGTCAAACTGACGTAGTGTGATTTGATTATACTTCAGAATTGGCAAAAGTTTTTTTCTTAGTTCTCGCCATCCAGGCGTGTGATAGATAGTAACGTCATCCCGACGTATTACAGATTGTATATTCTAAAAGTTGTATTGCCAAACTGGCAAAAATTATTTTTGTTATCGCCAATCAGGCGTGGAGATAGATAGTAAAATCGTCAAACTGACGTTGGTAAAATTCCATTGTATTGCCTAACTGGCAAAGGTGTTTATATAGTTATAGCTAACGAGGCTTGTGAATAGTGAGTTAAAACGTCAACCCGACGTAGTATTAAATTATGTTGTGCCAACCTGGCAAAGTTGTTTAAATAATTTTCTCCAATTGGTTAGTGTGAATTTCGTATTCGAGAAGTTAAATCTCGCCAGAAATTATATATTTTTAATACAAGTACGAGCTTTTAGATTGAATTTCAAAAGGAAGCCTATTAAAAGTAAACTTTTAATAAATTGGAGGTTCCACCGAGATTTGGACTCGGATCGCTGGATTCAGAGTCCAGAGTATTACACTACTAAGAAAAACTAGACACTGATATGATGAACAGATATCATCAGACGGGGGGGGGGAAGAAAAATATACGGCAACACTTAACAGTCTATTCAGTGCTCTAAAAATACGCTGCTTTTAAAAATTTTGTGATTTTACTGCTGAATTTCACGTTACGTAAGTGCGAAGGAAGCGATGTTTAATACTAAAATTATAAAGACAAAAGGAGGCTGTGTTAATAGGAGTGAGTCCAAAAGCACACTGGTAAACTGAAAGCTCAGCATAAGCATAAAAAAAAACTTAAACATATCCTTTGATGCGATGTTAAAATCTGAAACCTTTCAGATTTTCTTTTTTTTTTTCCTTTAATTTTTATTTTTTATTTCATCTATTTTATTATTATTATTATTTAGCTCAAAAAAGGATATCAGTCTCGAAACGGGATTTTGCGGAATATCGATACAAATGTCGATTCACTTTAGATGGCTCATTGATTCGCTTTTCAAACTGTTGCCATCAAAAGTTATCTCCCTGTATTATTTTTAAAAATAAATATATAATAAAGAATCGACATGTATGTATGTTCCTCGCACTGTGAAAAAACGACTGTGCCCAGAGCCATCAAATTTTTTCATAACATAGTGCTTTACCCGAATATGGGCACATGGAAGCCCGAATTTTAAATTTCGAATTTTTAAAATTATTTATTTAATCTTTTGTAAAACTTTAATTCGTTTTTGATTAGCAAAGAAAGCGAGCAGTGGCAATACTATTCGTAATAAAATACTTTTATCTCCAGCTGGCGAGACTGCTGCTATTCGGAAAAATGTAAGATGCACATCTTTGTATTTTAACATCAAATTTTGCTCTGTGAAAGTAATGTTTTGCCTTAGTCGGAAATAAAATACTTATCTTCCACGCGCAAGCGTGTTGACATTCAGTCAAGCCTAATGTACTTTCAAATTTACTTTTACTGGAAGATTATTAAGTGATTTATAAGCACTAATTTACTGGAAGATTATTAAGTGATTTATAAGCAATAAACACAGTTCTCATATATTTTCCCCACTTTTTAATGTGATTGATTTAAATAACTTGCAGTAAGAACTGCTAGTAATAAGAGAATTAAATATAATAAAAAAGGAAGAAAGATTACAGATCGCAAAAACTCTAGAAACAAAGAGTGATGATTCGAATTTACGAAGTCTGCAAGAGGATGGCACTTCAAACAATCAAAAGAATTGAACTGTTTAATCTAAGCTGACAAAGTGACAAAGAGGAAGAGAAGTGCGAGTTGTTTATTTAAGATATTCCAGACCGTAAGTGCTTTAAAAATTCTAAGTGCTTTTTTATCGCTATCCTAAAATAATAAGTGCGGTTTAACAGATATATCAGATCCTTTATCTTGGAGAAAAAAAGGAGTGCTCCAAGATAAAGAGATATTAATGTAGAATTTTCTATATTAATGCTTAAGATCCATTTTAAAATTACTATACCCAAGTTTTACACGGAACTAAATCCTTGAAAATATAAATGCCAAGGACAGAAATTGCCTTTTATTGCGATGCTTGTTTTGCGAAATCAATTTGCTTTATCCTGCTGGAAAAGGTCTCTTTGAACTTTAGCAGTAAAGTTGCAAAGTCACGCATCAATGCTTTGCGCAATTTTAATTTCGAAACAAGACGCAACTCAACTGTAAACTAGCGGTTTGATCATTTTTGTTTATCCTTTTCTCCTAAAATGGAAGAGTTAATTGTGGTATTGTGATCTCAAATGCTCATGCAGTGTATATTTTCGCATTTTCAACTACGCGACCCGCCCCTACAATAAATCGCCCAAATTATATGTAAAAATGATACTTTTCCGAACTTGACGAACTGCATGGTATCGTATTAGTCTTTTTTCAATTTAAGCATTGTAAAAGAATGTTGTCAAATTTTGTACAAAATGGGACTTTCACTTTCTGCTTCTATTTGCCGGATTCGACGAACAGCGTGATATCGTAATAGTCCTTTTTCAGTTGAAATACTGTAAAAAAAATGTTGACAATTTTTAATTCGCCAAGGAGTGAGGAAGATCATGCCGGGATCGATGGAAACGAAGCAGCCGATGAACTGGATAAAAAAGCAAGAAATCTCAACAACTTCAGTCCCCATCACTCTTGAAGATACTATTGCCTGATATAGACTCAAAGAGAAATCTGTTAAGAAAGACCATAAGATATGTGAGATTGATGCAAACAGAGAAATTACAAAGGCAATTACTATATTGACAAACTGCCATTTTAGAGGAATGAAAATTAATGAAGATGGTACCAGATCATATAGAACTTGTAGAAACTGCCTTGAAACGGAGCTTTCTCCAGAATACATCTTCATCTATCCGGCAATACTTGAAGCTCTGCAAAGCTTAAGGTAATATCCTTGGGGAGAGCTGTATAGTGAAAAGGCTGTAGAACTGGCTAAAGCTGCTATTTTCCCGCATGGATCCATTTAACTTCTCAAAAGATACGACACCAACCAACTAACCAAGTGAGGAAGATGCCGATCGTTTTTCTAGAAAAAGGGATTTTTTTGTCCCCCCCCCATTGGCAGGCACTTAGCCGACTTAAGCTTGGCCACTACTTAGGCCGGAAGTGTTGGCCACTTTATTATGGAACTATCTAATAAATGGGCTTTCCTTATCTCCTAAGAAGGGATGGATATTCACAACTATTCCTTCTCCGGGATTCGAGCCCGGGCCCTGTCGTCCCAAAGTACGCTTCTCGAACCACTATAGGCCCACCAGCGGCCGAGCGGTAAAATCCTTTAACAGTTGGAGGTTCGAATACTGCGAACGGGCTGCCTGAATGGGTGTTTTCGTGGTTATTCCCATGTGTAATGTGCATAAGAGCTTGTTTTCCTTAAAAAGTCCTATCTTGTTCATGTTCCAAATCGAAGCAATCCCACTGATATCAACGATTGTAGACCACGCAATGGAACGGAAGACAATATATTCAGATTAATGGCGTGCCTATAAAATAGACGAATAGACGAGCTTGAAAAGGCCTGTCTACAGCAGTTTAACTGTGAATCACACAATTCAATTACTTGATTCAACAACGGGCGCTTAGCCCCAAAATGTGAAATGATAGTGGAGCTCTATTTAATGGCGAAACAAAAAGCAAAGGGGTACGCCTCGACATCAACTAGAATCTTTCCGAATTTATGTAGCGGAAATCCCTTGGGAAAGATAAACCTTTTGATGTTATATTAAAATCAATCTTGGAGATATGGCAGCCACAAACTATACATGAGTAGTTTAAACTTAACGATATTCTTGGCACCGTTTTGGCACAGGGGAGCCGTGAAAATCAAATAGTACCGAGTTTTTGTCTCTGGCATAAATCCGAAGCCATTAAAATCAGTACAAAATGATCGACCAGAACTGCTAGGTATATAATCGGTCCTAATCAGTGTAATAATTGATAATTTATCAGTAAAAAGTAATCAGTATAATAACTGATAATTTTCCTTGTGCCTTTTAGTCCATAAAAGATTTTATAACACGCGTATAACAAATACAGTGTAACAGATTTTAGAGTATTGTTGCATTCTACGACTTCATGGATTTGGAGTGATTGATGACAACACTTGATGAAGAATCAAAACACAATTAATTCGTCAGTATTACACAGGACAGTTCCAAAAACGTGTTACAGTCGTCGAAAAACTACGATAACACTCTGAACCAATCAGCAACACAGCCTTCAGGCTATAACAGTGAAGGCAGCTTCATGGTAAATCGCTAAAGTACTCGGTTCGGACGCTCTCGATCTAATCCCTGAACTCAACACACTTAAGATACTCTTCACGATAAACTACTACTCTTCGTATAGGCAGAGTATTTATAGCTTTTAACCTGCCTTCGAGAACATTCTCGGGCAAACCGGTAAGAATTCGTTCTAAAATGTTCTCGCTTCGTTTATAGCATATCACCAATCCGCTCACCATCTCCAAATGAGCGGCTCCGCTCCAAACCCGGCAACTCTGCACTTTCCCGCCAACCTCCTTCAACCCCAAACCTGCCCGCGGGAAAGCCATCCCAGGGCAGCGGGGCATTTCGCAGAAGTATTAATATGAGAGCCTTGTCGTTCTTATTGTAATGCCAATTTTACTTCAATTTCTAGTTCAATTATTTTGTCAAATGTGCCGTGGCGTGCAGGAAGATTTGAAAAAGCTATTAAGTTTGCTCCCACTTAATTGCGTTTTCTAAAAACTAACAATTCAGTTATTCCGTTCGGAGAAAAAAAATAACTACATTTATTTGCTATGATTAAATTCTACTATTACTATCATTCAATTTAAAATCACGAATGACCAAATATACAGTTTCAAACGCACGCTTATACAGAAACTCATCCTCTTTAGAATGGCCCATATTTGGTGCAATGATTGAAGCAATAAATAATATTGTCTTATACTAACAGAGCTCATTTTCAAGCATTAAATATTGTTATGAGCTTTGTATGTATGTAATTAATTTAGTGAAATTATATGTGAAATTATGGTATTATTTGCATAATATAGCATGAAATGCTTGAAAGAAGCTCTTACGGAAAAATTAGTTTACAGGCGCCAGTCTATTTAACAATAACATGAATGAATAATGAATAGTTAAACTGAAGAGTTATCGCCAAGCTGGTGACGGTTTTGGAGACTAACTTCCGTCGCCACATTTGGCAAAGAAAGACCAAAAGTCGCCAAATCTGGCGAGTTGGGGAGACATTTTGGTCAGGTCCCTGTATAATTGTAATTGGTAATGTAATTGAACAACTGTAATTGATCCCTGTATATAACAATAACGGTATGCCACCCTTATATGTCACTTTAACTGTACATGCCTTTCATTAATTTGGAGAAATGGAAGGTGCTAAAGATTTGTCGACGACCTGGGTAAAACTATATAAGACCGAATAGGGTTTCAGATTTTCAGTTTTTCAGATCAGAGTTGACTCCGGAGTATTGAGATATTTCCGTGTGAGCTTCGACTTTAAATGCGTTTTCGATTGCGTTGTTTATATCTGGAGGTATCCAGTGTTCGACCATTAGTAGATACTATGTTCCGTATGTAGTATCTAAGCTGATTAATGGTCACTTACAGAAAACATCCGAGATAATTTACTGTGTGCTAAGAAATGACAAGAAACAGTTCAAAACTTTTCAAATAAAAAAAAATCGAAAAATTTAATACTTACGAGAGGAAAGAATCTGATGCGTACACAAGATGACTTCTGATACGGCTTATTAGATTATACACACTTTTTGTTGCACCCTCATTTCAGCTTATCTCCCGAATTATTCTTCCTTGAATAGTCTATCGATCCCTCTAGACAAGTTGAAAATGACATAGAAAACTGCAGATTTTGAAATTAAATATCCCGGTCAATTTTTGTTGATGGAAGTCAAACTTCTTATAATTTCATTTTCTTGTGCTTAAAACCGGTAACATAAAACTTTCTCAAATACATAAGGATAGGAACTGGAAGAGGGCATTAAAAGTTAGATTGGTTATTTTTCAAAAATTTATTATTACGATTTTTTAATTTGACATTATTAAAATATGAATATTTTCGTTATTCAAATCACATCTGTGACATACTACGACCAAGGTTTGCGAAAATAAAAGCCGGATAAGAACTTTTAAGCCCAGTAAGAGAGGTGTGTGTATATACATCTTTAGTCCAGTCGCTATTTAGGGTTAACACGATAACGTTCCGGCTACAAATAGAACCGCAATGAATGCGTATAACTTTTTCTCGTCTGCTACCGCTTCAATAAGCCACGTCTCTCGCTTCACCTTCTTTTCTCATTGTCTGAAATGCAAACTACTTACTTCGAAACCGTGGATCACGTTTAGAACCCTTAGAATTGTACCGGTTTTAAGCAAAAAATACATCTTTTAATATTTTTTGCTTCGCAAAAATACAAATGTCGTTTTAATCATCAAGCCAGTTGTAATTTTCGCACCAGTTATCATCTGAACAAGTCTTCTCAGCCATGACTCAAGCTTGAATTATTTTTCATTTCCCCAAAATCCCAACATTACATATATATGGTTAGTACTGTCGATTGCAATAAAAACGGCAGGTGCTCAGCTAGATATTTTAACATTCTACGGCTAATAGACTTTGAGTTATGTGAGATACATACTACACTGGTGTGCAAAACTTAAGCAACAGGTGTTCTTTTTGTCATAACTCCAGGAGGAATCATCTGAGAGACATGGAATTCAGAAAGGAGAGACAGCGTTTTGTATTTAAAAGATAACGTAAGCATATTTGCGTAAAAATTAATACAATGCATACAGTATGGAATCAAACAAAAAGGCTTTACTGAACTCATGGATCGTTACACATGACTGTCAGTACAAGAGGAAGAACAACAAACAGATGTTCCTTAGTATGGGATATGTCTTCCCCTTACTGTAATGATTCCTTCTGACCATCTTTCCATACTCAGCACGAGATTGTCAAACAGATCTTGAAGTAAGAGTGACCATTGCTCAATCAGAATCTGTTTCAGTTGTTGGGTGTGCCCAGGAAGATGTAATTGTGCCGCAAGACGTCTCCCCAAAGCATTACATACATGTTCTATGGAATTGAAATCTGGGGAGTACACTGGCCAATCCATTCGAGTGATATCTTCCCTTTCCAGTTGCTTCCGAACAGCAGAAGTTCGTTGTGGCCGTGCATCGCCATCCATTAAAACAAAGTCTGCTCCAATGGACCTCGGAACAGACGCACATGGGGAAGGATCACCTGACAATAACGATCTCCGGTTACAGAACCTCTATCGAAAATGTGGAGCTCTGTCCGCCCGTTCAGCATAATGCCTGCCCAGAAGAGAGCCCCAGGACCACCGCAACTGTCTCCTTCCGTGAGGTTAATGGGATGAAACCGTGTTCCGTCCTCCAAATAAACTAGCTTTAAGAATCGCTTGTTTCACTAAAACGACTCTCATCCATAAAGAGGATACGGTTCCAATGATGAGATGTCCAGTTTTTTTTTTTTTTTTTCTTGTTAAATATCTGAAAATTAAGGGTTGTATGCTAACTTCTTATTACTTAACTTAACTTACTGATGATGCCGGGCAACCACTAACTAAAAACCAAAATAAATCAAATTCATATATCATAAGAATTATCGTATAGTGATCATATAGTTTAACTAGTACATTAAGCGTTGTGTATTTGCACCCGGGAGCTGCCGCTGCAATTGGCTTGTTAATATTCAGGTTCCCTTTAATTTTTATAAAAGTCCTAATTCATAGTAGAAACAAAAATTTTATAACCAACATAGCCTACCATTCAATTAAGACAAATCACACTTTAATCGTTTAAACTGCATACTTATTTATTAAATATATTCCAATCAAATGACATTACATATTATTTTTATGTTTAATTCCTGAGGTTAAAAAATGGAAAGATAAACACATAAATTTAAGGAAGGTAGTTAAGATTATATATTTTCTTCTTTATTAATTTAGACCTAGGTATTATTTAAATACCAATATTCATATTTTAGAAATTATTACGAACATCATTTTGACTGAGTCCGAATTTCATGGAACATAAAATTCTCAAAAATGATAAGAGAAACAGTTTCCTGTAAATCTTAGAGTAATCGGACAAAAAGGAATGAACACAAATTCTTAAGGAGAAAAAAAAGAAAGTATCCCCCCCCAAAAAAAAACGACTTAGCTGTAAGCTTTATGAATGGTCCGCACTCTCTTATATCACTAATCAGATCATCACTAATGGGAACACACTTTCGCCGTTTTCCAAGCTTCTCTGAAGAACGTCAAGGGGTCGGTCAGACTAGGGGATTTCACTGTCTGGTGTCATAGGTGAGTCATCATGAGACAAGTAGCTCTCGTTGGCACCGCTTCTTCGGTTATCTCCTTTAGCGACAACGGTCAGGAAAGTTTGTAGAGGTCACTTGTATTACTCTATAGCGGCTGTGCATAGGATGAGGGTACGTAAATAATCGATTTCTGCAGACGAGTCAAGGAAAACGTGCATTCCTTAATGTTCTGTCATAGTCTCGCAAGTAACTAATAACGAAGATGCCAACTAAGAATCGTCTCGAGCGTTACCAAAACATCCACTGTAAAGCACAGTTAATATCAGTCTGCCTCATATCAGCAGCGGTTTCAAGATAGTCGGTCTTCACCCAGAAGTCAAATTTTTAAGCAACAGAGACCTACATCCAAGAGCAAAGCGAGAAGAGAAGGGTGAATCCTCAAATTTCACTCTAAAAAGCACTGTTTCCCAGACTTGGCAAAACTCGCCCTTCAAAAGTTTCAAAGTTCCAATCCTTTTCTTCCAAAACCCGTCAAGTCACTACTGAGCAAGTCCGCTGCCTACAGAAATTCGCCAATTCTCCCAGAAACCGGCTCCCAAAAGTCTGACCCCATCTCGACTCTTTTCATTAACCTTCCTGTTTACCATTCTAACTAATCACGTACACACTTTCAGCTAAACCATGAACAAAAGACCTAGCTTCTAGAATCTTGTGGAACATTCCTTGAACGAAAGAAGACAGGAGAACGAAATGGCTGAAAGGAAACGAATATCAGGCGACCCTGTTCTGTTACATTAACATCTTAAATCAAACTTAACATTTCACAATTAATCCATTACATTTCGTTAGATACTTCTCTTTATATTTTTCCATAAATTTTACTTGAGGCACTGGTTCACAGACTGTATCCCAACATATTAAGAATTAAGCGAAAAAATAAAAAGAATAGTCTCCTTAAAATAAATATACACGTATAAATGCGTCTTTCTAGAGACACAAAAAATTAAACTTAATATCTAATTCAACAAAAGAAGAAATTATTTAATTCGTAATCCCGAATTTTACTACACAACATTTTTGTGTTCGTTGCACCATTCTAAACGGTGGTGCCGAAGACCAACTTTCAAATTGATGCAGAAATCAGGACGGTAATGGCCACCTTTGTGAAGGCGTCTGGATACAGTAAACGGCGACACTTGTCGCCCCTTTGCTGTACACAATTGCCGAGCGATGGCGCTTGCTGACTGTTTTCGGGCTCTTTTCGCCTGCAGGATGATATATCGGTCATCTACTGCAGTTGTTTTTCTGAGACGGCCACCACCAATCTTTCTAACAGCTGAACCTATGGTTAAAAAGGCCTTTCCAAGCGCGCGAAACGACTTTTGTTGATTCCGAACTCTTCAACCACACTGATTACACTACGCCCCTCCTCCAGCTTTTCGATCATTCTTTCACATGTGAAGTCATGCAAATGATTTCTTCTAGCCATATTTCACGAAAGAACGCATTTGCATTTGCAGCGAATGTCTTTAATTGCGTCTCCGTTCTTCGTTTAATTCTTCGTCTCGGTTCTTCGTCTGGAGTTGACAGCGACGACCGCAAGCGTTTTGCGTACGCTGACGTAGCCTGTGACGTTTCGTTCCTGATATTTGCATACACATAAACTTCTACTGAATTGCGTGTTCATTGTACTGATTGCAAGACCCACTTTCTGCAATTTCATGGCTATCTGATTAAAATTTACATTGTTGCTTAAGTTTTGCACAGAACTGTACATACGTACTTAAGTACCTACAGATGTCAGGAAAGAACCCTTTTGAATCCATTTTAAATCCTTTTTACAATCCATTTTGAAAATTAAGAGTCCTTTATTCTACCTATTGTAATATATTGTAATATCTTGTTATTTAATAAAAAAAATATAATTACTGTTGAAGTGGCAACGCCATATTTGTATTAAACCGGTTACTCAGCAATGTGAGATATTGTTTTAAAAAAAAGATGAGATTCTGAAGATTTTACCAGCTAGGAGTAGTATGAAAATTTTGCCACTTAAGAATTGTATTCAATTTGTCTATCACCGTGAACTAGAAATAAAATTTATGTTCTACTTAGAAGACTGTTTGTTTTGTAAATTACTGCAAAATACATTACAGTCTTAATTAATTGGAGGTCCCACCGAGATCCTGGAAATTAGCAGTGCAATTATCAAATTCGATGGTGCTGGTCTCCTAATCCCAGAAATTTACTGAATTTTTTAGAACAAGTTTGCTAATACCAATTGCCAAGTTTGTTTATTTCTAGGAGAAATGGATGTAAGAAGTCTGCCGTTTTAAAGCCAGACTTGAAGCGGATCATTCAAAGGTTATCTTCTGTGCTTCTATAACTTGCGTCCGAGCAAAAATCTGTCAAAATAGGATACTGCTGATCTCTGAAGATAAGATTAACTTTTGGTTTTCTTAAAAAAGCTTTTATTGAATTTTAATACTTTGTTTCAGAATTATACTTTATCGTGTAAGATTTTGTTTAAAATAACTGACACTAAAAATATTCAGCTTAAATTTATAATTGATATTTGCGGTAAAGAAGTATTTTAAAATTATTATTTATGCTTTACTTTTATTTGTATTGAATTTTTATGTTGATAATTGATATGTGTAAGCCATCCCGGCGTTTATAAAAAAAAAAAAAAAAAAAAAAAAAGCTGCTAGCTGAAATTTGAATTTGTTGCCAAGCAGGCGCGTGGAAAATAAGTAGCAACGTCAAACTGACGTAGTGTGATTTGATTAAACTGCAGAATTGGCAAAAACTTTTTTTTTTTAGTTCTCGCCATCCAGGCGTGTGGTAGATAGTAACGTCATCCCGACGTATTACAGATTGTATATTCTAAAAGTTGAATTGCCAAACTGGCAAAAATTGTTTTTGCCAGCAACTGGCAAAGGTGTTTATATAGTTATAGCGGTAAAAGCACAGAATAGGCTGCATCAACAAAGTTCAGTAAGAGGAGCTGTGTGACGTCCATAAATGGGTGGGACTAAGCTTATGACGTCACAATGTAGTCACGCATTTACACTATGTGAACTTTCTATTTTCTGTTAAAAATAACAATAATAAATTATTTATTATTGTAAATTAATATCAGATTCTTTACTTTTAATTTACATTTATAACATTTAAGCTTAGGCGTTACTGATAACAAGTATAATAAATTGTTTATATTTAAAATTACCATGATACAGTGAGCGAATTCTACCAATTATTAAAACGATAAACAACGACGCAGTCTCTAATACTTGTAGAGCTTCAATATTTTCAAAGATTTTTATTAAATTATTGTTATTATTATTTTTTTATTTATACAAATATATTTTTTTTTAATTTAAAGTCATATTGCGGAACATTTCAATTTTATCATTTTTACAAACTACCTTCTTGCTACATAACGACATAATTCATTAAATACCAATTATTAGACAATTTTCATTATTTCTAAAAGTTTTTAAACTTTACAGTAATAAAAAGAGAAGAATATTTTTTATTGCATATGAATATCATTACACAGCTTTCATATCAGTTTATAAAATTCCTAAATCACGCCATATTCTGTGTAGGCATGCTAGAAATCTAAGCATTAATAAATAAAAAAATCTAATTTCTCAGAATGAAAGAAAATAATATAATAAAATAAATACTACAAACTTGGAACACTAAGCAATACTTCACATACGGACACATACACGTATTATCAATGAACTCATATTATTAAGTGCAATTAAAATATTCCTTTTTATATTTTATTTAATAAAAAAAAATTACTTCAAGGGTTAAAGTTAACAATTTTGCTACTGTTGAGTAGATCGTCGGGCTATCGATATATGTCGTATGTCGGAAAGCGTTATAAACATATCAAAGCCAAAAAATTAAAAATACAATTTAAATGAAAAATGAGGTCTTAAATATAATTCACAATTAAAACAACAATACAAATTTAAAATACACTAACGATATGTTAAACATTGTACATACATAAAGTTACATTACTGCTCGGCATTACACACAACCTCGTTTTCTCTTCTACACAACGATCATTATTCGCTCGAAACATCAAAGAATTCCACAAACTCGGTGTCCATGTGCTCATCCATCTATTTTCACTTGAAGAAAAATCAGAGAACTCGGCATTGCGCACCACTCGGCATTGACTCAAACTCGACATTGCGCACCACTTTGACATTGACCATATGCACATCGATCTATTTTCACTTAAAAAAATATCCCAGAGTTGCACAAACTCGGCATCGCGCAGAACCTCGGCATTGCGCACCACCTTGGCTTGCCCATGTGCACATCGATCTATTTTCACTTCAAAAACATCCCAGAATTGCACAAACTCGGCATCGCGCACAACTTCGGCATTGCGCACCACATTGGCTTGCCCATGTACACATCGATCTATTTTCCCTTAAAAAATCCCAGAATTGCACAAATTCGGCATTGCGCACCACACTGGCTTTGCCCATGTACACATCGATTTATTTTGACTTCAAAAAACATCCCAAAATTGCACAAACTCGGCATTGCGCACCACATTGGCTTTGCCCATGTACACATCGATTTATTTTCACTTAAAAAATCCCAGAATTGCACAAACTCGGCATTGCGCACCACATTGGCTTTGCCCATGTACACATCGATCTATTTTCACTTAAAAAAACATCCCAGAATTGCACAAACTCGGCATCGCGCACAACCTCGGCATTGTGCACCACATTGGCTTGCCCATGTGCACATAGATCTATTTTTACTTCAAAAAACATCCCAGAATTGCACAAACTCAGCATTGCGCACCACATTGGCTTTGCCCATGTACACATCGATCTATTTTCACTTAAAAAATCCCAGAATTGCACAATCTAGGCATTGCGCACCACACTGGCTTTGCCCGTGTGCACATCGATCTATTTTCACTTAAAAAAAACACCTCAGAATTGCACAAACTCGGCATCGCGCACTGCATTCGCTTTGCCCATGTGCGCATCGATCAATTTTCACTTAAAAAAAATCTCAGAGTTGCACAAATTCGGCATTGCGCACCACTCAAAATCGTCTATACGTCTCAAAACCGTCTCTCTACTAGTTTCATATTTGTTCCACAAATTGGGCACTTAAACGATAATTCAATCAAACTTTTCTCCATTCACCACTCAATAACGCTCTTTTTGGCCTCTTCGCTCCAACTGATTAAAAAAATCCAAATTCAGATACTCATCCATTCTGCAGTAAGCACCGATTTTGTCACACTCATGAATAATCAAAACATTCTTTAAGCAAAAGATTTCTTTTCTGTATTTTCAGAAGTTACGGTTATAATTTTTAACTCACGCATTCAATATTTTCAATCGTTTGGTAATGATCGTTTTCAATCGTTTGGTATCTTAATAATACATTTGTCAGAGATAATTCGTTTCGTTAAATTCTAACACTACCACACACCCAACAAAAGTAGATTTATAATTAAAAAAATCTCGCGCAGAACATTATAGACATACCATTTCAACTCAGTTAAAATTAAAAAAGGTAAAATTAAGTTTTCTTTAAATACGAAGCTATAGCATACTTATAACTTGTTTTTAAGGAGAGGCGTAACCAATATTACGTCATAAAAAGGCGTGTCCAAGCATAAGAGAAGTAAACACAGCATCGACTGATGCAGCCTATTCTGCGATTTAGCCAGTTATAGCTAAAGAGGCTTATGAATAGTGAGTTAAAAAGTCAACCTGACGTAGTATAGTATTTTGTTTAAAAGAAAAAAATAGGCTGCATCAACAAAGTTCAGTAGGAGGAGCTGTGTGACATCCATAAATGGGTGGGACTAAGCTTGTTACATCACGATGTAAGTCTCATGGACCTTATAACAAATAGACTAACCCAGTGGGCGGGGCGCGCGTCACCGACATGTCGGCAAGAAAGAGTAGGGACGATCTGGTTTACTTTAACATTGAAACCTATGTCGTTTGTATCACATAACTCTTTTTAATTATTAAATGTGATACGTTGTATAGTGATGACATTATGAAAGCCACAGTTTTTCCCCAAAAAGGATTTAATAAATCTCATTAAGCACTTTTTACTGCATTTCGCTTATTTTTTTCACGCGTAATTTTTGTACAAACATCTTTACTTACTCTAAGCACACAATTTATGAACTTAATTTTGCGTACAAATAATGTAAAATTAAATAAGATTGATAGTACGTGATGCTTCAAAATAAATAAGGTAAAATTAAATAAGATCTGATAATTTTTTTTAATTTAATGACCATTTTCAAAACTATAATAACAATACGAAACAATCATTTATTTTATTATATCATCATTAACTTATTAACATTAAAGTGGAATATTTATTTTAGTAATTTATAAAATTCGGAGCATAAAATTTTCTGATGTAATGAAGGGGGGGAAAGGTAAAATAAAATCTAGAAGCACTCAAATTTTATATTATTTTAACCTTTTTTTAAAGTTTTGTGCGTTACCTATATTTATTGATTATCATGTTCTTCGCCCGTAAACCACGTACATTTGAAAACAGCATATCTTTCGAATTTCCGCACTGGAGATAAAACTGTTATTTTCCGTACAGTGCTCGCTCTGAGCTCGTTGAGTTTGTTAATAAAAAATTCGTTAAAGTTTTACAAAATATGAAATAGATTAAAATAAATTCGAAATTCGCCCATCCAGATGCCCATGTTCGGTTGGAGGATTACATTATTCAAAATTTGATGGCTCTAGATACTGTCGTTTTTGTCACAGTGCAAGAAACATACATGTATTCATGCAGATTTCTTCATTATTTAATTTCTTTACGTATATACAGGGCGATAATATTTGGTAACAACAATTTGCAAGGAGACACGGACATTTATAGTAAAACAGCGCAAAATGCCGCTTCGAAACTAACAGCCTTTCTAGGCTACCACTCCTTTAGGCTCATAAATTAAATGAACAGTAAATAAAAAAATCTTATTAGGAACTAAAAATAAATTTTTAAAAATAATCACTATAAAATACAAGCAAAATTAATTATTACGGTTAAATACAATTTTAATATTAGAATTAAATGTAAAAAAATTTTTAAGGAGTCAGTGTTTATCACTATGATGTATTATGAAATATAGTTGAAATAAAATTCCGTTATAGAAATTGTGCTATAATACTCATCTATAATTTTAAAAAAGCAGCACGATTTAGAATTTTAAACAAATCTTTCAAAAATTCGTTTTTAAATATTTTACTACTTTTTACTTATTTACACCCATAAAAAGCATAAAAATTGCAAGAGAAAATTGCTTGTTTGAAATTTTCTATTAGTTCAGATTTAAAATATTATTTTCTAAAAGAAGTAGTTGCAAATTTCCTTACAGCATAGGAAAAGCTAAAAAAATATCCAGCCCTGAAAGCATGGCATAGCTTTATAATTATTTGGAACGTTAATTATGCTTGATAAATATGCTAAAGTTTTAAAAATCAATCTCAATTTCAAAAATAAAAATATATAGAAATTCTAATTTGTGAAATGAGGCGCTACATACAGCTTTTTCTTGATAATTGTACACGCTGCAATAGCCAACCAATGTTAAATTTCTGCAAGTCGTCCCTACTCCTCCGGATGTGATCAAGGTGACAGCCGGCAACGTCTCAGACGAGGGAGAAAAACCGTTTGGGTTAGTCTATTTCTTATAAGGTCTATGGTAAGTCTCGCATTTACACTACGCCTACTTTCTATTTTCTCTTAAAAACAATAATAATAAACTGTTTATTATTGTAAATTAATATCAAATTCTTTACTTTTATTTTACATTTATAACATTTAAGCTTAGGCGTTACTGATAATAAGTATAATAATTTTTAAAATTACCATGATACAGTGAGCGAATTCTACCAATTATTAAAACGATAAACAACGTCACAGTCTCTAATACTTGTAGAGCTTCAATATTTTCAGAGATTTTTATTAAAACATTTATACAAATAATTTTTTTTTTAATTTAAAGTCATATTGCGGAACATTTCAATTTTATCATTTTTACAAATTACCTTCTTGCTACATAACGACATAATTCATTAAATACCAATTATTAGACAATTTTCATTATTTTCTAAAAATTTTAAACTTTGTATTAATAAAAAAATAAGAATATTTTTTATTGCATATGAACATCATTACACAGCTTTCATATCAGTTTCTAAAATTCCTAAATCACGCCGTATTCTGTGTAGGCATACTAGAATTCTACGCATTAATAAATAAAAAAATCTAATTTCTCAGAATGAAAGAAAATAATATAATAAAATAAATACTACAAACTTGGAACACTAAGCAGTACTTCACATACGCACACACACACATATTATCAATGAGCTCATATCATCAAGTGGAATTACGGTACCAAACACTACGTATTAAAATATGAGGTAAAATGTTACTTTAAGGATTAAAGTTTACAGTTTTGCCACTGTTGAGTAGATCGTCGGGTTATCGATATATATCGTAAGTCGGAAAGCGCTTTAAACATATCAAAAACAAAAAATTAAAAATACAATTTAAATGAAAAATGATGTCTTAAATATAATTCACAATAAAAACAACAATATAAATTTAAAATATACAAACGATATGTTAAACATTGCACATAAATAAAGTTACATTACTGCTCGGCATCACACACAACCTCGTTTTCCCTTTTACACAACGATCAGTATTCGCTCGAAAAACCTCAAAGAATTCCACAAACTCGGCGTCCATGTGCTCATTTATCTATTTTCACTTAAAAAAACATCCTAGAGTTGCAGAAACTCGGCATCGCGCACAACCTCGGCATTGCGCACCCCATTGGCTTTGCCCATGTGCACATCGATCTATTTTCGCTTAAAAAAACATCCCAGAATTTCGCAAACTTGGCATTGTGCACCACATTATCTTTGCCCATGTGCACATCGACCTATTTTCACTTAAAAAAACATCCCAGAGTTGCACAAACTCGGCATTGCGCACCACATTCGCTTATCCCATGTGCACATCGATCTATTTTCACTTCAAAAAACATCCTAGAATTGCACAAACTGGGCATTGCGCACCACATTCGCTTAGCCCATGTGCACATTAATCTATTTTCAGTTAAAAAAACATCCCATAATCGCACAAACTCGGCACTGCGCACCACATTCGCTTAGCCCATGCGCACATTAATCTATTTTCAGTTAAAAAACATCCCATAATCGCACAAACTCGGCACTGCGCACCACATTCGCTTAGCCCATGCGCACATCGATCTATTTTCACTTAAAAAAACATCCCAGAATTGCACAAACTCGGCATCGCGCACAACCTCGGCATTGCGCACCACTTTGGCTTTGCCCATGTGCACATCGATCTACTTTACTTAAAAAAATCAGACATTGAATAAATTATTCATTGCTTATATACTCAGAAATCTGCTTTCGCTTAAAGAAATCAGAAAATTGCAGAAACTCGCGCGGAACCAACTCCATTGGTTCCAGTTGCAAAAAAATGTGTCCAGGAAAATGATACAAAACAAAAATAAAGCTGCCAAAATAAAGCAACTACCGAACATTCAAACTGCCATATTAAAAAAGCACCCAATATTTTACTCAAGTCAATAATAATAAATGAAACTTACCTTCAGTCATCTCCTTTTGCAGAATATACGCCTGTGATCTCCCTGAGAAATATATGCATCAGTTGGCTGGCGTTGGATTTCTTGTGTTTCCTTCTCCAAATATATTCCGCAAGATAGGAATCAAACTGTCCTTTTGCCTTACTAGAGCCACGGAAACTTCTTTTGATTTCCGCCCAAGTTCTCTCAATACTACTTGTATGCGCACCTGTTTCTGGATCTTTAAATTGCAAGCTATGATTGACTTTCAAGTGCGCATACCCTTCGAACTCGAGACAGTCGTACGCTTTCCAACAATCCGATATAACAATCGATCCTGGTAGAACATTCTCTTGAATGATTTCTAGCAATGTTTCGGCACCTCTGTTTTCAACAACTCTAAAGAAGCATTTATCTGTCCCTCTCTCAATCAAACCAAAAACCCATCTTCCTTCGACTCTTTTCCCTTTATAATACTTTTGCTTGCCAAACTTGCTTTCGTCGATTTCGACAATGACACCTTCCCCACCTAACCTCACATTCTCCTTCAAACATAACTCCATGCATACTTCCCTACAAAAACTTTTCCAATCTGTCACCGTATTTTTAGCAATACGTAATTCCGTTCGTATGAAATCGTTCCCGCACTTACCCAACCACATATAGGTAACTCGCAAAACATCACACATGCTCAATTTACTCTTCGCAAACCAGGAGTTCTTTCGAACAGACCTTGAAATTCGATGCCTACATTCGCCTCCAGTAACTCTGCACATCCACTCAAAACCGTCTATACGGTTTCTTCGCTCTACTAGTTTCATATTTGTTCCACAAATTGGGCACTTATACGATATTGCAATCAAACCTTTCTCCATACACCACTCAATAACGCTTTTTTTATCTCTTCGCTCCAACTGATAAAAAAAATCCAGATTCAGATACTCATCCATTCTGCAGTAAGCACCGAATTAGACACACTCATCAATAATCAAAACCTTCTTTAAGCAAAAGAATTCTTTTCTGTATTTTCAGAAGTTACGGTTATAATTTTTAATTCATGCATTCAATATTTTCATTCGTTTGCTAATGATCGTTTTCAATCATTTGGTATCTTAATAATACATTTGTGTGAGATAATTCGTAGTGTTAAATGCTAACACTGCCACACGACACACAACAGTAGATTTATAATTTAAAAAATCTCGCGCAGAGCATTATAAACCTACCATTTCAACTCAGTTAAAATATAATTTAAGTTTTCTTTAACTACGAAGCTATAGCATACTTATAATTTGTTTTTAAGAAGAGGCATAACCAATATTACGTCATAAAAAGGCGTGTCCAAGCATAAGAGAAGTAAACACAGAATCGACTGATGCAGCCTATTCTGCAATTTAGCCGTATTTTGTGCCAACCTGGCAAAGTTGTTTAAATAAATCTCTCCAATTGGTTGGTGTGAATTTTGTATTTGAGAAATTAAGTCTCTCCAAAAATTATATACTTTTAATACAAGTACGAGCTTTTAGATTGTATTTCAAAATTAAGCCTATTAAAGGTAACTTGTGTCAACATGTCATTCTTAGCTAGGAGTAAAAAACAGGATTTAAAAGTACTAGCAGAAGAGTTAGGTTTAACCGTGAAACCTGAATTTAAGATTGCTCAGTTGCATAAACTGATTATTGAAAGTCCCGATTATAAGGAATTTACTCGAGAACTACTGGCTGCAATTAGAGAAGAAAGGGAAAGAAAAGAAGAACGCGAAAGAGAAAAAGAACGCGAAAGAGAAGAAAGAGAAAGAAGAGAAGAACGCGAAAGGGAAGAAAGAGAAAAAGAACGCGAAAGAGAAGAAAGAGAAAAGGAACGCGAAAGAGAAGAAAGAGAAAAGGAACGCGAAAGAGAAGAAAGAGAAAAGGAACACGAAAGAGAAGAAAGAAAAGAAGAGCTTGAAACAGAAGACCGAATTAGAGCCTTTGAGCTACAGAAACTTCAGCTGGAAGCAATGGCTGCCACAGCACAGCCGGTAGAAACTACGCAATTACCTGAGCAGCCTTTAAAAATCAGAATTCACGATGTCATGCCACGTTTCAACCCTAAAGAAGATGCAATAAGTTTATTCCTGGTGTTATTTGAGCGTCAAGCTAAAATAATGAATAAATCTGCTGAAAATTAAGTGACTCAACTTATTTCATTGCTGCCTCCTGACATTGTTCAGCTTATTGCTAGAAAACCAGAAGAGGACGCGAAGAAGTATGAATATGTAAAAACTTTACTGTTACAACGATTTAAACTGAGTGCGGAAAAATTTCGACAACTATTTAATAAACACCAAAAATCTACTGAAAGTACTTGGTATGATTTTTACTATGAATTAAAAAATTATTGAGAAGGATGGCTTAACGGATTAAACATTAAAACTTTTGAACAGCTAAAAGATCTCATGCTGGTTGATCAAATAAAAAAGCGTACTTCTCCTGATTTCAAAGAACATTTTATGGATCAATGGACAACCATCATTTCACCTACTGAAATGCTTAAGAAAATTGAAGATTTTGAAGATGTGAGAAAAACAATAAAACCGAAATTTTCTACCAATCAGACTGAGAAAATTAACAAAGGATCATGTAAACCGCGTTATGATAATTTTGTGAAGAAAATAGAGCATCCGCCTCATTTTAAGCATTCTGATAGATGGGATGATTCAAAATACAAGAAAGATCATCAGCAAAGGAATCAGTTCCAAAACAAAAACCAAGAAAATTTATAGGACAAAAGATATCGACCACGTTGTTTCGAGTGTGGAGCATACGAACATTTTAAGCCTCAGTGTCCTCGCTTAAAACCAAATGAAAAGGTAAATTGCGTATCTTCGAATGATGATTTGTTAGAGACATATACAATTAACGGTTTAGTGAATGGGTATGAAATGCCTATTCTTCGAGACACAGGAGCCACTGTTGATGTTATTTCTCGAAAATACATTGATAACGTAAAAATGACTGGAGAACATGTCGGTACAATATCTTTTAAATGACCATTTAGTGTGTCTACCGTTAGCGGAAGTTGAAATTAATTGCGAACTTGGTCATATAAAGACAAAGGCAGCTGTTGTTACAAATGATCCCGGAAGATATGTATTGGGTAACAAAACTGCACAATTGTTCAAAAATAAAAGATTCTTAAATTTAGAAAAAATAAATGCGGTTTTGACACGATCTCAAGTAAAAAGATCTCATGAAGATGATCGAAGCAGAGAAATTGAAATGGAGAAACTAGAAGAACCGAAGTTTATTGAAACTGACGAAGATATTTTACCTCAAGCTGATGAGAAAGACAAGGAAATTAAGAAAATAATTAATGCTAATTCAAACGAATTAATTGAATCTCAGCATCAAAGCAGAGATCTAGCCTCATTGCTTAGCGAAGCTAAAAGTGAAAATATCGGAAATGATTTCAAAGTAAAGAAGAACGAGCTGTTGATGAAAAAGAAATTAGATAAAAATAGAAATGAAAGGGAAGTAATTGTTATTCCTGAAAAATATAGGGATCAAATGCAGAACTACACAACTTTGATGCAGAACCAAATAAATAATATTACCAAACTCAGTGTAATTTGGTCAATACTCACCCTCCTAAAAGTCAAGCTTCTGTCATTGCTTCACAGAAATTTGACAAACAGTCTAAGCGTTCATCTCTTCATGAAAAAACTGAAGTTATTTATATGGAAGTTGACTCACCTTATTTACATGCTGATTCATCTTCTGTAGGTAGTATGTGTGATTATTGCCCTACAAGTTCCCCAGTTCCTTCTCCAAAAGGAAGAGATG
Organism: Stegodyphus dumicola; assembly: GCF_044657685.1. NCBI lineage: Eukaryota > Metazoa > Arthropoda > Arachnida > Araneae > Eresidae > Stegodyphus > Stegodyphus dumicola. The sequence continues at coordinate 155,463,863 of NC_140768.1, read as the reverse complement.
TGTTTGACAGTTTGTTAACAGCAGATAAAATTACTTCTGATAAAAGAACTCATGAAGGTGCTTCTAAAATTAAGAAATTAAAAATACGTTCAGGATCTATGCACGCGTCAGAAAACTTAGCAAAGAGGCACAAACATGATGAAGGATACTCAAAGTTGCCACATTCAATGAGAGTGCAAGTAGGAAATAAGAACAAAGATTCATCTCGCAAAGAGCAAAAACTATCTGACAAGAAAAAACTGACAAAATTAAACGATTCTCAGTTAAAAGTTCCAGATGAATTGCCAAGTTCTGGAGTTGAGATGCAAGTCAAAGAGAAGTTTTTAAAGAAACTAAACAGACAAGAGCGAGTTGTTGAAGAAGCAAAACTGCCACAAAAGCCTTTGTCACACTCGCCTGATTTCAATAATTATTTTGCAAATTGATGTTTCAGACTCTAGTATGGGTGTCATTTTAGCTCAAAAAGTTGAACGAGACAATGAACATCCAGTATTATACCTCAGTAAGAAGTTTACAGAAACTGAAAAAAAGTACTCTACCACAGAAAAGGAATTCGCCGCCATAATATTTGCTGTAAAGAAACTTCAATGTTATTTAGACGGGCATACTAAATTCCTCATCACAACCGATCAGAACCCCTTAGTTTGGCTCAAAAATAATGTGAGTCTAAATCCACGACTTATGAGATGGGCACTAGTACTACAATCCTACAATTACATGATCGTTCATCGAAGTGGTAAAAACCATAAAAATGTAGACGCATTAAGTCGTACTCCCTGGCCTGATTAAATAATTTGTTTCTCTATATAGATAAAAAAAATATTTTGTTCCTTCCTCTTTTCCTCAGTGTATGTTATTATGTTATATCTTGTATTTCAATTCTGTATTGTGCTAGTATTGTTGTTTTGAAAAAAAAAAAAAAAAAAAAGTTAACTTTAATTTATAAAAATATAAATTAAAGTTTATCTGGAGGGGGGAGAGGTTGTAATATCTTGTTATTTAATAAATCAATATAATTATTGTTGAAGTGGCAACACCATATTTGTATTAAACTGTTACTCAGCAACGTGAGATATTGTTTTTAAAAAAAACATGAGATTCTAAAGATTTTACCAGCTAGGAGTAGTATGAAACATGAGAAATATAATTTTGAAACATACAAAATATAATATTAGATTTTGAAAGATAAAATTATAATGTGTAAAATTTTGAGTTCAATAATAATTTTTAAAGTTCTATAATGATTTGAGCCCAATCTGGAGAAAGTGCTTTTTTCTGAACATTCACATCACAATTTTGATACTTCAGGGAACGATTTCCAAAACTTTTTGCACATCAGACCACAATTATAATAAAACTTTTATATACCTATTAATTATTTCGAATAATCATAAATCTTAAAATTTTACACCAAACTAATTTTTTACAATTATATGTAATAATTTAATCATTTGTAACAGCACTGCTGAAATTATTGTTTTTAGTTGTAATTACTACATTTTACAATTTTGACATTTTACACAAACTGGAAGACCCCACAGCTTTCTCCTAGTACACACATCCAGCTGTTTGGGCAAATCCACTTTAAACAAACTCATATATTCAATTTTCATGAGTGGTTAGTGAACTGCGCTACAGCATTCCATTATATTAAAAAAAATCACCTTCCATCATATTAAAAAATAAAAATTCTATATAATAAATAAAGTGGGAGCCTTCAAAGTTTATAGGAAAGTGTAAAAGGAATAATTCTGCAGAGGTAAATCAGGCCTCTGGTTTCTGAACCAGTTCTCCCTCATCATAGTTTATATTTAACATACAATTATTGATAATTATAACATTCATTTACCATAATTCCAAACAAATTTTAAAACAAGTTACTCTTAATTAAATTCTCATATAAATTTTAATACTATTATTCAATTTCTTAAATCGTTGGTATTTGTATATTAATTTTAACAATATTTAACATTCTCCCATTTAATAATTATTTCATTTATATTTAATATAGACATCATTCTTAAAGTAGTTATAAAATTCTTAAAATTAAAATTTTTAAATGTTAATTACAAAATAATTTAAAAATTCTTATACTGTCAACAAAATAAATACAAAATTTTTAACATTAATTCAAAAATTTTTGACAAAACTTATAATTACTAATAACAATAAAATTTAAAAATCTTCCCTAAATAAAATCTTAGAATACTTATACATTTTGATAAGATATTTTGCTAAAGCAGTGCCACATTTTTTTTTTTTTTTTTTTATATTCATCGAATTAAAACCATTTTGTAAGAAAACATCACACTTTCACATTTCAAAAATATAACTTATTATTGAGTAAGTTATTTATAATGATGCAGTTGGAGAAAAACTCAAAAAAAAAAAAAAAAAAAAAAAAACTTTTTTGTCACGACATCAAAACACAAATTCGGAATATGGGCACTTAATTTTCTGGACGGAAAGAACTTTGAAGAACTTATTTAGAACGGAAGAAATTAATCACACTTCACTTTTGATGTGGCTGTTAAATCACTTTCATACTTGATACACCATATTTCGATTTTACAGTGACCTTGGCCTGATTAGGAATTCAGACGAATATTTTCCTTTTTCATTTTAACCATTCGTTAAACGATGTGAGATTAGTTGACATAAATGTTCCATTGAGGTTAGTAGCATAGAATCCAATCCTGTCGACTAATTGCAAATGATTAAGAGCACAAGGAAAAGCCGGAGCAGTGTCGATGCGTGCTTAGATTCACATTGAAGAAGAATTTGTAATATGCTAATAATGTTAACTTGGTAATATCTAAAGAACTTGGCAGTTGAGGCGATTTTAATTACATTTTTTATTTGCAATTGATATTTGTGGCCACAATCACTTGGCACTCTAGTCGTGCCTTTCCACAGAAATTTACATTTTTGATATTGTTGAGATAAAAAGCAAGCCAGCGGAATTACATCTTAGCACAGTAAAGAGCAAAAGCTGAAGTAGTGGCTGAAATACGTAGTTATTTATGCAAGATGGAAGCATGCGAAGAGAAAAGTTTTGGTTTGCAATTTGGTGATTGGTCAAGAAGTATCTGCATTAAGGGTTACGTAAGATCGCATGATTAATTTGAATGACGCAGTTTAGACTAAAGCGCTATTTTTAGGACAGATAGATGAAGTTACCAAATGAAATAAAAAGTAAAAGAGGTTATAGTGAATTAAATTTCATTAAGTTTGCTTTCATATTTTTATGTTACATAGATATATAATGACTCCAGCTAGTATATCCCACATAGCACAAAAACATCCTTGGGATATCCCAAGGATGTTGCTCGCGGGATATGCGCACATCCTCAGGACATCCCGCGAACCTCCTAAACACCTCCTCCCGAGTGCTTAATGTCACATCCCGGGATATCCTCAGGACATCCTAACCAAGTCCCATCGACAGCGTGCGGGATGTTATTAGGATATGACCTCCTACTTACTACATCCTCAGGACATCCCGGGATATCCCACAAACCTCCTAAGCACATCCCATTATATCCTAAAAACATCCTATCTATGTCCCATCGACAGCATATGGGATGTTATTAGGATTTAAAGGTCCTACTTACTACATCCTCAGGACATCCCGTAATATCCCAATTTCCTCCTGAGCGCTTAATGTCACATCCCAGTATATCCTTAGGACATCCTATCTACGTCCCACCGACAGCGTATGGGATGTTATCAGGATTTGAAACACTAGTTACAATATCCCTTTAACCTCTTAAATACATACTCTCAACTGCTTAGTGTCACATCCCAGTATATATACAGAGGAAAATTCTAGTGAAAGTATGTGAAGGTGTGATGATCTAAAACCTACTTTTTTTTTACACAGATAGTCTCAAATCGTTCTCCTATGGTTACTATGGAAAAATCAGAAATGTTGAAAATATTTATACAACTTATTTTGTTTTTAAATCTGAATTTGTGAATATATTAAAACTGAGCAAGAAAATTAAAATGAATTATTAATACAAAATATTAAAACTGAAAATTTTGCTTTTATTTTTAAGATATTAAAATTTTTTTTATCATTTTTAAACATCCCATAGCCCCCAAATTGAATTATTCATAATTAAATTATTTTACAAAATCAGTTTCTAATTTCAGTTAATTTGTATTAAAAATTGAATAATAAAATTACCCATTTAATAATCTTTACATAAATGAATCATCTTTCTTTAAAACATGTAAGGAATTTATAGTGTTTTGATGACACTGTTGGGAAATTGTTAAAAGGAATAAATTGTATTTTTAAAACTAAATCAATTCCTAGCCTCAGAATAAATAAATATGTTTTCGTAACATGAGAATGCTGCAGGCTTTTTTATATATTTAATATTTAGTTGTAAAAATTTGACATTATGTTAACAATTCTTTATATCATTCAAAAGGTAACTCAAGAAGCTCTTCTAAAATTCTATCTTTCTGCTCACACAATTAAAAAAAAAAAATCCGAAAGGCGTCAGATTTTAGCAGTCACTCAAAGAGGCTAAAAGTTTATGAATGCATAGATTATCAATAAGATGGGGCAGTGGAAATAGCAAAACATTTTATAAGATACTGACACCAGAAAGTTATATATCTTCTATATATTTCAAAAATGAAGAAATATATCATGTAATTATGTAGAAATATTAAAATGTTTTAAATTAGATATATCATGAATTAAATGCATTTTAAATCAATCAGATTAAAAATTAAAAAAAGCATTGTTAAGAACTGTGTGTAATGCTTTTAAATAGCTTGACTTGTTAGTCAATAATATATTAAATTTTAAAGGTAAATATGTTAAATTTTGCTAAATGGCAAGACTTGAATGAGAAGCGAAACAAGTTTACGACTGACGATATGAAGTCACATTTCAAAACTAATAGCACTTTTAGATAAAAAAAAAGTTCTGAAAATAATTTGCAATGTTTCATTGGTATTATTTTACGCAAAATTCAGTAAAATGAAATTTACCCGTTGAAATCAGCACCAAATTAAACTTTGTAAATTCTAGCGCATGTTAAAGGTTGTCTCATCCAGAATTTTATTACTAACCATTCATTTCAGAGCAAAATAAAACAGTAATTGCCATTTATATGACAATCAATATCAAAAATTTAAATCTGCATTTTACACAACATAGAAAAACTTCAAAAGATCTACTGTTTACCATGCAATTAAGGCATTTTATTCTGCTATCAAATCTACCAATTATTAACTCCATTAAGTATATTCAGTTTACTCTTTCTGCTCAATATATGCAATGTAAAATTTTCCATAAATTTATTAATTCATTTTATTTTGAGGTGAGCTTTTATTCAACTCTCAATGTCAACGAGAATGTTTAGTTCATTTTTTATTCGGTCTCAAAAGAGAAATCAAAATACGTGGATTTATGTACGTGTATTTATGAATCAAAATACATGAGAAATCACAGTGAGAAAAGCACTGCTACCTTAAACTGTGATTATATATAACAAATACAGTGAATTATAGTTAAAAAATAGTGAAAATATTTATATTTCTGAACTATTTCATATATAACATTTTCAGTTTCGCATATGTGGCAATTTAAGAACTTTTTTACGTATACCAATTTTTTGAAATATCTGCAAATTTTTGTATCTTCAAGGAAAGCTTATTCTTTCACCTTTAGTATATAAGTAATAGTAATTTACCAGATAAAATTACTTAATGGGGAATACAGAAAAATATCTAACCACTTACCTTTGTGACTTCATCTGCAAAGAGACTAAAAAAGTAGTTCAGCTAAATCTGCTATAATAAATATTTATAATAATGCTAAATTATGCAATATCTATTAATATGACAAATTTTTGTAAAGCTATTTATTTAGATGAAAAATAAACACATTCAGAAATTTATGGCACTATATTATGATTAACAGAGGAAAAACACTTTTCAAAATTCAAAATAGTTTTTATTAATCCAATTTATCACATTTTATTTGAATTCATGAAAAACAATCTTATATCCATGTATTCTTATGTATATAAGAACTCTTGATAAATTGGATCTCTGTCATTGCCTTTCACAGCACCTAAAATAATAATAAAAAAAAAAAAAAAACACTCACAATTACTATATGTGAATATAATTCATAATTAAATTTAAACAAATGACTATTAGAATGCAAATTAAAGGAAGCATTTAAAATATTTTAACATTTAGTACCTATAAACAGAGTAGCAATTATTTGATTTTTCGATTATAGTAAAATAAACATGGGGGATGCCTTTTAAAATTTTTTATGTCAGAAAATAAACTCAAACCACCAGCTGAACATATGAGCAGTTTTATCAATCAGCCACTGGTAGGTAACCTGGATACTGAATCAACATATAAAGTTGCCAAGATAAAGAGAGAAACAAAATTATGATAATCATATCTTACCTATTCATAAAACTATTTTAAATTTAATGTGTAGGCAAGTCCAAAAAGAGTGAGAATGAATTTATTTTGCAACACAAAGTAAAGTCTTGCAGGAGCAAAAAAAACTTGTCTCGTGAGATTGGCAAGTAAAAAATAATTAACTGCATCTGGTAACATTTATCTGACAACACATAAGTAATTGTTAGCTACATGCAGAAAATAAAATCTGATCAGGGGCGTAGCTAGAGGGGGGCATCTGTCCCCAGGTGCAGAATCCAAGGGGCGCCAAACTGATGTTAGAACATTTTAGAATTAAATGTTTTCCACCCTTGGCAAGTAGTAGGGGGCACGAAATCTTCAGTTGTCCCTGAGCGCTGAAAACCCTAGCTATGACTCTGAATCTGATCATGTTAATGCAATTTTAAACTTTTGAATTTGACCGCAGAAATTTACCAAAGAAGTACTTGTAACAGTAGTAAATGAAGATGTGGCTAATCTTTACTGTATGGTACACCTTGGTTTCTGTCTGAAAAAAAATTGCAATGTGGTATTGGTTGTTTGTGAAATGTGGAAGCCCATTGCGTCAAATAAGTTTTTCGGTAACCCTAATGTTGATAATGTTGGCGAAAGTAGCCTTTGGGGAAAAAAAAAACTTTTTTTTTGTCAATAAAAAGGAGTTATTTCTGCAAATATTGCCAACGTGCTGTGATAAATTTAGTTTTGGGCTACTTTTTTTAATAGTAAACCTTTTGTATGGTCCCAGGTTTTTGGTTCTTACCATTCTTTTCAATTGCTGTGTTTGGTTGCACGGAAGTGGTATGGTCTTGTATTTTGAACATGCTATTTATTATTTTTGTGTGGGTACCGTCGTTTGAGTATGTCTGAGGTGACTAAGAGACGAAAAATTTAATTGAATTGCTTACCTGGAGGATGGTGGTGGGAAGCCTAAACATATGCATGTGAAAAAAAAGGTATGTTAAAAAAATGACGTTTCATTTATTTTTTTGTCTCTGTGTGTTAATTTTTGTTAGAAGATTTGTTGTTTAATGTTTTTATGTTAGGAAATATGTATTTTTGGTAACTTATTCCTCTCTGTTTGTGTATTTTTGGTTGTCTGTGTGTTAAGACAGTGGCGAATTTTTTCTGGTAACTATGATATTTTTAACTTTCTGATTTTCTTAAAGTGAAAATAGATCAATGTGTACATGGACAAAGTTAAGGCAGTGCACAATGCCCAGTTTGTGCAGTTCTCTGTTTTAATAGGTCGATGTGTACATGGACACAGAGTTTGTGTATGTCTTTGACTTCTTATTTTGGTTTTGTGTAGCGGCCACCTTGAAATTAGTGCCGATCCTCTCAGGTGATGATCTTGATATAAAAAAAAGAAACGATTCGCCAAGGGTTACAGTAGAGTAAATTTTTACCAAAGATGTTCTACCAAAGATACCATTTCAGTGGTTTAAACACTAGTGGAGCAGTATGCAGAGATGAAGATTTGAGTTTTGTTTACACAGCATGATGGTTTAGGCACTCCAGCCATTACAGTGAGAACAAAATTATAATAAACATAGCCACAATAATTATCTACAAATATTGATGTATAACACTGCATTAACTAATATATTTCTTATGCTAGCACATACAGAATCCTTAATCGAAGGGAAAATCAGAAGACTGTGCATGCATTTTCCTTTAACTGAAACATGGATTTGACCATACAAATCTCAGTCTTACGGGACATGCCACACTATGCAGAGAGACAGTAAAAAGTGCTTGTGTTGTTTTTATTTGTTAGAGGTATGAAATAAATATACTTCTAGATTTTAATTTTTTCTTTTCTTGTTTTACATTTGGATTACCTATCAAAAAGTAAGGAATTTTGATATTATTACAATATCGGAGTTAAAATAACAATTATTGGACATGTTAAAGTAATGAAAATTTTAAATTAGGTTAAAAAGTAACCCTTAATGTGGCATATTTTTGAATTAAACTCTATCGACATTAAAAACAACAAAACGTCCCTCTTTATTAAGGACTTTAATTAACTAATTTTAAATACGGAGCTATGAATGAATTTTTTCCCTTGCATGTTATAATAACTGAAACAAAATTACTATTATACAGTCAAAATTCCTAAATGCAAGTACATAAATTTACTTTAGCAATTTAAAGAGATGAGACACACTGAACACATGAATAAATTTCTATCAAAGAATAATTTATTAAATTTGGCCCATTCCATAATAAACTTTAACCATTAGATTACATTATTACACCATCTTATCAGTTTGAAAAGCAAGTCATATGCTAGATCTTGGATGTAAAAGAAATGCACAAAATAATATACAGATTGATGTATACCAATGTTTATAGATATGATTAAATGTAACAGAAAATTTACTATCACAACCACATTTTTAAGTGAAATGTATTATTTTAACATTTTACAATATTTAAGGTATGGCATTAAATGCAACATTATGTGCCTGGATATAAGTTAGTAAATAATAATAAAAAAAAAAAATAAAATAATAATAATAATCAAAGAATGAATGTCATGAAAAATTTCAAAAACAAGCAGAATTTAATTTAGAAGACCTTTAGACACTTATGATAAATAAATTTGAGAATTCTTCACCCAAAATTAAATTATAATTAACTAAAAACAGTTTGACTGACCTTCTACAAAATCCTTCAGCTGCAATTTTTTCTAGCTTGAAAACCAAATTCTTCTCCACATGGTAATAACATCTTAACCAGTTGAAATTCCAGCAGAAAGTTTGATAACACAGTAATAGAATTAATAGAATAGAAAAATTAACACAAAAGTATAGAACATCATTTAAACTTAACATTATTACAAATTTTGGTGCTTTCTGACTATCTGCAAAGCTGTGAAAATTGGCAAAATGGTTAGTTTATGGTTCATATCTACTGCTCTGTTTGTTCACAAGTAGTAATTCAAATAAGCACTTTATAAGAAACAAGAAATTTTAGGATGCACACACACAAAAATATATACATTGGGTCAATATTCACATATTTTTCATCCAATGGAATACTATTCAGAAATAAAGATTAAATATAAAGCATGTAAATACATGTGTGTGGTATGCATATTCATAGTTTGCTATTATTGTGTGCATACATACTCTTGCTGTTTTAGCATAAGTTGAAGCTGTGAGAGCAGATGATAAGAAAGTATCAGAAATTTTCATGTATAAGAAAAGATTGCCCTGAAAATAGTATCTCAATTGTTTAGCACTGACATTTACATAGCGCATTAGAAATATATAGTAATATATGCATAATAAAAAGATAATTGCATATTATTAATTCATTTTTTTAAATGCCAAACTTTAACAATTCTTTCACATATAATTAAACAGAATTCTTTCACATGAACATCTAAAATCCATTCTTAACTAAAGAATAAATAATAAAACCATGTAAATTTCTTATGAAGCCCATCATTTCCGAAATGTCTACTTCTGAAAGTTCCCAGCATTTCTCAATATATTATTAAATTACTAAACTAAGCATCAATGATCGTCATGTTCGCTAATGTGACAATATCTTTCACACTTCTTTGTTACCACAAGTAACAAGTAGGCTTCAATAAATCTTTAACTGTTACATGCTATTTTTGTCTAAAATTTGTACAAATAATAAAATTAAATGAGCTCTTTATAATATGCTCAAAGAAATAATTTTGTATGAAAATTTGTATGTTATATATTGGCCTGATTAATGATTCAGGAAATAATTCGGGTTTTCAAAGTGCTTCTAATAATTCAAATTTCAGCTTGTGTCAAAATAAAATCTATAACACAAAGATAAGCAAATTTCCTTATGAACAATGCATTTTAACATTATTCAATCACTGGCAATCACACAGTACTGATTGCTTCAATAAATATTACTGTAACTGTGTTATTTAAAAGACTGTAATGTTTTAATTATTTCCTTAATTAAAACATTACAGTCTTTTCCTCCTTCTAACACCAAAAGAAAACCCAGATAAGAAATATAAAAATATCAGTAAAAATAAATTATATTATTGAATGACACTTTACATTAATTACACTTATGCATATATTATTTTATTATAAATTATTTCAAAATCAAAGAAGGGGGAGAAACTAATATTGACATTTCTAAAATGATGTAAACATTAATCATTTAGTACAGTTTGTTATTTCAGGCAAAAAGAATTCACTTTTCTGGATAGCATTTATATTTCCATCTCACTTTCAATGAAACATTAAGAGAAATGCATATAATTTAAACACCAGTTTATTTTATTTATCAGACAGATTATGTCAACTCGAAAAAAACCTATCAGTAAAATTCGGTAGTAATAATTCTAAATGTTAGGCAACTTGCATGATTCAACAAAAATTATCAATACTTTTATTATAATGATAATACTACAGTAACATGAACATAAAATTAAACTGCATATAACTATAAAATAAGCCAGCATATAATAATGGTGCATTGGTTTCTAAAACAATGGGCTCGATGAAAAAATACATGTATTATGGTAGCTATTCATATTCTTCAGCTTTCCTAATATTCTCATGTTCACTTTACATAACTAAAGTATCTAAAATACAATAAAAATGCAAACAATATTTATGAGAAAATGTTAAAAGCAATCATAAGCATTTGATTGAATGACCATATTTTGTCTTCCTGCAAGTCGAATCTTAAAATGATATGCAGTTTGAAAAATGCTTAATCCTTTTATAAAATATTCAAAAAAGATTAAAAAAAGGTACTGTTCTGTTATCAGGACCGGGTTCAGAATTGTATTTATGTATGCTTGTATATTTGTATGTTTGTGTGTCTACATATACACATCTATGCACATACTTACGAACACAGGTTCATACATTTCCGATTCTGGTCCCAATAACAGAACAGTACCCCCAAAAAAACTTGAATTACAAACTAGATTAAGATAATGTTTCAACCATACATATTTTGGACAAAACTATGCAAACTCTTATTTTTATACAATTGTTCAAACTATTTAACATAAATTTATTGCTGCAATAAAATAATAAGCAATCTGATCACACATATTATTTTGAAACTGAATGCATAAACTAGACTAAAAAAAATTCAGTCATAAACATTTGGATAGCAGGGCAAATTAGATATTTGAAAAGACAGCCAGCCATTGAGATACACGTAATTCACGACAGAATGGTAACAATTCATAAAGCTGTGAAACATTTAACTGTCAAAATGACATAAATTCGAAAAGCAAAAAAAAGTAAACATACAAGTATTGCAACTGAACTTACCTTTCATGCAACAAAAAATATCCATACAAGTTAACCTCATGGCGCAGCCATTTTGGATTTCGTTTCAAATCAGACAGATGTTTACGGATTTGCGGAAGAATACGAGGAACTAGTAGTTTGCCGGATACAATGTGCAATGACGCGAAAGAATATAGTTCTGTAGAACTTCCTACATTATTCCGTAATAAACAGTACTATTTCCTAATTTTTTTTATCTAATTAATTAATTAATAGGGAAATAGTTAAATAATGCCGAATTCATTTTTAATGAAATGTAAAATTTTGCATGTATGGGACGACCACCTTCCATCCAATATTTCTGAGAATATAAACAAATTTTGGAATCTGAGAGTATCAGTAAATAAATATATAGAATATCGCCTCTCAAACGACCACTTCTGAAAGTGACCAATAGTTCTGAGATTATAAATAAATATTGATATTAAGCATTATTTCTATAAGACGACCATCTCAATATAAGACCAAAGTTTCTAGAATCTTGGATAGTCATCAGAGATGTATCTTTACTGCGAAATTATCGCACGACTGTAATTCAATATCAATAACAGATCGCGCGATTGAAAAACATTTTCTGTCCTGTAATTAGAGGAAAAAAATTTTCCTTATGAGGTATTTCTCCCGCTTTCCTAGCGTACCTTCGTGGTGTAATAGTTCTGCACGCTGGGCCGGTATTTCAGAGGTCCGTGGTTCGATTCACGGCGAAGGCGGTTGCTAATTTTCATCTCTACGGCTTCCCAAAAAAATCCTAATGTCTCTACAGTGGCGCCCGAACTAAAAAGGTGTTGGATGAGGTATATCCACACCCAGGATTTAGTGATTGGATCCCCTTAAAAAAAAGTCGGCCTTTAAAAAGAGAAGTAATATAAGGTATTTCTCCCGCTTTCCTAGCGTGTCTTCGGCCCACCGAGACGGTAAGTCGAGCGGTAAAGTCGCTGAACCCTGGTAGTGCGATCCGAGGTTCGAATCCCGCGAACGGGCTGGCTGCATGGGTGTTTTCGTGGTTTTCCCCACGTGTAACGTGTATACGAGCCAGTTTCCCTTAGAAAGTCCTCCACGAAGACATCCCTCCCCTTAGGCAGATAGCCCTAGTGTGCTTTGCCATAATTAAATACACCACCACCACACCTAGCGTGTCTTCGTGGTGTAGTGGTTCTGCATACTGGGCCAGTATTCCAGAGGTCCGTCCTTCGATTCCCGGCGAAGGCAGTTGCTAATTTTTCATGTTTCCTGCTTCCAAAAAAATACCTAATGTCTCTATATCCAAATTTTAAAAAAATTCGTTTCCGTAATTAAATATATCTATATCTAATTTTACCTATATTTGTAGTAGGGTTTGTAATCTGTAAGTAATTATACATGTAATTTATACATTTTTTATAAAAAAAATATATGTTATTCAGAATTTTGAAAATATTCTAGAAAATGCTAATCCATTGAAAAAAAATCTTTTCCATGACTAAATAAATTTTTAAAAACGTCAGAAAAAATAGCAGTTAAAATTAATAACAAAATAACAAGAATAAATCATCAATCATATCAATATTTTTAATGTACAGCATTTAGAAACAACTTAGTAAAATACATATGAAAAATAAAATAATGTGCAAGTTTCAAATGTGCAATGTCAAAAAATTAAAACTGGTAAATTTGAGAACAAATATCCTCAAAATGTTTGACAACGAAAGTCCTCCGGACAATGCAGAATGAATGTCCTCAGGATGTGAAATTGGTGAACTCCTCAGGACATCTGAGAATCAACATCTTCAGGACATCCTGTCATATCCCGGGACATAGCGACTTAAATAAGACATCCTCAGGATGTTAAATTACGATCTCCTCAGGACATCTGAGAATCAACATCCTTAGGACATCCTAAGTATGTCCCGGGATATTGCGACTTAAATAGGACATCCTGAGGATGTTTTGTGCTATGGGGGATCTTTAAATAACAAATACACTTTTCATCTGCTAGGAGCAACATCTGGTGAAAATCTTTAAAATCCAAAAGTTAAAAATAATTTCCAATTGTGTCTGCCAAACTCAGGACCTTTAAAGTTTAAACTCAACCTCCTTTAAGTTTTTCAAGATATCCAATTAAATTCTAAACGTCAATTATGATGAAATTTTTGAAACTACTCTGTTAAACAAAATAAAACAAAAAAAAAAAAAAAAAAAAAGACGCACCACGGCTCACCGAGAAGATATGAAACAAATTGGACACAAATTGATATGCATACAGGTTTCGACGGAAAATGCAAAATTTTACATTTTGACTGACAATGAGTGAACGGTTGTTGCTACAGCGCATCTGGTCTGCGCAGTTGGCAGTATATTTAAGAGGAGAAATTACGATTCCAAGTCATAAATTCTTCACGAATTTCATTCCGTGTACTCTGGTAGACAGTAACTATGCCTCGCATACAGAACATTCGCGCGAACGATATGCGCAGATGTCAGAATATGAGACAGTCGTGTAGTTGGGCTCAAATAAGCCGGTTGGTCTTATTGGCCAATAGCTCGACATTTGAGCAGGAGAGATGCCACTATTAGACGATGTTGGCAGGAATGGGTGAACCATGGCTTCACACAGCGTTAAGAAGGAAGCGGTAGGCCTAGAGAAACGACAGAACGTGAAGACTGAGGAATCGTCAGAGCGGCACTCACAGCCCCAGATCCATCATTATCATCGATTGTACGTGCAACTAGTGCTTCAGTGACCGCAAAGACCATTCACAGACGGCTCACAGAAAGGGGGCTGAGGTCACAACGCCCCTTGCGCCGACTACCATTGACCTCTGTACAACGTCAAGCCCGTTTGCAGTAGTGTCGGGCCCATTCGCACTGGAATGTCACTGATTGGGGTAGAAAAGTCTTCAGTGATGAGTCCCGCTTTGAAATGAGCCCCGATGACCAGCGAAGGCGAGTCTGGAGACGCCTCGAACAGCGGTGTGATACCAACCTGACTGTCTTCCGGCAGACAGGCCGACAACCAGGAGTAATGGTCTGTGGTGCCATTTCATTTCATAGTAGGACCCCTTTGGTTGTCATCCGTCGCAACCTTACAGCACAGCGGTACGTCGACGAAGTTCTAAGGCCCGCTGTGTTGCCCTTCATGTCACGCCACCCTGGACTTACATTTTAGAAAGATAATGCCCGCCTCCACACTGCACATGTTTCTACTGCTTGCCGAACATTACCTTGGCCAGCAAGGTCGCCGGATCTCTCTCTATTCAGCACGTTTGGAGCATTATGGGCATGGCCCTCCAACCAGCTCGGGATGTTGACGATCTAACACGCCACTTGAACAGAATGTGGCACGATATCCAACAGGAGGACATCCGCAACCTCTATCAATCGATGCCAAGCCGAATAACTGCTTGCATAAGGGCCAGAGGTGGACAAACGCGTTACTGACTTTTTCACTTTGTAAAGCTTTATCATTTCAATAAATCATCCATTTTATTTTCTCAAACTGTAATCGTTTGTTTTTCTGTATATGTACACTGCTCAAAAAAAAAAAAAAAAATGGGACAGTGCTATATCTCCCGTTCTACTGGGCCGATTGACAAAATTCAAACTGCGTTTTTCATGTCTCGAAAGCGCGACTTAGGATATATATTAGATTTATATATAGCACTATTCTAACATAGGTATTTTGACACAAAATCGGACTTTTTCTGAAATAACATACCAATTTTTTTACATATTTCGATTCTACGACTCAAATTATGCCAGAATACCAAGTTTTGTAAAAATCGTACGAATAGTTTTTAAAATATTAGCTCTCAAAATTTTAGCTCCTCAATGTTAATTGAATTTAGCAAATATTTATTAATATCTCTTTTTTTATTAAACTTTTTTGTTTTTTTCTCTCACATTTCGAAATTTTGGTTCATTCCAAATAAAATTTACCCATTTTTTGCGTTTTATTTTTTAAATTTCTATTTTTAAATAATTTCTATAGATTTTTCGAAAAAAATTTTGAATTATAACCTATAAAATTTTTACCATCATCATAAAGTAGGTGTATTTTTAAGCATATCTGCAAAAAATTAGACTTTTTTATTCAAAATTTTCTAAGATATACACGAATTTACATAATTTCGCGTTTTGAAATTTGGCACTTTTTTTTTGAGCGATAATAACGCCAAATGTGGTCTATGGATTTTTGTTACACTGAATTGCCACAGCTATTTTTAACCTTAAACTTCAAGTAAAATTTTACGGAGAATTAATTATATGACATTTTTTCCCTCAATGATGCGTAATAAATATTTATTAATACTATATGAAAGGCTATTTTTTAAATTATAGATGAAATTATTCAAATTTTTAACTTTTTTTTTTTTTTTAATTTCTCTCGTATCTTTTCTTTTTTTAAAAAAATTTAAGAGTAAGTTTTTGTAAGAGTAAATTTTTACCTTCGGCGTTTTATCGTCTGCTACTTTACTTCGTTTAAATCGAATTGTCTAAAACTGAGAATTTTCGTTTGATATTTATTTGAATTTTATGACATTAACTGCATAATTTATTTCTAAACAAACTGTTGCTTTTGAAGTGGCTGAAAGAGCGGCTGATACTATTATCCATATTTTTAAAGCACAATATATTTTTATAGAAAAATTATATTTAGAATAATCATTTTTTATAAAAGTCAAATTATGATATAAACATACAACCCTCTAGAGACTGAATTAATGGAAGTTCAATGGTTATGTAGAAATGATCTGCAGCTACTTAATGGCTGGATAAGTCAGCAGATTCTATGGACAAGTAAGAATAATTATATAAACGACACCAACATTCTGGATTCAATAAACAACGAGGATACGATGTTTACTAAATGAATTTAAGAAGTTTTAAAACATAAAAATCAACTCATTTTTTCCCTAAAATGTATTTTTGTGCGTAGCGTATTTTCATTATATCCTTAAAATTCTAATTTGGAATGTAATTGACAAGAACTGAATCCTAATCATCAGTAATATAATAAGTAATTATTACGGTTATTAATAAATCCTTCTTATAAAGTAATTGCAAATATTTCAAAAAACTTTCTGTCTGAATGCAAACATTTTTCTATGCAAATATTTTTAATTTTATATTAATCAAGATTGCACACCTTATTACTTATTTCCACTTCAATTCTTACCGTCAGTTCTAGTAGAATTTACAAATCAATTATATTTAATTAAGGATTGGATTGGATTATTTAATTATGGCAAAGCACACGAGGGCTATCTGCCTAAAGGGAGGGATGCCTTCGTGGAGGACTTTCTAAGGGAAACTGGCTCGTATACACGTTACACATGGGGAAAACCACGAAACCGCCCATGCGGCCAGCCCGTTCGCATGATTCGAACCTCGGACTGAACTACCAGTGTTCAGCGTCTTTACCGCTCGGCCGTTGGTGGGCTATTTAATTAAGGAATGACCATCTAAGTTAAGAAACAGCGTACCGTAACAACATTTCAATTATTGGCGCCGTATCTTTCATGTTACTCCCGATTGGCTAGCTACATGATTTTTAATGAGTATTCGGATTTTACTAGTAACTTCACTTGGAAATCGCGCTTAAACTAGGTTAGTTGGTTATTTGAACATAGAAAGAACATGGGAGCTATTTGATTCAGATGCTTTCATAGAGAATCTTTGTAAAGAGAACCTAAAAAACTACGAAAACCAACCATGCAGCCTGGGTTAGACTGAGCGGCAAACAATTAGTATTTAACAATCTTTTCTTTTTCAAATGCTAGGCAACTGATGAGGCTCCAATTTAATATTTTATTAGTAAATATTTAAAATATTGTTGTATTCTTTGACACAAAAAGCAGAATTTAAGTTTTGTTAACTCGTTAGTAAACTACAAAGCCGTAGTGCAAATGAATATTCAATTTCTTTGGCAATAATTGTATTCACTTAATATTCTTGGAATATGAACTAAAGAAGGAACGTTCTCGGAAGATTAAAGAAGCGTTTAAATCCAGTGATATTAGGTTTGTCTTACAAGCTCAGGATCAAAACGACTCTGCAATTGCCCGAGTAGTTGACTTGTAAATGGATGGGAATTAAGCAGATGACTTTTAATCTTACGTTATTCAGCCACAAAACGTATTCCAAATGTTTTGTATTGCATGACAATGCATCTTTTCATTATTAAATAACCAGTCGGAGAATCGCTTGTGTTCGGAAAATAAGTATGTATATTCAATCGTCCTGCATGTTCTTCAAATTTGTCTTCTTGTGATTTTTTTTCTTTCTCAAAAACTAAAGTTGCCTCTCAAAGGAAAGTTTTTTCACATTGAAGAGACAAAATTAATATGACATCTACTTTTAGAGGCATGTCAAAAACAGATCTCTACAAACCTTCTCTTCCATTACATGTTGTGCAGTCAGACAAAAAGTTACATCAGCGTAAATTCTATAATCTATTTTTATTACACTCTGATTACTTTATTAACATTCAGTGAATATATACTAAATCTTTTACTTTAGCTTAAGTAATTCGAAATTTTTGACGGAATTGTTGTCGGAACTAGGACTTAGAAGATAAGTCAAATGAAATATTTCGATAACCCAGTAAATTCAAGTTCGAAATTTCAATATTTTATTTTCGGAGGGAGGGGAAATGTTTTCAGTTTTGGTCCATTATACTAAGTATATTTGCTTCGATTTTTTATTTTTCCATAAAAGCAAAAATTTTACGCATGGTATACATATAACGCATAGCTTCAAATTAAAATTTAACAATATACAGAGTGGTTATAATTAAAGTTCCACATTGAAACGGTCATAAAATGAAAACTGCTGGATCAAATGTTATCAAACTTGGAAATCGTGTAAAGGAGGTCATGGGAATTTATTTTCCGCGAAAAAAAGGAAGTTCGAAACCTCACCACCAGGGGGGGAAATGGCGCTGTATGCAATATTGTTAAACGAAATATGGGTCGGAATCTAACTTAACCTTTTGTTAAACGGGTTTAATATGTTGTATACCCTTAAGAAACTTTGAAGTAGGCAAATTACCATTTATAGACGTTAAATTCGATAAATGTCGAGTGCGCCATCCCTGTAAGTGAGAATTTCGTCCGTGAAAACCACGAATTAGCGATTATAAAATGTGAGATCGCAAATCACTCTCACAAGTGCGTACAATCTGGAAATAGTTTTCTTACAGATCGCTAATTTGTAATTTTTTAAGCCTGAATTCGGCACTAAAACATGAAGATACTGATTCAAAACGCTTTTAATCGATTTGGGCCAAAGAAATCGCTCATGTTATCTATCTAGTTCCATTGCATTCTCCTACTGCATTCGATTGCATAACAGTCATTTCACACCGTTTACTGTTGAATGACAGCTAGTTTTATAACTGAACCATTTTTTTCTGAAGAGCAGTCGACAGCTGGACCACTGCGATTGCAGCTCACTTAGAGCCAATATTAAAATGTTTCGTGATACATGAACTGCAGTAACGTGGCATTTTAGATACTACGATTTTTATGCAGGGCTGGGCACCACCTCAAGAGTGTCGCATAGTTACTTAGGCAACATTTCACGAATAAACGTCTTATAGGCCAACACTTCCCCTCTTCCCACCAGACCTCAACCTCTGTGACTTTTGTCTATGAGGTTATCTCAAAAGCACTGTTTATGGTGATAATCTAAACAATTTGGCAGAAATGAAAAATGTGATACACTGATAACATTCCTCCTGATATGCTATGTGTAACGTGTATACGAGCCAGTTTCCCTTAAAAGGTCCTCCACGAAGGCATCCCTCCCTTAAGGCAGATAGCCCTCGAGTGCTTTGCCGTAATCTAATAAGCCAAACCAAAACCAAACCTGATATGCTAAGAGCTGCTGTTGAGAATGCAGTAACATGATTTAACTTGCTTTCGGAAAATGCTGGACGCTACATTGAACATGCTTTGTAACACTTTTCGGAAAATATTAAACACATTTTAAACAGATGTTTTCGTGTCTTATTTCATTTAACAATATTGTATACAGCGCCATTTTTACCCTGATGTTGAGTTTTTGAACTCTTTTTTTTTTTTTCCGCCGAAAATAAATTCCCATAACCTCCTTTACACGATTCCCAAGTTTGATAACATTTGGTCCGGTAGTTTTCCTTTTATGAACATTTCAAAGTGCAACATTAATAATAACCACCATGTAAAATAAGCTTTAAAAGTCTGACAGTTTGGTTCAAGTCCCAACTTTAAAAAATATGTATATAAATATAAATTTTTATATTAATTCTCTTAGAAAGCATGTTTTAAGAAGCTAATTTTTCTCTCGCGTTATAGATTGTATAAAAAAACATAATATTTAATATGATTTAGATTGTTTCAGTCGGTATAAGAATCGGGTTACTCTGTGGTACAGAATAAACCCTGCTGGACTGTTTTATTTCTTTGTCATTTAGCAAAAAT
The DNA here is from genome assembly GCF_044657685.1 of Stegodyphus dumicola. NCBI lineage: Eukaryota > Metazoa > Arthropoda > Arachnida > Araneae > Eresidae > Stegodyphus > Stegodyphus dumicola. The sequence goes on along the minus strand of NC_140768.1, from coordinate 155,443,654 downwards.
CTTTTAATTAAAATATTTATCCTTTGGACTTCGCTTTAAACTTTATTTATGGCTAAAATGACTAGAAAATGAAAAGCTGTCTTTAGCTGAAACGCAATTCATATAATTGATGTTTTAAAAATTTGACAAGAATGCAAAATGTATGGAAGTCTAGCAGTCGAAAAATCTTAATTTTCTTGTGTGAGCACTGAAAATAACTGTAGAAGGAAAGAAGAAAATTAGGGAGAAAAGTAAGAAAAAATTTGCAGGGAAATTTGACTGTCAGACGTACCAAGATGTTCAAAAAGTTGGACGCTTTCGAATATACTATCAGGATACTTCAAAGAATTTAGGTGTTCAAAGAGAAAACAGTTGGACGTGTACACCAGCAAATACCATCAATTGAGCTTGTGTTAACAGGAAAGACAAAACGATATCATTGCAGATTAAAGTGAAGAGCAACTAGTTTTAAACTATATGGTTGTATAAATTACGTTATAGAACATCATATCGTATGATAAATGGTGAATCCCATGATTTCGAATTATTTGAAGATTCAGGAGTTTATCCAGTGATGTATGTGGATGTCACTTAAAGATGTTTTTTTTCCCTTCCTGATGAAACAGCGGCCGAGCGGTAAAGTCGCTGAACACTGGTAGTTCGGTCCGAGGTTCAAATCCCGCGAACGGGCTGGCTGCATGGGCGTTTTCGTGGTTTTCCCCATGTGTAACGTGTATGCGAGCCAGTTTCCCTTAGAAAGTCCTCCAGGAAGGCATCCCTCCCCTTAGGCAGATAGCCGTAGTGTGCTTTGTCATAATAAAATAAACCAAAACCTTTTGATGAAACCAGTCTTTCCTTTCATCTCATAGCTTCAAAATGTTTAGCCTCTAAAGACTGATTTATCAGCCTTCGACTTCGATTTATCAGCCTTATCTGATAAATCAGATTGATTTATCAGATTCGTCAGAGCCTTTAGGCTCTGACGAAATACTTCGTGAAGAACTTTCTAAGGGAAACCAGCTGTCATACGCGGTACACATGAGAAAATCCACGAAAACGCCCATGCAACCAGCCGTTTACCGGGGTTCGAACCCCGGAGTGAACTACCAGTGTTCAGCAACTTTACCGCTCGGCCGTTTGTGGGCCTTTATGAAATGGAAGGCGATAACTTTATTTAAAATGATTGTCAGAAATACCAAAATGTTTCGAAAAGTTGGATACTTTTCAATATACTTTCAGAGTGCTTAAAGAAACAGAGAAGAAAAATAAATTTTTTTCGTAAAATTTAGTATTCGTATTTTTTTAAATTTAAAACTTTTCAATCTTATGATATTTGATTCTTGCGATTTCAAAAATAAAATATTTGACTAAAATATGAATGACATTTTACGAAACCAAATGTAGGATAAAATTGTGTAAAGCAATGGGCACAATGATAAAACTGTTTAAAGCAGTGTATGCAAGTCATCCTAAGTTAAAATATCGGTTATACATCTCTCTTATTTATATATATTTTTTCTGAACGGAACATTGATAGGCGTGTAAAACTGTGCTTTACTGTATTTTCTCTTTTAATATAGTAGGCCCACCAGCGGCCGAGCGGTAAAGTCGCTGAACACTGGTAGTTCGGTCCGAGGTTCGAATCCCGCGAACGGGCTGGCTGCATGGGTGTTTTCGTGGTTTTCCCCATGTGTAACGTGTATACGAGCCAGTTTCCCTTAGAAAGTCCTCCACGAAAGGCATCCCTCCTCTTAGGCAGATAGCCCTAGTGTGCTTTGCCATAATTAAATACACCACACCACACCTTTTAATATAGAATGCAGTTTTCAAACGCATCGTAGTCTGGGTTACAAAGTATTCTTCCGAAAAAAAAACGCAGTTCAAATAAATAAAATCAAATTCTGGAAAATTGATATTAATAAATATATTTAAAATGTTCAGTTCGAAGGAATAAATAGAAAATTTTAAAACAATTATCTGAAGAGACAATGCAACACAAACAATTAAAATAAAAGTATAAAAATTTAAAAATGACCTAAAATAATAGCTATGACGAAAAATATATATAAAGAAAACTATTTGAAAAAAAAATAAACGCTGCACCTTTATTTACGCAGTTCGAATAGGTAAATAGAAATTTTTAAAACAGTTATTCGGAAAAAAAAAGTGCAACTTAAACAATTAAAATGAAATTCGAAAAAGAAAAAATTACTTTAATAAATTATAATTAAAAATATAATATAAAGAATATTATTTGGAAAAAAGGAACGATGGTGACTTTTTTTCCTAAGGAAACTAGGTTGCCATATATTAAGAAGTTCGCCAAGTGAAGTATTCTTGGCGCAAACTGACAAAAAAGTGCCAACATAAATTTGTGAATTTCTCCGTAAATTTTGCTCCAAATTTTACAAAATTTCATATTTAGGCGTAATTTGAGTCGTAGAATCGAAATATGTAAAAAAATTGGTATGTTATTTCAGAAAAAGTCCGATTTTGTGTCAAAATACTTATGTTAGAATAGTGCTATATATAAATCTAATATATATCCTAAGTCGCGCTTTCGAGACATGAAGAACGCAATTTGAATTTTGTCAATCGGCCCAGTAGATCGGGAGATATAGGACTGTCCCATTTTTTTTTTTTTTTTTTTTTTTGAGCAGTGTACATTACTTCTACCGATTTTCGTCCCATTCGGATTTTCGTCCCTTTTTAGTGCGTCTTTTTTTTTTTTTTTTTTTTTTTTTGTTTTTGTTTAAGAGTGTATTTTTATTACTATTATTATTTATTTCATTTTACAGCTTTTATTTTAGCTTCTTCAAATACTTTGGGTTTGTCTCTCCAGTGCCTTGAAACAAAGTATGGATATTCTTGTTCTACGCCGTGAATGTGAAGTTTCTGTTTAAGACCCCGGAAGTTGATATTTAAAGGAATACAGACTACTCTAAATAATTTTAGACTGAGAATTTTTCTTTTGAATACTTTTAGTAATATTCAAAAGATAGTTTAGAAACTTTCTACTTGTTATTAAGCCCTCGGAAATAAGATTAGTTTTGCAATTTTAATTTCAAATTTGGCAATATTTTTTTCTTCATTTTGCTTGTGCTTTCATCACACTAAACCTATTTTTTGAAAAAAACTAATTTTTTTCAACTTTTCTGTTTCGAAAAATCTGTAACTTAAAATATTACTAAAGCAATTTTAGTAAACTTTTCACAAACATGCTCTAAAATAATATGAATTAAATGGATTAAAAGTTTAAGTTTATGTACATATTTAAACTTTTCGCATTCTGTCAATGAAAAAAGAGAAATTTGTCGAAAAATAGCTAGCTCATATACTCAAGCAGGTATATCTACATATAATAAAAGAAGGATTCTCTCTCTCTGTGTGTGTGTGTGTGTGTGTGTGTGTTTCATTCGCGCTGCGCGTAAGCTAATAGACCCACGGCTACGAAATTTGGTACATAGGTGCATCTAGACAAGAGCCAGTGTACCTCGAAGCGATTTTTTCGAAATTCGAATTCGAATTTTTTTAATTTTATGTTTTGTGACGAAATCACGTCATTTTGAGACATAATGGGCTATAGGAACGCGAGATTTTATTCTACACGCTCCATTTTCACATCGTCATGAAACGTAGTCACTTAGCTATTTTACGAACTTAAAATAAATTTCGTGTTTCAATAAATTGATTAAATACGAATTTATTTATCAAAAGGAGCTTAACACCTTTTCAACGGGATTTTTTCGAAAAAAGTTTATTTTTAAAAATGTATAGCTTATTTTTCTTTAATTTTTGGACACGTTAAACTTTCATCCTTGCGACTGCTTTTACAAAAAGAATTTTGGAAAAATGATAATATTTTTTATTTTTAAAACTTTTTTTAAATGAAGCTTCCGAGTACACTTCTCACATCTCACATCTTTAAAAATGTGATTTTGGCAACAATTTTCCTGTCTTATTGTTGTTGATAGATTTTTGATGAAATCGCATTATTTTGAATAGTTTCATTCTTTTAGAAATATGGGTTTGGCAACAATTTTTCATCGTATTTCTTATGTCACTGTTTTTAAGACATTGGCATATTTTATTGTCATTCTTATATATATATAATACATTTTTATTGATTTTTGTTTGATAAAGTTGTTCTGCAGAGTAAAATTCTGCGAGGAATTTTATGGTTATTTTGAGTTGCTTTTATGTTATTTTTTGCTTATTTCACTGTTTGTAAGATATTGAAAAGTTTTGCATGATCTTTTTTCCTTCAACGGAAAGTTGGTTAGTTTTTTATTATGATAATTAATATTTGTATTAAGGGATTTATTATTTCATTGTAATTTTTTTCTCTTGAAAATATAAGATACCATATCGGTACTTTTCCGTTTTGCCGGCGCAAGCGATAAAGTCGCCAACAATGGTACAGCTGATGCCAAACGGAATATCCTCGCTGGTAACCTTTTACGCCTCATTTTCAAAACAAGTAGCAGTCATTTCTTATCAGATTGATTAATTCTTTCAATACTGGCATACGATTACATAGAATTTTTACCAGATAGTTCAATTTTATGCCTTAAGGCCATTCGCGGTAATTAAGTCAATTAGGATGCAATCACAACACTCACCCGAAGGCAAAAATATAGAAAAGGCAAAGTCAAGGGTTAAACTCATCAATCCTAATGAGAATGCACTAGCGAAGTAAAGCACTGCGGTTTTACATAAATTCTGAGTAAGCTATTCGTACGAATTGAAATAATTCTTGCATTTAAGCTTGTATTCTAAATTAAGATTTAACTTGAAATTAATGTAGATAATTACTGAGAGAATTAGACTTTTGTAGCATAGTTTACGTGAGATGAGATCACTTGGGGTCACGTGATATGAACCGGCGAATCAGGATGTTGAACCTTGAAAGCATAGTAAATTCTTAAATTAATGTCTCTTTACAAATTTTTTGCCTTTATTTATTGGCATTTTACAAAATTTTAAACGATATTAAAATGTTTAATCCTTCAAAATAAAAAATTCTTAGAACTAACATTTGTTAACATTTTTTATGTGTATACTGCATGTTGTCGCCAATAAAGTTTGCTTGGCGAAATTTGCGTCGGCGGAAGGGAAAAGTACCAAAATATCTTTAATTATACTTTGCTTTTCAGAATTTTTTTTTTTTTTTTTTTTTTTTTTTTTGTATTCTTTTATGTTATTTATTGCTCATTTCACTGTTTTTAAGATACTGAAAAGTTTTGAGTCATTTTTTAGGAAAACAAAATTCTTAACCTCCTTTATACCATTTGAGTTCTTAAGATTTTGCAAAGGGAAGTTGGTTAATTTATTTATTTGGATAATTAATATTTGCATTAAGGGATATTGCTTATTTCATTGTAATTTTGTTATACGTAATAACTTTTTTTATGAAGTTGTTCTGCAGAGTAAAATTCTACGCAGTTTTTAAATTTAAGGTTTGGGGTTCCCTTCAGCCATTTTTCCTGGTACATTTAAAAGCCAGACGAAGGCTGGCAGCGAAGCTGCTAGTTTAGTATACATTTCAATATGTCACATAAATTTTAGTCCATTTAATTCCGAACTACCAGCCGTAATCTTTAAATGATGACAAATTGGTTCGATTTTGACCGCATCAGATGGCCAATGGCAGGAAAAATGGCCTTAAACCGGGCTTTGGCTGCAACATAAAACATATCTATTTTTAAATCTCATTCTCTATCCTTCTGACTTTCTCACGATATCCTTATCTTTCAGCGAGTATTTCGTATCAGAAATCATTTTAGATATTCTACTTCGTCATAAATATGTTTATTTTATCTTTGTTTTATCTCAGAAATTATCTATATGTATACAAAGAATGGCTAATGCTGTTGGTAATTTTCATCATCAAAGTACATATATTTTAATCATACTTTCAATCTTCGCTTTAAACAATTGTGTTTTATTGGTAGGACAGAAATAATTTGAAGACGTTTACGTTTTAATGCCTGGTAAAATTTCGAAATACCATTATTTGGAGGCTACTGTTCTAACGGTGATACTTTGTCCTTGCTGTCGCTATTACGATTGTTTCCACAGCAGGAACTGAAGCATTTCCGTATTTGTTGATTCATCTGCTTCATGTAGTGGAGGATGAAGAGCGCTGTTTTAGGTCTTCTAACAAACTTAAAAAATCTTCCGCTAAATTATCTTTAAAAATACTATTAAAAATCCTGTACGGCTAGACAATTTAAAATGAGAGAAAATTTAAATTTTCTTACTCTAACCACTTAAAATAGGCAATTACAAAAAATATCTGAAAGGTTTCAGATTTTAAATTACGTCCAAAGGGGCATTTTTTTAACGTTTTGTGTGTTACCATTATTTATTAAATATGTTCTTCGCACTTAAACCATAACATTCAGTTCAACAGAAATATCGCAAAATAATTTTAAAATGAGAATATCTTTAGTATTTCCGATACACAGTCTCGTGCGCAGGACACCTTTTTTTTTTTTTTTTTTTTTTGTTGTTGTTGTTTTCTTTCCTTAGAGTGTCGTCATTACTCGCTTTTAAATCGTTGAGTTTGTTAATCAAAAATTCGTTAAAGTTTTACAAAACATGAAATCGATAATAAAGCAAATTCCAAATTTGAGCTTTCAGATGCCCATATTCGCAGGAGGATTACGTTATTCAAAATTTGATGCCTTTAGGTACCGTTGTACACGGGAATGTGAGAAACATACATACATTTATGCAGATTCTTCCTTATTCAATTTCTTTAAATATGATATAGGGCAATAATATTTGGTGGAAACAATTTGAAAAGTGAATCCGACATTTATAGTGAACAAACGTAAAAATCCAAAGCGAAGATAATAGCCCTTCAGGGCAAATTGCCCCTTTGGACTAAAAATATCAGCTGGAAAAATTTCATAAAAATATTTAATATTTCTATTAAGGTATCTCATGGTTTAAATCATTCTTATTTAAATGAATCAGATTAAAAGATTGAAAAATCGTGGTCGCGGATTTGATTATGGCAAAGCACTCGAAAGCTATCTGCTTAAGGGGAGGGATGCCTTCGTGGAGAACTTTCTAAAGGAAACTGGCTCGTATACACGTTACACATGAGGAAAACCAAGAAAACACCCATGTAGCCAATCCGTTCGCGAGATTCGAACCTCAGACCCAAACATCAGTGTTTTAGCGACCTTACCGCTCGGCTGCTGGAGGGCTTAATAATAATAAGTAGATAAAGCTTCCGCTAATAAGTAATATTAGGTTTCGGCTTCTGAAGTTTTTTCTGCTACTTTTGATATGTGTGAAAGCTGCTTACATGGGGTCCTTTACAGAATAGAGGAATGGAGGTGTCTCCTTTCCTCAGCTCACAGGAATTACTTCTGTGTTTTTGAGTACATTTTTTCCACCTAGCTGCAAAATAGAGAAGTTGAATATGTACAGATCGCTGATACTTATAACATTGTCTGCATCGTTTCTCCGGGTGAAAGTTTTTGATTTTTATATTAATATTCAGAATGTTCTTTCCCTGTAATATGGCTTTTCCTGCATAAGTCCTATTACATTCGAGAAAGAATATATCAATTTCCTTGGTTAGCTAAAATATCATCAAGTCATGTGTTGACAGGTTCATGTGTTAGATAATACACGGGTGGAAACATCTCTTCAATGTGGGATCTTATATTTTCAGAGAATGAATACTATGAAAGTAATAACTTTAAAATCATTATTAACTTAGGTATTATGTAACTTAGGAAAGGGTACTTAAAATAATAAGTACGGGCAAAATCGTTTTTGTAAGCCAAGCCGACATAGGAATTTAATGGATACGGAGCAGTACGTTTGTGGAATTGTATGCAGAGTAACAGAAGTGATTGGCGACAACACTTGATGAAGAATCAAAACACAATTTATTCGTCAGTATTTCACAGGAAAGTTCAAAAGACTCTTTACAGTAGTCTAAAAACTATGATAAACATGCTGAAACAATCAGCAACACAGTTTTCGGGCTATCAGGCTATAACGATGAAGACAGCTTGACGGCAAAGCACTAAAGTACAGCTACCGACTCGGTCAATAGCTCTCAAGCTAATCACTGAACTGAACACACTCATTATATCCGACGAAGATTTCTAATAATATCATTGGTCCGAATGGCAAGGCGATTAATTAGGCCAGGAGAATCCTTAAGTATAGGGGGTATATATCATCTATACTAACCCGAAATAATAATAAAAAAAAACAGAGAGGGCTAGTAGCAATAATTTTATGTGATTCTTCAACTGCAAAATGCTGCTCAGACATTCTATACAGTGTAGAATATGAATAATGGAGATATTTCTTTAAATAACCTCCTTCGGCTTGGATGCATTGTCATGGCGATGTGGGAAAGCTTCCATCATGTGTTTGAACATTTCCCGTACAACAGCAGCATATACTTCACACTAATGGCAGCCTTTAATTCGTCCAATGATGTCCGATGACTCTCTTTTTAAGTAAAACTAGGAGGTAATAAGCTGGAACTGTCAAATATGAAAGAAAGGCAAAATCAAATTACTAAAGCAGGAAACCAGAGGATTTACGAATGCCTATCCGAGTACAGTTATATAGGAGAGATAGAAGCTACCGGTAATTCGGGAAATTTTCGAAGTGCCGGTGGTCACAGGTCTGCCTTATCACCTGATATCGATGGTTTAGAAAAGGATGAAACATTATCATTAATGTAGAATTCTAATAGCAAAAAAACAGTAAACTCATTGAAAAAAGATTTAAAAAAAAACAAATCTTTTAGACTTAATAGTACGTCCAAACGGGCTTTTTTTTTTTTTTTTTTTTTTTTTTTTTCATTTATAGATACACGTTTCGAGAGCATTTGGGCTAAGAATATTTGAAAACACCATATCTTTAGAATTTCGGATAGACAGTCTCCGACGTTGGAGTTGTAAATGTATTATTCTGTACAGTGCTGCCACTGCTCTCTTTGAACTATTGAATTTTTTAATAAAGTAATAATTGTTGAAATTTTTCCGATAACGTTTTGCAAAATTGTATAAAATTTACAAAAATTGGTAATTAGACAAATTCCAAATTCTAATTTTGGGCTTCCAGGTGCAATATGTTCGGGTGGAGGACTACGTTATTCAGAATTTGATTACTCTGGTAATTTTTTTTACAATACGAAAGACATACATACCTTCATGTAAATTCTTCATTATTTAGTTTCTTTAAATATAATACAGGGTGATAATGTTTGGTGCCAATTATTTGAAAGCTGTTCAAACTGATTAGACGTACAGTATCGTTTCGTGACTAATAGCTCTTCTGGGCTAACGCCCATTTTGGCTAATAACAGCCTCCTGAAAAAATAGAAATGTAAACTAAGAGTGAAAACATTAAATTCCACATCTTAACCCTGTCTTCGTTAGTTCGTTGAAAATTCAAAAACATTTGGTCTCATTCATTGCTGCATAGCAAAAAGGTAGGAAATTTTCATCTCCCGACTCTCCGATGATTTCATAATGATGTCGCCACGTAGCAACAGGTAGATGGTAACTACTCGTTAAAATAAAGGTCTCCACATGGCAGTCTCGATTTCTTTGTGAAGGATGCATTCTTCGTGGTATAAACTGAACTTCATGAGGGCGCCAGGAGCCTTTTTATCTTCATTCCAGGACACTTTTGCATCTTGCGAACAATGGCCGGTGGGCGAAAACGGTGCCAATCTCTGTCAGGGGCGTAGCTAGAGGAGGACAAGGGGGGGCATCTGTTCCCGGGCGCAGAATCCAAGGGGCGCCAAACTGATGGTACGCCATTTTAGAATTAAATGTTTTCCATCCTTGGCAAGCAGTAGGGGGCGCGAAATCTTCAGTTGTCCCTGGGCGCTGAAAACCCTAGCTACGACTCTGATCTCTGTCCACCCTTGACAGCCATACTTTTGCTTACCATTGAGTTGCCTGTTGGAACCAAACTGTATGCATCATTTGTCTTACTCACAATTCTGGCTGTACTTATTATTCTGCTCCTTAACAAATAAATTAATTAATAATGCTAACTATCTTAATTATTGTACAATTCTAGCTACCTCTGGAGCCTGCTGAGGTTCTGCAACACAGCTGTTTTGACTGAAAGCTTTTAAATTCGCAAGATCCAAATATAGTGACCAATGATCTGCAATCTACTGATTATCTGACTCCTAGCTCTCCCTGAGTGTAGGCATACCACACACGTACGCGTGCACTTGCTGTCTGACAGTGCTGGTAACTCGTATAGGTAATTATAACATTCACAAACCTGTGTGTACATATCTGAACAATTCATTTTTCGCAAACTTTTTCTATTGGCTGCATTTCAGTAACTATTACTTTAACTGGAAGACGTTATCATGATCTAAGGTCCGTAGAAAGAACAGGTTAGCTCACTTGGGGTAAACAAACGAAAATGCGTTCTCGCTGTCTATTGGCTGTGACGTCACTGAAGTTTTCTCACCTCAGATCAACATAGATTTTTGCATTGATTTAAGCTGAATGTAAACTTGTGCGCGACTGTAGAAACTCATTCGTTTTTTTTTCCTCTCAAATATAATTAAATTTATGTAGTATAATGGTTGGCACGCACTGCGCGATTGCATTATGCACCAATAATGCAGGCAAAATAAAAAATAATCAGCAAAATGTATTATTTCATAGGTATAGAAACTTAGAGTGTTTTTTGATTTGATGCAAGTTATTTTGAATTTTCGGGTTACTTAAATTAATTTATTCATTAATATATATAGAAACTTCTATGCATTTTATTAGGTGTATTTAAATGCCAACGGTTTTGAACATTGTTGTGAATTGTGACAGATGCATATAAATATGTTTAAATAGTTTTAAATTATGTGTATGCAGCTCACTGCATTAATTAACTCGTTTTACACATGGAAAAATGGCCATGCAACCAGCCTTTTCTTTAGGAATTGAAGTCAAACCACCAATGTTCAGCTGATGGGCCTTGTCAATTACTTAGAATTTGAGCCTATTGTACTGTTAATATGGTACATGCCAGAAATACAATATCATTAATACACGGGGTACATGTAAGCAATAAGAAGGACTAACAACACCGCAGAGTACAGAAAGCAACATATGAGAAGTCCACAATACATTTGGCGAGCAAATTAAGTTGTATTATTATACTTAAGGCTCTCAGTTCTGGATAATTTAGTTACAGTAATTTTGCAAAGATAGTAAAGCAGTTCCTTCAGCAATATTAATTTTCTAATTATTAAGGCTTTTTTCTTTCATATTATTTGAAAACAGAGTAATACACAGCATGCATTTAAATGCAATCAAAATTTAGGAAATGTATGATTTAAGAATATAGAAACGTTTAAAAAACAAATATGCTAAAATTCTTGTAAAATATAAAATTTCATTTTCTATCTGTACTTATAATATGTTATGATTTGTATTATGAATGAATAATATAACTTAATCAAATATTTTATTTATTATAGTTTTAAAATTTGCATTCCATTACTATACAGTGCACCATGATATATTTCATACAAAATTTCATTTATAAAATTAAGATCCATATTTACTAAGATTTTGTTGAATGTAGTGTTTAAAATTTAGTACCAATTTTGACTTTTGCATTTAATTATATAAATTTACCTGCAGAATTATATTTTGCTAGTATCTACGAATGTAATCATTATGTCTGTGGGGATATTGTACACAGGTCATCATATTAAATAAACATCCACCCTTTTTCCATGTGTTCACAGAAAGTACGATGACAGTCAAATGACGTTAAGATAAACTGCATAATGTTTTTATGAGTGCATTTATCTGTGTATGAATAATATTTTTCCACAACTAAACTGATAACTCTATTTTTTTTTATTCATAGAATGGTTGAACTGAATATGCTAAATGAAATATAATATTTAAGTTATTATGTAAACATACTTCTTTTTTGATACCAAAACAAACGCATACAGCATTCAGTCCTATTAATATCTGCCCATTAGCGGCCGAGCGGTAAAGTCGCTAAACACTGGTAATTCGGTCCGAGGTTCAAATCCCGCGAACGCGCTGGCTGCATGGGCGTTTTCGTGGTTTTCCCCATGTGTAACGAGTATACGAGCCAGTTTCCCTTAGAAAGTCCTCCACGAAGGCATCCCTCCCTTCAGGCGCATAGCCCTCGAGGCTTTGCCATAATCACACACACCACACCACCTATTAATATCTAGGATTCACTTCTCTGAAATAAAAAATGAGGATGACAATCCAAAAAATGACTACATGTTTCATTTCGTTATTATTTTTATAAATTAGATATAATACATAAGTGAAATAAATATAGAAACCTAAAAGATAAAATTCTAAATATACAATATTAATAACAAAACATAATAGAGGATATGCAACTATTCTTTTAATATCTTTTACTCATTTTTTATATAAAAAGTTAACATCTTCTGTCTGAATACTTTTGGAATTTTTTTTAAAATTTATTTATTTATTTATTTGCTAAAAAGTAATATTCAAAGAATTAAGATTTAAATTAAAATTAAGTCTCAATTTTTATATAGAATTACATAATGCAGCTGCTGATTTTAAAAAGTCTGCTGATTAAGTATTACACTTCCTTTCAGTTATAGCTTGAATAGTTCATTTGTTTATGTTTCTTGTTGCTGCTGTACATCAAGAAATTACAAACAAGTTTTAGAATCTATCGACTTATAATTTTATGCAATTTCTTTTTTAGTCTATTGAAATTAATCATATATTACAGGAAAAGCTCATGCGAGTTCATCTGAAAAAAAAAAAAAAAAAAAAAAAGCCACAAGTAAACTAAGATTTCTAAATGAAACAAGTACTGCAGAAACAATTGGACCGAAAGTAGGCTTTAGCAAAAAATTAATTTAAATTTCAGTCAAATTAGATTCCAAACATTAGGGACAAGTTTGTACAGCTTCATAGAATAAATATTCTTAATTTGAATTTCTTCTATATCGCTACACTCAGGGCTTAATTTCTAAAATTAGAAGTGCCGGAACCCTATGGAAAACCGTTAGTAAAGAGGAACAAGAGTAAATAAATAAATAAAATGACTATTAAAATCATTTATCATTTAAAAATTAAATAGTTAATTATTATCAAATTAGTAAATAATTATTTAATTAATATTAGCAATTAATATTTATTAATTATTATCTAACCAATAATTAATAATTGATTATTATTTATTAAAATAATTCAATAAAATGTAAAGAGGTAAATTAACATTTAATAAGCAATTTTTAATATAATTTTATTGCTGCTAAAAATAAAATTTTTGAGATTAAATTTCGACTGAATTTGTAGTTCCGTTAATTACATAAAAGAAGTGGCGGAGCCTTCTTATGTAGGGCTCCAATGCGCTCCGGCTAGAATTATCATTTATCCCATGAACTGAAAAGTACCGGAGCCGGCACAATTTAAGCTCTGACTACACTACATATTTTCCAGTTCTTGTGAAATGTAGGCTTTCAGTCTGTTGAAGCTAAAATGAGTATCGGTATAAACAGCTGCATCTTGAATAGCAAAATTCTGTAAGGAAGTTTGGAAGATTTTTGGTGAAACAATAAATTACTGAGGGAACTTTTCGTAATTAAAACTTATTCTATACTGTAAACAATATTTTAGGTAGTTAAGTTTCAACTCCAAATATTAGAATTTTTACTTTTCCGATGAAAAATAGAAAATATTTCAAAGGAAATACGAAACTACTATTAGGAGATGCTACAGCGAACTTCAGTGACGTCACAGCCGAACGAGTCGCTGGCTTTTCGTTTGTTTACTCCAAGTGAGCTAACCTGTTCTTTCTACGGACCTTGATCATGATCAACATGATGCTTATAAGACTTCAAGTGATGATGAGGCATACCTCTGTGTTTTCTGATGTGCTATTGCCAGGATAACTATAATTATTTTACTTTTAAGGTATGGACCATGATAAATTGAAATTAAAAGACATATTGGAAATTTTAGCGACAAAAATTTATTAATTCAATAGCAGCGAATTTCATAAAAAATCCTAAACTTCATCCAGATTAGAAATTTTATAATCAATCATCGTCTATTTCATTTTGTTTTCTTGGCTATTTATAACATTTGGCAACAAAATGTCACTTTTTTATGCATCAATGCCTTTTTACCTACGTCGCCAAAAACACTATTAAAGTATGTAACTACTTCTCATTAAAATTTTTTCTTAATAATAAGTTTTTCGTGAAAGCTTATTAAACACAGATTATTAAAAAAAGAAAGGGATTAAGTCTTTTTTTATATAAATGAGAAGGAAATTATTAACAGATTTTTTTCTTAAATTGCTGATCTGTAGCTTTATTAACAGATAATGAATAATACGTTTTTACTACAGTAATTCTTTTCTTTAGGAAAGTAATTAAACTCAATAAATTTCATGTAGTTTCTGTAGAACATCTTATAAAGCAAACTTTTATTCTTCTAATGCATTTTGCTACAGCATTTAAAATTTATAATGAAGACTTTTTTAACAATTTTTTATTCATTGTTATTTTGTATGACATGCTACAGATTTTTAATAATTCTGTAATTTCATTCTAATTATTTGTAATGTTTTTCAACATTTACCACACACTCTTCACTCATTATTATCACTTTAGTGTTATGCATCTCATTTCATAACTTTTAAATTTAGAAATTTGGAATTTTAATAGTTGAACTGGGAATCTAGGAGAGTTCCTAAAATGTACATGTGCATTCTGGAAGAGTTGGTAACTAAACTGGTAAAAGACAGCACTCTGCACAACACCTGATATTTGGTATTTATTCACTTTAGGAACATGAATTTAAGAAAATTGTTTCCAAAAGGATTTATTTTTCATTGCGATATTTGATCTCAATAACATTGAAAAATAGTAGATAGTGTTCCGAGTAATTTTTTTTACTAAAATTTGACTTAGTATTTAATTTCATTGGGAAACATATAATGAAAAATATCATTTAATTTAATCGCCCAAATGATATAGTGGCTAGAGGAGAGGAGAAGGGTGTTAGATCCCCAGGTTCCCCCCTGGGAGGCTTTTCCTCAAAATTCGAGGGGGAATAAAAGTCCAACCTCTCTTCAAAGCAGGCTCTGGCAACCATTGTTCCATGTAATATGGACACGAAAACAGCAATATCATTTAATTTGATGGTTAGCGGTTCAGAAAAATGCACATAATTTGAAAATAGTCCTTGAATTCTTTGAGAAATGCGTTGATGCCTTTAACCTGAAGTTCAGTACATTAGTCTTGCCGAACTACTTTATCTCAAAGAATAATTTGCTAAGGAGAATTGTATCTGGGTCGTCAACTTCTATGGAAGACGAGCTACTAAATAAATTATTTCTGTCAAATGCGGTCGGAGACCTTCAGCACGTGTAATATGAAGATGATAACGTACTACATCTAGAAGCTCAGCGTAAAGTAAAGCTATCTTCTAAGACCAACCTTATCTTATCATAATAATTAGAAGTAATAGTTCATTCTTTTAAGAATGATACTTTCAAAATTTTGATTTGGTAAAAAATAAAAATAATAAAAGAAGCTGAGAATGATTTATTTCCAGGTTTCTAGAGCAGGAAAATATTTGCTAGATTCCAGACTTTTAGGAAATACTACCATTAATTCTTCTCTGTCTAGCTTTACAATTGTAATTTTCCTTTTTCTTTTTATCTAAGTTAAAATTTTGTTTTCCAAATGCAAATTATTTCAATTTTTCACCAAACGAAATAGTGTAAAATATATCATATTTATAGTATTTTCGAGAGCAGAAAATTTTCTGAACTCTCTTTAATAAAAGTTCTTTAACTGTAGATCTTTAATAAGACTGAAAAACTAATGAACATTAAATAAAGGAAAACAGTTGTGAATCTTCTACTTTCAAAATAAATAAAGGATTTTTCTATCTTTTCAAGTTCAAGAATCCCGGCTGAATATTGTTGTTGCTTTCAAAATGGCAACAGTAATAAATCAGAGACCTGACCAGACGAAAATGAGTTCAGTGTAGGCGGTCTGCTATGAATTTAAGTGAGCGATCTTACCATGCGTTCATTAACACCCGTTTATTGAATGCTCCTTGATAATTTATTATGGTGTGTCATGATCGAACTAATTCTTTTGGACTGTGGAGCAAGAATAAAAAACTTGTGACAATTTAGATTTAGAATATTTCACGACTTAAATTACTTTTAAAATGTTTTGTCCTGATCCTGGTATTGCGAGTAATTGGACGGTTGCAAGAATTTCGTCTAAAAAAGAATGTTATGTGGATTTTATAAATCTGCTTGTAAATATTATGCTTGTGTTGATGACATTTTTACTGATATTATGGCAGAAATGTATGAAAATCCAAAAAAAGGATCGAGAGTTGGTGCGATATCATGAACATACTTCAAGGTGGATTCTCATGCTTTGTCTTTTGTGTATTAATTTAATTGAATGTGGAGAAGCAATAATGGTAAATCAGTTGAACGATTTTCCCAAATATCATAATATCATTTCACCTTTCTCATCGCTCCTTTGCTCAGTGGCAGCTATTTTATTTTACCATTATGTTGAAAGATTAAACCGTCCTAAATTATTATTGTTACTTTTTTTGTTTTGGCCTATTGCCATTTGTATTAAATTAGCAAAAGTTATCACACTGTATGGTATGGGATTTAACATCTATCATCTGAGATTGGAAGTTGCATGGGCTGCAACTATTGTGTATTCTCTTTTAACAGCTATTGATGCAACTCTTCTAGTTGTGCAAGTAAGTTCAAATTGTATATTTTTGAAATATGCGTTCTTTATAAATAAAAACTTTTTTTCATCTCTGACCTAATATATTTTCTATGTTATGTATATAGGAACACTGAGTCCATTTTTGTTCACGTATAATTGTGTTAAATAATATTAGAATTTCTTTTCATTCTGTTTAAAAAAATCTTATTTTAGTTGCCAGAGATATGAAAAGTTTACATGAGTATTATAATGCATAGTGGCAGTTATTTTTTTATTCTGCTGTGATTTTATTAAATTGCAGTTAGTCAAATTTGAACAGTATGCAGAAGTATTTACCAGCTAAATAGCTGTCAGCAGCAGAGCATTAGCTAATACTGTGCATTAAGTGTAGAATTATGGATTTATCTCCACAGTTTTTGCATGAAGTTAGTGTATAATCAAATTTGTCTAATTTAAATAATGTGAAGTTCTATTTCGTAAATTAAAGACTGTCATAAAATTTATTCTGAAGTTTTTTGTTCTTTCCTTCTACGTTTGATGACATGCCATTATATGTGTAGCTGTTTTCATTTAAATGTATTCAAGATTTATGCAATTAAAATGTTCCAACCTAAAAATATGTAATGTAGTATTGTTTTCATCATTGTCATTTAAAAAAAAAGAGTAGTATTTAATGAAGGAAAAAAAATAAGATACTTAAACTAATTTGTGGAATTTTCTGTGAAATTAAATCTTTAATATATATATGTTTTGTGAATGGTATTGTAGATTTCTAACATAATTAAATTATATAAATTTGATTAAAGAAAAGAAAGTTTGTTTTGTAAACTGCAGATTAAAAAAAAGCATGAAGCGAAATTATTTTATTTATTTTTTTTTTCCGAAATTATATCAATTTTTATTAGAAAACCCACTGAGTTTGAATAAAAAATTATGTGTCTAGTGGTTGGAATTTATTAAAAGTAAGGTTAGAATCTTTGTATGACAAAACTGATACGGTTATTCCCACTCATCAATCCATCCCTCTTGCACCAACCAATTCTGTATGCAGACCACTGCAGCTTTAAATTCAACACTGGCACTGGTTTCTTGGAAGAATAATTTACAGTCTTTAAAAGCTGCAATCTTTCGTCTTTCAAACTTGGAAACTGGCTTGAAATTCTCTCAGTGAAAACTCTCTTCAGTGAGGCATGTTGAAACTTTCATGCAAAAGAACAGAAGAAAAACACAGATTGTAAGCTTATTTTTCTTTCTATTAATAGTTCTTCTAAGTGGAATTGCTAGTACACACACAATCTACAATGCTATCATTTGAATGGGAAGCCTTATGACTTTGTATTAATGATATGACAGTACTTTATTTTGTTTGTTTGTTATTTTTATATTCTTTGCTGTGTTTGGACTGGAAAAGTAATACAGTCTGCAAAGTACCCTTCAAAATATTTTATGTTAGGAAATTTAAAAAAAAGTTAGTTAATTTTTTTTTAAGACAGCATACAATACCATCAAAATTATCAAAACTTAAAAGTGTATTTAATTAGGTCACATCTTGACTTTGTCAGCGATTTATTAGAGCAAAATTCCTTTTCAAATTAAGAAGTCAAACAAATCAAAAAACAGATCTTTAACTCTGAATAATATTGCTTACATTCATAAATGTAGCAGAAGTTCTAGGTGGATATTAGCTATGGTTATTGAACTATCGGACCCTGTGTTGCTAAAGCCACGATTCCTATTGATATTGTTGCAAAATGACACACCAATTAAATGTAATCTAGATATTTATTTGATAGTCTTCTACTCTTCTGAATACCGAGTAGATTCCTGTCAAAACTGATGAATCTGCTCTGATACATCAGAAACTTTAATTATTACCACACAGAGGAAAGGAATGTTTTTATTTTATTTCAAAATGAGGTATTTCTTTGATTTTTGTGTTCTGTGCTGTTTTCTAAAAATAGGTTATACCCTGTACAGTCAAAAGTCGTTAATCCGGATGCCCATAATCTGGACCTCAAAACTACAAACTTTCTGCACATGCGCAACGCATAATGCGTTCATGCCTGTGCATATGCGTTTACGCATGCGCGTAATGCCTTTATGCATGCACATAATACCTTTACGCATGCACATAAACGTGTACGCATGTGCATTTAATGTATAACGGACGGTATAAGCTAAGATAAAATTATCTAATTATCTATTTCAGTTAATGTTGCAGATTGCATTGTTCCTTAATCTAATTGGATCTGGCTTATTACGTTTTGCAGACTGTTAGAGCAATTTTATAAAAGTAAGCTTGAACTTTCGATTATGTCAAAAAGAATTTCTGATTCTGGAGCTGCCAAAGGATCTACAAAGCGAAAGCATGTTTCGATGTCCATCAAAGCAAAAGTGGAATTGCTGTAATAAATGGATAAAGACATATCCTTTGTTTCTCTAACCATTCCAAAATCTGTGTATCAATTTCAATCTGCTCTGTGGTGTGGGGGACGTCATGGCACGCAATGAACTGAAAGTTGATCTGTCAGCACTATCCTTATCATCAGGGCAGATGTTTTTATTTTATTCAGCTTATAATTCCTTACTAAATGTAGTATTTCACTCGATGTATTCCGTCTTTCATATGTTTTAAATCAAATTCCTCGTCGTTATAAATATCACGAGTACACATCAAATAGTTTTCTGGTTGCAATTTTCTAATTTCGACTATGCGTAATGTATGCTTAACGCATGCGCACATTGAAAAAAATTTTGAATAAAGTAAACAAATAAATAATAAGCTTTTTTTTTTTTTTTTTTTTTTTTTTTGTAAATTTTGATACCCTTTAGATCATAATTGTTCTTTATTTCATAAATTACGGTTTCATATTTTCAATTTTATAATTTCTGCATGCCATCTTACCAGATTTAAACTGATTATCTATAATACGGAAAAATCGATAATCCAGAATCGCCAAAGTCCCAACGAGTCCAGATTAAAGACTTTTGACTGTATATCAATTATACAAACACTCGCCAATGAATTCGAAACCTTTGAGATTTTCATTTGAATGCATGCTAGGGAGGAAGTATGCAATTTTTTTTATGACGTGTGTTACATATGGTTAGAATTCTAGTATAAGTAAAGTGTAAGAGTGCTTTTCTCAATTAATGAAGTAAAATAGGGAAAACAACAGATCTTTCACCATTTGAAAAAGGGCTTATTGCTGGTGCCCATTTAGTAGGGGGCCTCAATTTCAAAGATAGCAAATCTCACTGAGTTCGCAAAAGCAGCCATATCAAAGGTTTTCAAAAGTTGGAATCAGAATCCACAGTCCTTCTCTAGAAGACGTAACTGCAGTTCGAGCACAGTTTTCCAGGAAAGCTATCGGCGGCATCTCCAATGAATTGTACGGCAGAGCAGGTCTCTACTGTGCTTCAACTGATACAGATCATCAACCAAGGCTCATCCCAACAGATTTCACTGTTCAAGTCCTGCAATTGCTGTGCCGAGAATACCGACTAACTTGTCAATTGAAATTGTTTCGTTTTCAATAACCTCTCTGTCACTTTCTTCACTATCGGAAGCAGTATTTTCTGAATCTAGAACCATACTACAGATTTCGTTGTCCGTTAATTGATTGATGATTGGGGCATTGTCATAGCAATGAAAAACTTCTGTTATATCATCTTCATTTATTACCACTTCTCCATATTTCTTTTTCAAAATCCAATAACTGGAAAATTTCACCTTTAGTTTGCGATGTCTGAAAACCTTCAAATTCTCGGCTATCATCTTCATCGTCCTCACCATGAAATATGGTAGCTGGCCATAAATTATGCCAGGCATTTTTAATGTATCTGGAGACGCATCCTCCCACGATCTTGCGATGCTCCACACAGCAGATTTTATGCTAAAAAATTTCAAAAAGTCTTGAATAGTCTTGCCATTGTTCAAGATATTCAATGTAGATTTTAATAATGCTACTTTATATTTGCATTTCAGCGAGTGCACTATTCCCATATCCATAGTCTGAATGATAGATGTACAATTTGGAGCGAGGAATAATACAGATGCATTATCTTTCACCAAAACTTTAGGTGAAGTATGCGCCGAACGGTTGTCAACAATCAGGACTATTTTTGAGTCATCAGGTAAACCAACCGAATTCAGATGTCTCCAAGCCTCGGGTATAAAATGATTTTCAAACCAATCATTCATTAACGCTTGTGTCATCTATGCTCTTTTATTTGTGCGATATATAATGGGAAAAATTGTTATTCCTTTAAATGCTCAAAGTCGTGCATATTTTCTGATTACAAAAAGTTTGCACTTGTGCATTCCTGCAGCATTTGTGCACGCTAAAATTGTTAGTCTCACTTTGGAATCTTTGACACCAGTTGGAGCCTTTTCTGTAGAGGTTGCCAAGGTATTTCGCGGTACACATTGTCAGAAAAGACCAGTTTCATCAGCGTTGTAAATTTGTTCTGGAGATAATTGTTCACTAGTAATGAGTTCAATGAATTCATCTGCAAATTGTTCAGCAGCTTTAGTATCAGCTGAAGCTTTTCACCTGAAATTTTTAATTGTCTTATACCATGGCGATTTTTAAATTTGGTTAACCAACCTGTTGAATATGTGCACTCAGTGTTTAAGTTCATTTCTTCATGAAATATATTGGCTTGAGCCATTAGCATTTTACCCGTCAATGGCATGCCCTTGCTGCGACGCTGTCTGACCCATTCAATCGTCACTTTGTTATGATCGTCACTTTTAGCATAATGATCCCTTTTTCTGTTATTCATTGCAAGTGGGGTGTCGAAATCCAAAAAAAATTTAAAAAGTTCCTTTTTCTTTTTGCTTATGTCATATACAGTTGACTTTCCAATGTCGTACTCCTCACCTAATTTTGAGACGGATATGCCTTTATCCATTTTTTGCGGCAATTCCACTTTTTGTGTGATGGACATTGAAACATGCTTTTGCTTTGTAGATCCTTTGGCAGCTCCAGAATTAGAAACTCTTTTTGACATAATCGAAAGTTCAGTTTAATAATTCATAATCGAAAGTTAATTTTTATAAAATTGCTCTAACAGTCTGCAAAAAATAATAAGGTGCATCCAGTTAGAAAATTAAGGAACAGCACAATCTGCAACATTAATTGAAATGCCTTAGAATCAGTAAAGATAATTTTAGCCTAGCTTATACCGCCCGTTATACATTAAACTCTCATGCGTAAATGCATTACGCGCAGGCTTAAAGCATACAAAAAGAAAAGAAGTTTATGGCTTTGAGGTCTGGATTATAGATCAATCCAGATATTGGACATCCGGATTACGGACTTTGTACTGTATTGGAATTGCACTTCAGTAGGTTATGGTAATATTTAAGCATTATTTATATACCCTAGAATTATAAAAAAAAGTGTATTTTCCTCCTGTAAAACCTCAGATTACTATAATAGGCACCAAAATAAATTATTTATCAGAAAAGGCTTTTTAGATGATGGTTAACAGCTCATAATCTAGATGGAAACAGTTCTTTGATCTGTGCAATCAACAGCTGTGGGGGCTATTTGGAATTCAAGAAATTTTCCCAAGTGCTGTTGTCTGTTACACTGCCTTCTTACTTGATGTTCTAAAAAAGATGAAACATGAATCATAAAGACCCCAAACAGCCAAACGTGATAAACTCATAGGAAGAGAAAGATTAAATGCCACTATAAAAAACTAATGGTGACGATATTAAACTCAATGTTTTAATCCATCCTTTTTAGCTCATCACGAATTCATAATTGTTGTATCTAATTCTTTACTTCATGGCATAAAAGCAAGGAAGTTTCATGTGCCCTCCTCTCGAGTGATTTAATAAAATCTTTTAAAGATGCTGTCACCTTTATGCAAGTTAGCAACTGTTTGCCAGGATTAAGAGCTTCACCACTTGATGAGTGACTGGCAACTTGAATAAGGTGTCTGGAAGGGTATTTTCACATGGGCAACCTGGAATCCTTGATGAGGGTTCATTCCTCATGATACTGAAATTCATAATTGTGACAGCACTTTTGTGCTGTTATGCCATAGAAGCTTTGTGTCTTAATGAATGTTGTGTAACTTGAAAAGACCATCCCCATCTCCTGTGAGTGATATAGCATGCTGTTATATTTATTGTAAATGCTACTAAAATTTCAGGGATAAAATTTCTAGTTTAACAGTATATATAGTACAAAGTCCGAAATCCGGATGCCCATTATCCAAAATGATCTAAAATCCGGACCTCAAAACCACCAACAATGTTTTTCTCTAGGCTTTACACATGCGCATTTGATACCCCCTCCACGCGTAATAAAACATCTGGAGAGTCACGATTCTTAATTTCACTTTCACACTCAACAAAATACCTTGCTATTGAAGAAACAATCATTTTAGCATAAATTTGTACGATCAGTAATTTGGCTCCGTTGCTGCATAGCTGCTTGGAAAACATCTTAAACTGAAACATTCTACATAGATACCTTGTTGATCTGACACCCAACCTAGCGAATCATTATTTATTATACTTTCCTTTCATCACTGCATGTTTATCAAAACATGACAACTTCAGTAATGACTCATGTAGCAATGCTTAAACAACTTTTTTATGTTAGTAATTGAATAATAAAGGAGTATGGTAAGCTTTTATGTTGACATTACGCTTGGCTATGATTACCGATTTAAGTTAAATGCGCCAAAAAATTGTTGACACAAAATTTACCAAAAATTTCTTTCCTTATGCTAAAAATAGATTTTGTTGATGATACTCATAGATCCAAAGATTGCATTTATGGCTATTTGAATTAAAAATAACTGATTTGTTATTCACATTAAACACACAGAGTGGCAGAATTTAGGACCCACAGAGACTGCATCAGGCGATAAGATATCTAGTGCCGGCTCTCAATAAGGCTTAAGTATATGTGGGAATTTATTTATTCAGAACTCTGATAAGCCTTAAGCATAGAAATAAGTATAATAAATAACTAAACTAATATAATTCAGATTAATTGTCTCAGTGCATGATAGAAGCAGGATAAAATTTAACAGAAGAACCTTGCCATTAGTCACCAAGCCCATGGTGCACAGCCAAATATGTATAGTGAAGGATAGCTAAATTTGATGATGAATACCGCTAATTTTAAAGGTTTTCGGATATCGCAAAACAAAGTAGAAATTTTCCATTTAACGGATTTCGTAAAGAAGTGTGGAGAAACAATAATAAATGAAGATGATATAAAAGAAGTTTTTCATTGTCATGGCAATGCTTCTCTATCATCAATCAATTAATGAATGGTGAAATCTGTAGTGTGGTTGTAGATCCAGAAAATACCACTACCGATAGTGAATAAAGTGACAGAGAAGTTACTGTAAACGAGAAAATCTCAATTGACAAGTTAGTCAGAATTCTCAAAACAGCAGTTACAGGACTTCAACAATGTAACTAAACAAGAGATTATCTCTGTCAACAGAATTAAAGAGATAGTATTAGCACAAAAAATGAAGAAAACAACTTACATTGAAAGAAATGTTTAATAAGGTAAACAAATAAATATTAAGCTTTTTTTGTAAATTTTTATACTCTTTAGATCATAAATACTTCATTATTACAAAAATCACGATTTCATATTTTTAATTTTATAATTTCTAAATGCCATCTTACTAGATTTAAACTGATGATCTGTTATCCGGAAAAATACCAAATCCGGAATCGCTGAAGTCCCAACGAGTCCAGTTGTTGGACTTTGTACTGTATTTAAGAAAATGTTTAAGATCTGTGTAAAAACATATTCCCTTTCTGTTTTTTAGAAACTAGGAAATTTGACATAAATTTTTAGACTGCTTTTCATATTAATGTTACTGTTTTAAGTTAAAAATTCAGATTTATAAGAGTGTGTATTTTACTTGTTCTTGTCTGTAGTAGTGTGCATTTTAAAACTAAGTTTTTTTCAGGAAATCTAACAAATTATTACAAATTTTAATGTTTAATTATTCTTGATATTAGCAAAATAATTGAGGATGATCAACATTTTGTTGAGTAGGGCTATAAAGCATATGGAAAATAATTCAAATTTCATTAGAAATTCAAGTCATTTATGTATATATATATATTTTACAAGAAATTAAGCAAAGTTACCTGACTATAAAAATTTATAGTAGCTGTGACTTATCTTACTTTTCTGAAAGTAACATAAAAATAAGTCTGT
Organism: Stegodyphus dumicola; assembly: GCF_044657685.1. Classification (NCBI taxonomy): domain Eukaryota; kingdom Metazoa; phylum Arthropoda; class Arachnida; order Araneae; family Eresidae; genus Stegodyphus; species Stegodyphus dumicola. The sequence continues at coordinate 155,418,670 of NC_140768.1, read as the reverse complement.
GAATTTTATCTGGGTGAGGGGTGCAGGTTTGCATCTGTTGTTGAGCACATTATAGGTGACAATATGACTGCTCAATTCCATCTCAGTTTTGAGGAAGAATTTCCCGTTGAACAGGTCAAGGACTTTAAAAAACTCCTAACTTTATAAAAAAACTTATTAGGAAAAAAAATCATATCTGTTTAATTCCCGCACCTCCTTATCATACTTCATATCAAAATTTAAGTTAAAAAATTCAAATCCAAAATAAAAATTTAAATCAGCCTTTTTAGACCCAAAAGATTTTTTTTTAAATTTGAATAAATTTTTATAATTTAAGAAAATTTAATTTTATAAGGCTTTTAAATACTCAAAAGAACTTATAAGCTCTTTTATAAAAAATTAAAATAAGAAGCATATTTATAATTATGGCCCAATTTTCTATAAATTTGACCTAATATTTTCAGTAAAATTCTGTTAGTTGATTTTATACACATTCTGCAAGATTCTATACATTGGAGCTTTAACACCTCTATAAATTCTTATAGAATCTGCGTATACATTTATATAGAATGTCACTGTATATCTCTGTAGAACCTCTATACATATAACTCTTCAGAAGCCATTTCTAAAATTTTATAAAATTCTACAGAAGATCTTAGTTTATAAAAAAACTGGCCCTCAATTGTAGATTTTAAAGATGTTTAACGTGGGATTCTTTTTATAGGATTTTATAAGACTTTTTCTTAACAGCCCTACAACTAAACCACTCAAAAGAACTTGTGGCTGACTATGTATTTTAAGTGCCCCCCCCCTTTATCACAAATGCTCTATTCATTTACAAACGTCAAAACTTTCTCTTGGTACCAGTTTAAATTAGTTTAGTCTTAGGAATTCTAAAATTAACATGAATCGCATAATTTTTTAAGAATAGGAAATCACATGTAAGACAAAATGCGTATATTCAAGGTATTTAACCCTTAACTAGTTGTCTAGTATCAATACACCTAGTTGTCTAGTATCAATAAATTAAGTTTAAAATAAAACTATTTTTTAACTTTGAAAGTAATTTAAACAGATATTAGTAGATTTAAAAGCATTTTTAATAAAAATGGACAGTAAGTCTATCATACTTTGTGCCAGTAGTCAAGAGTTAAATATGCATTAAATTAAATTAATAAGCATTTGAATATACTATTAAGTTTTTCACAATGTTATCTTCTGAAGGGTGTTAAAAATTACCTTTATATTTAAGTGCTTTACTTTCTATTTAATTTCAGAAGTATTTGTGTGATAAACCATATCATAAAGAACCTGAATACAAATTTGACTTATCTAATATTCAGTATCTACATCCATATGTTAACCTCTTCTCCAGAGCCACATTTTCATGGTTGCTGCCATTATTAAAACTTGGTTATCAAAGGCCACTGGAATTAGCAGATTTAGAAGGTTTACCAGAGGTAAGAGGTGGTTTAATTTATTGAACTGAAATGATTATTTAAATAAGGGATATTTGATTTGTAGTTTTTACCAAGTTTCTAGTTAGGGTAAAAATAAATTTAGAATATGACGGCTGAAAAAAGTGTAATTAAATTATTATTTAAGTAGTAATTTTGAAAAAGACTGCATAACATCATTTGTTTACATGAATTAAAATTACTTTATTCTTTTGTGCATTTTCTTGATGTATTAGAACTGTGGTACTTGTGTTTTAAAATGAAAGTAGGAGTTTCAAATTCTTTAAGAAATGTAATCACAAATTCTTTTGTTTTTTATAATGCAAAACAAAATTGCTGCTTTATATTTAATAGGATGAGAAGGCTGATCATCAGTTCAGAAGATTTAATGAAGTTTTTATAAAGGAAAAGGTAATTTATTATTTATATTATTTTGCATAACAGTTAAAGAACATAATAAATTGATCATTAATTCAACATTACGGTCTATATCATGTGTTTGTATAATTTTTTTCTCCTACCAATAAAATTTAGAGTTCCATACTCAAAGACATCATTTTAGGTATGAACTCCTGGAGTAGATTAAAATTTCGTGCTAAAGAGCACAAGACATAGGGAAAGAAAAAAGAAATGCATTTGCCCAACATTGCTGGACAAGAAATACATTTTCCATTTCTCTGCAGTCAAAATTATTCAAAAAACATCTTCCATTAGTGAATTAGATTTCCTAATGCTGATTCTTGCTGTGTGGTATCTTCAGCATTTGTACTTTGTGATGCCTTGAAGTATTGCTGCATTTGAATAGGAATGGAGTCATATTATGCTATATTTTTCATGTTTTGTATTATCTGTTATTAATCATTACATTTTTTATATTGTTATGCTTACTAAAAACCACATAGTTATGTACAATGAACCAACCTTAAGACAACCACACATTGTTTCATGTAATTCTGATCTCCACCAAAGTGATTGTCTTAGATCAAATGTTCAGTATTGATGTTTATTCTTGTTCTTGGAAATACTATCCCTTTAACAAGTGGTTGCCACAAGAGGGTTGACAATAATACTACTTTATACTTTTGTTAATTATTTTTTAATTAGCTGAATTTAGTAATTAAGTTTGCTAAAAGTATTTTTTAGAGATTGAAAAATGCTATTTTAAGTTATTTTCTGATTAATTAAATATCAATTTGTAAGTGTAATTTATTAAACTTTTCAGTAATTAGAAGTTTAAAATATTTATATTACTCAAATAACTACCTAACCAAATCAATCACCTAACTAAATCAGTTAGTGTATATTTTTAAAACATGATGTTCTTTTTCACTCTTATGATGTCAAGTTGATCTTAAATATTTAATGGTTTAATTTAATGACTTTATTTGTGAAAACATCTAAAGCACTCATGAAATTCTCTTTCTGAAATCTTCTGTATGGTTAATAGTAATTACCGAGTTCTGCTTTTAAACTGTTCTTAGTTTTAACAGATTAATTTTTTTTAGTTTGATTTTCTAGGAGTCAAAGAATATAATTACCTGTGATTAGTATAGACCAATCACTAATTTTAAAATCTACTGAGGCTGTTCGCACATTTTTTAGATGATTTTGGTAAGCGGTAATAAAAAATCGTTTCCTGCAAAAGAAGTAATTGCAATTGTACTATGTTTTTAAAAGTCAAAATTATCGTCTGTGGCTTGAAAGTTTTGTTTTTATTCAAAATGGCGAATTTAACAAAGCAGTGGTTCAACTACATTTGCACTCTTTCCAAAGAGAACTAAGCATACTCCAGTATCCAAAAACGATGTGAAAGTCGTGGTTTTGTAATATCTAAAGCGTTGACAGGTAATATCATCAACAAAAAAGGCAAAAAACGTCAAATTGGAGCCTCAAGTGGGACAAAAATTCCAAACAAGTATCCAAGGAAAAAACGGACATATTCGACTATTGCAAAGGCACGTTGTTTAATGTTAAAAGAAAATCCCTCTAGTCAAAGGACTGTTGCAAAATCATTAAAATGCTCGGTGTCCACTGTAAACAAAATGATAAACATTGATTTAAATCTTGAGAAAGCGAAAAAACGCAATGTGCATCGTCTTCTTCCAAAGCATATTGCTCAACGCAGGACACGCTGCAGAATTCTATATGAGAAACACTTATCCAAAGAAAAATGGAAAACAATTGTCACAGTAGATGAAGCATGGGTGTATTTAAATGATTGTAACAAAAAACGAGCCATTTATTATCATAAAAGGGGAGAAAAAAATTTAAGTACATGGTTCAAAGAATCGAAAGAAAGTTTTTCTATGGGATTAATGATTGTTGCTTGTTTTTCTTATAATGGCAAGTTAAAAATAAAGAGAGTGGAAACAAATGTCAAGATTAACTCCAAATACTATCAGGAACATATTTTATTGCCAATATTTCTGAATGAAATACCATCGCTTTACCCACAGTGCCATCAGTCTGTGAGACTTCATCAGGACAAAGCTAGCAGTCACACATCAAAATTCACTGTAAATTTCCTAAAAGAAATGGAACAAAAAACTGGTATCAAGGCCACACCCTTCATTGATATCCCTACTAAATCTTCTGATGTGCCACCTTCTGATGATTTTTGTGCTTTCGAACTTTTAAAAACTGCATTATCCAAACGTTGTCCCAAAACCCCAACAGGACTCTGGAAAGCTGTTCGGGAGGAATGGAATAGAATACCTCTTCTGCCACTTCAAAAGGCATTATTACTGGAAATTGCGGTGTTGAAAGATAGTTCAGAATAAGGGATGTCAAATAAAACATTTAAAACACAATTTTATGTAATTTTGTTTTGTGAATACAATATACATCATCTAAAAAATGTGTGAATAGCCTCTATATTATGCTTTACGACAGGGATAGGTGGTACGCAAAGAAGCAAAGTATTTTTAACTATTGAATTCAAAAATTAAAACCCCAACATCCTAATTGAGTTTTCTCTGTAACACTCATAAATTTATGCAATCTGAGCTTTGTTCAAGAGTGGTGATGATAGTAGTACTTTGTAGTGGTGGTACTAAAGGTTTTCAATTTTTGTTTAGATAGTACGCATTAGTCAAAAGTTTGAGAACAGCTGCTCTAGGAGATTTTAAAATAATTTCCAAAGCATTCGAGTTTGATGGATGCTTGCTTACTCCTGCCAAGGAGGGATCATTTTGTGTGAGAAAAAGTTTAGCTTATGCTTGTTAATATTGCACTCACATGAGGAACACATGGTGCTGAGGAAAGGATTCTACTGGGCATATTTGAGAGGTTTTACATCAGGCACAAAAAAATTACTCGTAGCTCCCATGCAAATTCCCCTGCATACTTCTGTATATGATTCTAATTTATTCATGGTTATCATCTATCTGTTCACTGAAATATTATACTCGAGTTTTTACCACATAGAAAAAAAAAAATTCTCTTTTTCACTTTAATGAGATATTTAATGATCCTTTAGAAGTAAGTGGCACCTCTGTCTGGGTTGTTACTCATCTCACAAGCAGTAATAAGAGTGTCCTTTTTTGATTGGCTAGCAATGGAAGTAAGTTCCATTGCCAGCCTTCTGCATCCAATACTTCCTTAAATAATCAAGGATTTGGCTCTCAAACCCTAAATTTCTCAAATAGGCTATTAGTAAATGATATTTTCTTGATTATGACACAGAACAGTATTTATACTTACTTTATTATCTGGACACATTTCAGAATGCATGTTCATGTGCATAAATGGTTCTAACATTTTTTAATATATGTATGTATATATATGACTTGGCCACTTGGAGAATTAAATAGCTAGCAGAATGAGTTAAACTTCAAAATGGTCTTTCATGTCTTACCTTGTCTGCTCTTCATTTGCAAATATCACTTTCTATCAGGATCTTTGGTAATTTTATTCTGCACCATTTTCTTCCCAATTTATCGTATCCAGCCAGATTATGTGTGCAGTCAGTTCACCTTACTACCTTTCTCTATATTCGCCCCTCAAAACTCTTCATCAGAATTCTATTTCAATTGTGAATGTTTTGTTAATCCTTTCCTGCTACACTTTTCTCTGGAAATCACTTCTCAAGATCTGTCTAATTCATTCTAATATGATGGCTATTATTTAGTATTTCAGTTATCTTTACTGCACACTGAATCTGTCAAGGCTGTGGTATTGCATTTTTTATCTATTTCAGTGGCTAAAAGGTATACGTGAAAAAGCAGCATAAAATCCTTCTAGATACATTATATTTAATAAGCTGCCTAGTGTGTTATTCATAGACAAGTTTTGTACTTCTTTGTTATAGCAGACCTCAACAATATTTGATGATTTTAGATTTGCACCAAGATCTTGGATGTAATTTTGCCAAGCTCATTAAGCACAAATGTAAAAATAAACAACGCAATGTATAATAACGACAATAATAATCACATGTTATTTCCTAAGAATTTTTTAAGAATTCTTATCTTTATACTTATTATTATTTTATTGCATCTAATTTATCCACTCAACTGCAGCACTTTCATACATATTAAGCTGTTTGTTACACCATTTCATGGACGTCAAATCCTCTGCTCAAGAATACATAAATCTAATAGCACTGGCAAATAGTATTCTGGAACTGCTGAACCTTTTTCAACATGCAGCCTCCCTTCTTTTTGAAATTTTTAACATTGCACCTCCAAATGGTTTCATTGTTAACTTAAAGTTTCATATTGTGGCCATTTTTGCACATTTGTTTGTCAGATAAAAGGCTTCTCTCTTGAAAAAATGATATGGCATCCACCTCATTACTTGGTGAAATAAAGGTTGTTAACATCATATTCACAAACACAAAAAAGGAATGTATATATTTTAAATAAACAGTGCAAATTCGAAAACCGCATAAAAAATTAATAATATAAGAGCATATGGTGAGAGCAGAAATGCAACACAGTGCTAATATATGATTACGTGGTGAGATATTAAAACACTCAGCCAGATTTTGGTGAGATATCTCAGTTGACTGGCGATTGAATTCTCTGAGGCTGCTATAACAAAGATGTACCAGAACCTTATATCCCATGAATATTAAACTTGCAAGATGGTATTTAATGTTGTTTCCTCCTATACAGTTTTATTAAATTCTCAATACTGGAAAGGATTTTTATCTTTCACTTCAGATATGGCTACAAAATGAGGTACTTTTCCGTTTCGCCGGCGCAAATCTCGCCAAGCAGACTTTGTTGGCGACTGCATACAGTATACACATAAAAAATGTTAACAAATGTTAGTTCTTAGAATTTTTTATTTTGAAGGCGTAAACATTTTAATATGGTTTAAAACTTTGTAAAAAGCTAATAAATAAAGACAATAAAGTTGTAAAAAGACATTTAAGAATTTACTATGCTATCATGGTTCAACATCCTGATTCGCCAGTTCATATCACATGACCCAAGTGATCGTATCTCACGTAAACTACGCTACAAAAACCTAATTCTCTCAGTAATTATCTACATTAATTTCAAGTTAAATCTTAAATTAAATCTTATGGAATACAAGTTTAAATGCGAGAATTATTTCAATTCGTACAAATAGCTTACTCAGAAATTATGTAAAATCGCAGTGCATTCTCATTAGATTTGATGATTTCATTCGCTAGTGCATTTTCATTAGATTTGATGAATTTAACTCTTGATTTTGCCTTTCTATAGTTTCGCCTTCGAGTGAGTGATGTGATTGCATCCTAATTAATTACCGCGAATGGTCTTAGTGCATAAAATTGTAAAAATTCTATGTAATTGTATGCCAGCATTGAAAGAAACAATCAATTTGATAAGAAATGGCTATGACTTGTTTTGAAAATGAAGGGTAAAAGGTTATGGCTGTTGTTAATGGATGCCATTTTTGATTGCACGTTGAATGTTAACAAAATCTGATTCGGTACTATTAACATTTATATTTAATTCTAGGATGATATATATTTTAACATATATTCACTTATACACCATCACATTGCATGTAGTTACAAGATGAGCATTTTTGAGTTCGCAAGTCCGCATGAGTAAAAATCAAGAAAGTCATATTACAGCTACGATAACATCACGGAGGGAAAGAGAGGTGAGTGCGTGCTTCACCGACGGCAGCCAGAAACCGAGTAACCAGTTCGAATTTTCCTCCAGAGAGGAAGAGGGAGAAAGCTGGTAGCGCCCTCTCTCGGGGCAGCGGACAAATAATAATAATAAAGAGTTCTCCACAGTATTCACCCCGAGTACCAAAGGTACGATGAAAAAAATCAGTTCACAAATATCTGGTGTTGAAGCGCACACGTCTTCCCGATCATGTGACGACTGGTGGAGCACTGGGAGGAAGCGTAAGGTCGGTCGAAGGAGGAGTATCCGGAGTAGCAGTTGGATCCGGGGCGTCAGGAGGATCGCTGGTCACAGGAACCTGAGTGTTTGAAGCTTCGAGGAAAGCAGGCTTCAGACGATCTATGCTCAGGACGGTTTCCTTGTCGCGCACGAGAATGGTGAAATGCTTATTGTTACGTGCACAGACCTTGAAGGGTCCATCGTATGGAGGAGTGAGTGTTGGTTTGACCGCGTCGTTTCGCACAAACACGTGAGTGCAAGTGCTCAGTGCGTGGTGCACGAAAGAGGCAGATTTGTTGTGGCACGAAGTAGGAGTCGGAGAGAGTTTCTTCATCGCCTCTCGGAAAGTCTGGACAAAGGATGCTGGATCGACTGGAGCAGAGGATGGCTGAAAGAACTCAGATGGTAATCGAAGGGGTGTGCCGTAGACAAGTTCAGCGGATGTACCTGCGAGGTCTTGCTTGAAAGAAGAACGCAAACGAAGAAGCACAAGAGGAAGTGAAGTAGTCCAACGGGTGTCATTACGGCACTTCAGGGCTGCTTTCAGGTCGCGATGTAAGCGTTCCACTAAGCCGTTGGCGGAAGGATGGTATGGTGAAGTGCGAATTCGGCGTATTCCAAGCATAGATGTCAGAGAAGCGAAAAGGTGTGACTGGAATTGTCGACCTTGATCAGTAGTCACAACTGATGGTACACCAAATCGTGCAATCCAACCGGTGATGAATTGTCGAGCCACAGAGTCAGCAAAGATGTCCTGAATGGGAAAAGCTTCAGGCCAACGAGTAAATCTGTCAATGCAGGTGAGTAGATATCGATAACCGTCAGATGGTGGCAGAGGACCGACGATGTCTATATGGACATGGTCGAATCGTTCGGATGGCATCGCAATTTTTTCCAAAGGGCTATGTGTGTGCCGGGTAACTTTTGAACGTTGGCACATAATGCAGGAACGAGTCCAGTTGGCAATGTCCTTTAGCATGGATGGCCAAACGAGTCTTTCTTGTATGAGCTTTTTGGAAGCCCGGATACCTGGGTGCGATAAGTTGTGAAAACAATCAAAAACTTTTTTCCTGAACTCAAGTGGTACATAAGGTCGCAGTCTGTTGTTGGAGGTATCGCACAATAGTTGGAGGTCCCGAGTAAGTTGTAATGACTGGAATTTCAGCGAGCAGTTTGGGTCTTGATGGAATTTCAGCGAGCAGTTTGGGTCTTAAGCCACTGATGAGGAGTTAAAACGACTATTTTAACTCCTCATCAGTGGCTTGCGAGTGAGCAATAAGCATGAACTCCAGTGGTGCATTGGCATCGATGCCCTGAATACGTGAGAGAGTATCCGCGACGACATTGCTGGAACCTGATATATGCTGAATATCAGTGCTGAATTGAGCTGTATAATTTAAATGCCGAATTTGTCTCGGGGAAGCAGAATTTGATTTTGATGTGAATGCATAAGTTAGAGATCGGTGATCAGTAAATATAGTGAAGTGTTGACCTTCAAGATTATGTCTGAAATACTTAATAGCTGCGTAAATAGCTAATAATTCTCTGTCATACGTGCTGTATTTTTGTTCTGTAGGGGACAGCTTACGTGAGAAAAATCCTAGCGGCTGGTAGTCATTAGAATGTCGAACGTTTAAGACAGCTCCGATGGAAATGTCAGAAGCGTCGACCATAACACTCAGCTTTTGGTTAGGAGAGTGATAGGAGAGAGTTGCAGCATTACTAAGGTCGTGTTTACATTTTTCAAATGCCTGATTAAGTTCGTCGTTCCAAGGAACAGGGCGTTTATCATTTTTACGTGAGTCTTTTAAGAGTTCATTCAGAGAAGCTTGGGTCTCGGCTGCCTTTGGTAAGAAGCGGCGATAAAAATTTATCATGGCTAAAAAACGTCTGAGCTCGACAATAGTGGTAGGTTTTGGGAAGTCGGCAATTGCTTTTGTTTTCTCAGGCAGGGGTTTTACACCTGAGGCAGTAATGAGGCAACCTAAAAATGAAACACATGGTTTTCCGAGTACACATTTGTTAGGGTTTAATGTCAAACCATGTTTATTCAAACAATCAAACACTTGCCGAAGATGACGGACGTACTCTTCTTCGCTAGTCGATGCAATAAGGATGTCGTCAAAATAAGGGATGCAAAAATCCAATCCAAATAAAACTTCATGTATAAAACGTTGGAACGTTTGGCCTGAATTTCGTAAACCAAACGGCATAGCCAAAAATTCAAAAAGACCAAAAGGGCTTGTGACGGCAGTTTTCGGAATGTCTGCAGGGTTAACAGGAATTTGATGATAGGCACGTGCTAAATCAAGTGTTGAGAATATGTTCTTTCCTGAAAACATTTGAGTGCAATCCTGAATATGGGGTACGGGATAGCGATCCGGAATTGTAACGGCATTTAAGCGATGATAATCCCCGCACGGTCGCCAGTCGCCATTAGCCTTACGAACCATGTGCAGGGAGCTTGCCCAAGGACTTTTTGAAGGCTGAATGATGCCTTTTGATAAAAGAAAATCAAACTCTTGACGTGCAGCTTGAAGTAATTCTGGAGATAATCTTCTAGGTTTGGAGAAAATAGGAGGTCCTTTAGTTTCAATGTGATGGAAAATCGTTGACATTGGTGGCCTCTCAAAAGTTTGCGAAGGATTCGTCAAGCTAGGGTAATCGGCAAGAATTTTGTCAAATTTTGAGTTACCCATCAAAATATGAATGCTAGTACTGAGCGGGTTCACATTAGGAAGTCTACCGCAAGAATATAGTTTTGTTTGTCCATCAATTAAACGGTTGTTTTTAACGTCTATGAGTAAGTTGAACTTTGTGAGAAAGTCAACACCTATGATGGGTTGATTGACGTCTGCCAGGATAAAAGGCCAAGTAAATGAGCGACGTAAGTTTAAATTGGTGATCAAAAGTTTGGTGCCATACGTTGCAATTTTAGTGCCTTTAGCGGCAAAGAGTTCCAATGCAGCTGGTATTTTGGCATGCTGACTGTAACTCTTGGGAATGACAGATCAGATAAATCGGCTCCGGTGTCAATTAAAAAAGTCAGCTTTGAGGATGAATCGGCCAAAAGAATTCGATTGATGTGCAACGTTGGCCGGCAAGCGATCGCCGATCCAGTTTTTCGACTGCTGGAAATTGCACGGAGAAACACATTTTCGTGCCTTGGAACCAAAATTAGTATGGTAGAAACAGATGTTGTTGCACGGTTCTTTATACTGTCGATAGCGTCCACTAGATCTATTACGCCTACTGTTGCGTTTGGAATAGTCTCTTCGTTCACAGGAACGCTCACGGCTGTTTTTGAGGGCTAGCGAAAGTTCATTTACCTGCTTTGCCAGCTCTGCAACTTGCTGTTCAGTGGGAGAGGTAGATGCCGTAGCAGCACTATTTATGTGCGGGAGAGTTGTGAGATCTGTAATTTTATCGGCTACAATTGCTAGTTTTGGAAGATCATCTCTTAAGGCAGCAAGAATACTTTGTGTATTTTACGGGAGACAAGATATCCATAGGGATTTCAACAAAGGTTCTCGAACGGTTTCTCCAGCGAGGTTTCGCATACGGCAAAGTAATTGTGATGGGCGTTGATCGCCAAGTTCTAGCCCTTGAAGAAGTGTACGTATCTTTGACTCCTCACTTTCAGAATGCAATTCAATTAAGCGTGTTTTTAGTGTATCATATTTGCCAGTCACAGGTGGGTGTAAAACGATATCACAAACGCTATTGAGAATATCAGATTCGATTGCAGATATAATATGATTGAATTTCGTGGAGTCAACAGTGATTCCGGCGATATCAAACTGGGCCTCTAGTTGTGCAAACCACAAAGTAGGGTTGACCTTCCAAAATGGGGGAGGTTTGACGGAAACACGTGAAATATTAAGATCGTCTGCGATGGGTTGTGGTGGAGCCATGATTCACAAAAACAAATATAGCCAATATGACACAAATAAATACACAATAATCAGTCACTAATAAGTTCACATACGACACTAGTGCAAAATAAATAAAGTTAATGTAAACATTAACGTGAGAAAAACACTTTTGCAGGTAAGCTATCCGAATATAAGCATAAGTAATACTAAGAATTTGCGTGGCTTACCTCCGAATTATACGAGAAATATTTGCTCAGTCAGCAGCAGATTCAGCACAACACAATTCACTTATAGAAAAAATATTCCGGAAAAACTTATTTTATGATATGTAACCACGTTGTACGATTTATATGGGGATCACTTCAAAGCATTTTGACGATTTGCATGAGACACATGATAAGCACGTTGTTAAGCAGGCACAACTGTTTTTCACACTATATTGCTGATGACACGAAAATAATGATGGATTACGCTAGTAGTTTGCGTGAACAGAAATAATTTTCACTTCATAGCACATTATAATCATAGAACTTGAGGATGCAAGCAGGTTACAGGAGGCACGTGTTCACTAACTTGACGAGTTACCATTTATGGCTGTTGTTAATGGATGCCATTTTTGATTGCACGTTGAATGTTAACAAAATCTGACTCGGTACTATTAACATTTATATTTAATTCTAGGATGATATATATTTTAACATATATTCACTTATACACCATCACATTGCATGTAGTTACAAGATGAGCATTTTTCAGTTCGCAAGTCCGCATGAGTAAGAATCAAGAAAGTCATATTACAGCTACGATAACATCACGGAGGGAAAGAGAGGTGAGTGCGTGCTTCACCGACAGCAGCCAGGAACCGAGTAACCAATTCGAATTTTCCTCTAGAGTGGAAGAGGGAGAAAGCTGGTAGCGCCCTCTTTTGGGGCAGCGGACAAATAATAATAATAAAGAGTTCTCCACAAGGTTACCAGTGAAGATATTCCTTTTGGCATCAATTGTACCGTTATTGGCGACTTTATCGTTTGCTCCGGCAAAATGGAAAAGTACCCAAAATGACTATGTGCAGTTGTATAATATGCCTTATTTTAAAAAAAAAATATTCTTTATTATCATTCTTTTTTCTTTCTTTGGATTTGTTCTTTTTATTGTACTGTTTCTATGATTGACAGGAAACAGAAATTGATGATTAAAAGAGGGATGGAGACTTCAGTTTCTTCTATCCTTTTTTCTGGAGGGGGGGGTAGTATTCATGTTTGATATTTCATCAAAATGTTCTTTTCAGGGTATTAATATAAAGTTAAAAAATTTAATGTTTGTATATTATATGTATGAAATACATATGTATGTTTATATGTATTTTTTATTCTGTGTCATTTTATAGGTGTCACAAATTTTTATTAAATTTATAGGAATCTGCTGAAAGACAGGGAAGGCAAGTTTCTTTGTGGAAGTGCTACTGGTTCACATTTTGGAGGACATTGTTTGTTGGTGGAATAATGAAAATTATGGGTGACATTGTGAATCTCATTGGTCCTTTGTCTATCAGTGTTATTTTAGCATATGTTGCATCTGTAAAGGATGGTTCACTTCCTCATGGTACTGCAGAGAAGGTATTATCTCTTTACCTCCAATAACAATGTTAACTGTAACTTTCTGAAACATGTTTTTAAAATGTGAATATTTCATATTACTTATTCTGCTTTTCTAGTTACTTAAAAATGGTAACTTAAAAGTTTATTTACCATAGTATATCTGTGGTAAATTTAAGTTGTTATTTTTTTTAATTACAATATAGATTTATGTGAAAGCATTTTCAGAAAATAACAATCAGATACCATTATTCATTCTTTTGTACATAGTTTAATGAATTGAATAAAGCCATAATATGCCTATTTTGACTATTTTTGTGCAAAATGTCATTCAGATTTTATACATTAAAACTAATTTATTAAAAAGGGAAGATTAAAATACAAAGTTACTAACATAGTTTTGAAATATAGGAAAATTAAAGTACTTTCTGATTACCCTCACCTCCACACTAGCTTATCAATGACTTAATTAACTGGCGAAAAATTTTTACAATTCAGAGGATCTGCTTTGTCATAAATAAAAAGAAAAAAGTATTATTCTATAAGAAACAAGACATTTTATCGGAAATCTCTATAGCTGATATTTAACATTTCTGCAATTGGTGTAAATTGTTCAACCTAATTAATGATGGTTAATTATAAAAAGCAAAAATCTATGTGTATTTAAACACTTGTATGTTACATGCATGCATGAATTGCTTATTTTTGGGTGTCTGCTCAGAAGTACACCAGAGATGTGGCAATTCTATTGTTTGTTAAAACCGGATAATTGGAAAGTACTGAAAATTATTATATAAGATGTTATTTATGATACTTATGTATTACTCCAACTATCTTAGTAGAGATCTCCATAGTTTTAAAATATACCAAACTCTGGCAGCCACGCACATAATAGTTCTTTAGTTAGTCATGCACGCAACAGTCTTTCAATTTTTTATCCACCAATATTGCCATTTTTGTATGTGTTCCTTCTACTGTATTCCAAGTTCCAGCTGTTTTACTAGAGAAATAGTGATTATGTTTTGTCCTAAACTCAAAAGTAGGCGTTTTTGGCATTTACCTAAAACAGAAGAAATAATGGTAAAATTTCTGCAGGCCTACACAATTTTACTGAACTGAATCACTGAACAACAGTTGTTTTAATTTCTTCTCAAAGCAAACAACAAGAAATTTTCACCAGGAAAAGAAAGAGAGAGATAGAAGTTTATTTGGTATTTTTTGGGATAAACACATAGTTGAAATGTAAGATATGTGTGTAATCAATAATTTTTACAACAAAAAGGTAATTTTTTAATAATATGTATGTAATAAATAATTTTTACAACAAAAAGATAATTTTTTCCCCTTCTGTAAATTTTGCCAAATTGCATTAAGGTGGCTACACTATTATGTAAGTGCCTTATTTTTTTTTAATGTTTAGTTATTTAGAAAATATGAGGGTTGGAACTTTAATAGTGGCAACTATTTATTTACAAGAATACAAAAGTGATTCATGTCACCATGTTTTACTGTCCTTCAATATAGTCGCCAGCATTGTGTACAACCCGTTTCCAACGATGTGGAAGTCGCAGAATACCTGTAGCAGCGCCTGTTTTGTTGATAGTTTGAATGGACTGGTCTATTGCCGCAAGAATCTCAGGAACAGTTTGGAATCGAGTGGCACGAAGTGGTTCCTTCATCTTAGGAATTAAGTCATAGTCACAAGGGCTTAGATCTGGGGAGTATGGTGGATGGTAAAGCACTTCAAAGCCCATCGCTTGAACAAATCAGTCACAGCTTGCGCTGCATGCGGCCGGTATGCGTTAGGATGACACCATCACAGTCGTACACGAGAATCACCATAACTTTCACATTGCTGGGGTTCTGAGGAAATTTCAAACGTCGTGGTTACCCGTGATGACGCCATTCGTTTGATTGGCATTTCAGTTCTGGCTGGTACGATCGGGCTCAAGTCTCATCCAGCGTAATGATACGGTGTAAAAAAGCATCTCCTTCGCGCTCATAGCGCTCCAGGTGTGTTCGGGCAGCATCGTATCATAGCCATTTCTGCATTTCCGTCAATTGATATGGAACCCATCGTGAAGCAATTTTTCTCATGGACAGGCGTTCCTTCAGAATGTGCAGCACAGTCGTATGCGCTAATCCTGTTTGTCCGGCCAGCTGACGAATCGTTTGGCGGCGATCACTGTCCATTAGTGCGGCAACAGCTTGCATGTCTGCATCGCTGACACTCGGACGACCTGGCTGCAGCATGTCTGCCACGTTTTGGCATCCTTCACTGAATGCTTTCACCCATCTTGCTACGGTTCTGTAAGGCAATGCAGATTCCCCACAAGTCTCTTGAAGCCCTTGATGACACTGTCGTGTTGTACGACCTCTGGCACATTCAATTTTTATCCAACATCGTTGTTCTTGTTTTGAAAACATCCTGACAACACTTACTTTAGACCGCGAGCTAATACAAGGATTCGTTCTTCGCGTCACTCCGCATGCGCGTGACGTAGGCAGGACGAGTCTTTTTGCTGAGAGGTAAGGTAGGTTATGGTGACTTCCTGTTATAGTGATTTCCATATCATATTGTTACCTATATGTTTTACCACCAATACTCACATTCCATATCACAGATTATGTTCTTCTTACTACATAATATAAAGACATAGTGCACAATAAAAATTAAGCTTTATTTCGGAACTTCACACACACTCCCCAACAGCCGGCCTGTTTCACTCCCCTTGCTACTCACAAGAAACTTCTCCTCTACGGTTGCCACACTTATCAGAGGGCGCAAAGCGCGCTCCTTATCGCCATCACCACAGAGTTCCCCCCCAGTTCCTTTGATGACTATTCAAAGGAACGACATCAGGTTATGAAATTATCTCAGAGGATCCGTACTGTCGGGTATTTTTTTTTTTCATGATTACAAAATTAGAAAAGATCAAAATGCAGTTCAATATATAACAAAGTAATGACACATATAATAAACATGAAATAACAAAAAATATGTTACGATATGAATTTAAAAAAAAAGTTTTTAAATTGTTATGTAAGAAGCAAGTTTCTTAGGGAAGTGAACATGTCTTCCCGATCTGGTGACAGTTTGTGTCTTAGAGAGTTCGTTTGCAGATTTATTCTGCTGAACTGTCTTTAAGTCTTTATTTGTTTTCAGTTCAGGTAAATTAGAGTCCGAAAGCAAATAAGCTGGTTTCACACGGTCTACAGACACAGTAGATTTCAGACCGTTAATATCAATTGTGAAAGTTTTGTTCGTTCTAGAAAGGACTTTATGCGGACCTGTATATGGTTGGCACAGAGGTGGCTTTACTCGATCGACACGTAAGTATACATGCGTACACGACTTTAAGGTAGCACTTACATAGCACTTTTCTTGGCAATGTGCAGATGTTGCTATTGGATTTGATTGTTGCATTCTATGCCGAAGATTTGTTATAAATTGAGTGTCATACGGAGATATCTTAGATGACGTTATCATATCACTAGGCAGCTTGAGAGTTGTGCCGTACACCAGTTCAGCACAAGATGACTGTAGATCCTCCTTTACGGCTGTTCAAATACCAAGCATAACAACTGGTAGTGTTTCAGTCCAGTTATTGGTCTCGCGAGCCTTCAGAGAAGATTTTAAATGTCGATGAAATCGTTCAACGATGCCGTTAGACATTGGATGATAGGCTGTTGTTGTGATTCTGTTCGTACCCAAAATGCGCGTAAATTCTTCAAAAAGTGCGGATCTCATTTGAGAACCTTGGTCTGTTGTTATGATCAATGGGCAGCCAAAACGAGATATCCAACAGTTGAAGATGGCTCTGCAAATGGTTTCTGTTTTCATATCCGGGATGGGAATGGCTTCAGGCCATCTGGAGAATCTATCTATGAGAGTCAAAAGGTACACATTGCCTTCTGATGGAGGTAATGGTCCAATGATATCCATATGGATTTCTGAAAAACGTGCATCAGGAAGAGAGAATGTGCCCAGTGGTGCTTTAGTATGCCTAGTAATTTTCGATTTTTGGCAAGATTCACAGGATTTCACCCAATTTTTGATATGACGTTTCATATCGGGCCATACATAACGAGAACAAATAAGCTTCATAGTAGCTGCAATTCCTGGATGTGACAGATTATGCAGATGATTAAAGATGAGTCTGCGAAAGGAATTCGGAACAAATGGTTGAGAAACATTCGTTGATGTGTCACAAAGAATATTACCATCAGAATACTGGCACGGTTTAAATTCCAGTTTCAAAGATGATGTATTGTTTTTGAGAAGGTCTTGTACCTCCGGATCATGCCGTTGAGCTTCCGCAAATTTTTTGAAATCCAAAAATGGAGATTTTGTTATAGAATCAATTTCGATTCTTGAAAGAGCGTCAGCAATGATGTTTTTTGAACCTTGCACATGCCTATTATCAGTAGAGTACTGAGAAATAAAATCTAAATGGCGCATTTGTCGAGGTGAACATTTATGAGGGTTCTGTTTAAAAGCGTATATTAACGGTTTTTGATCCGTATAAATTATAAAATTTCTGCCCTCTAACATGTGTTGGAATTTCTTAATTGCAGAATAAATTGAAAATAATTCCCTATCGTACGCGGACCATTTCTGTTGACTTTTATTGAGTTTCATAGAGAAAAATGCTATAGGTTCCCATGTTTGTTGAGACAACTGCATAAGTGTGCCGCCTATTGCGACGTCTGAGGCATCTACCCAGATGCTTAGCTGGGCTCCGGGAATAGGGTGTCTCAATAGGGTAGCCTGAGCAATGGCATTTTTGGCAGCAATAAAGGCTTGTTCAGCATTCTTGTTCCATTTTAATTGTGGGGATGAATCCTGAACACGAGAACGAGATTTCTTTTTATTAATATAGCCTTCTAACAATTTTATTAAAGGAGAAAGAATATGTGCTGCTTTAGGTATGAAACATCTGTAAAAGTTAAACATGCCTAAAATTTGGCGAAGCTGAGCGAGAGTGGTAGGTTGAGGAAAATCTAAAATACATTTGACTTTGTCAGGAAGAGGTTCAATTCCATTTTCACTAAGGTGAAAACCTAAGAAATAAATAGACATTTGACCAAAGGTGCATTTTGAAACATTTATGCAAAGTCCATATTCCTGAAGTTTGGAAAATAAAGCTTTCAAATGCCTGCTATGTTCTTCAGAATCTTTAGAGGCTATGAGCAAGTCATCGACGAAAGCGTAAACACCTTCTAAATCTCGTGTGACTTCATCTATAAAACGTTGAAAAGTCGCGGATGCATTGCATAAGCCGAATTGCATACGGGTACTTTCGAATAAACCGAATGGTGTGCATATGGTGGTTTTGTGGATGTCGGCTGGGTTAATTGGTATTTGATGGTATGCCTTAATCAGGTCAACATGACTAAAAATTTTAGTACCGTGCAATGCAGCAGTAAAATCGGCTAAGCATAGAATAGGGTATTTGTCTTTTATTGTTTGAGCGTTCAATGCTCGATAATCTCCTACAAGTCTCCATTCTAGACTTCCCTTTTTTGGAACCATGTGAAGTGGAGATGTATAATTGCTGCTCGAAGGTCTCAAATGCCCCAATTGCATCATAGTTTGAAATTCTTGTTTTGCTATTTTTAAGCGATCTGGAGCTAACCGACGAGGTTTTACAACCACAGGTGGACCTTTAGTTATGATATAAAGAACGGTGTTGTGTTTAACAGGTTGGTTAGGATCTGGTAATCTAGTAATTGAAGGAAATTCTTTTAAAATTTTGTGATATGATGTATCACTAAATACAGTTTCTACTGAATAAATGCTTGCATTTTTCATGCAGCCGATGGTTTTAAACTGCGTTTTTAAATCTTTGAGACATTTGTTTCTGAGATCAGGCACCAATTCAAAGAAATGGAGAAAATCTGCTCCAAGAATGGGTGTACTAACATTTGCTATAAGAAAAGTCCATGTAAACTGTCGTCTTAATTTGAAATCCAAAGAAAGTGTTTTTTGACCATAAACATGAATAGTGGAAGAATTAGCAGTGAAAAGTGTTTGTTGGGGAGAATTTCGTTTTTGAGAATTATTTGTTGGAAGTAAGGACACGTCATGTATCGACCAAGAATGAAAGGTTTGTTCTACTGTCACGAACGAACAGGCGACGGGAAACTTGAGGCAAAGAATAAGTCGCCTCTATTCTTTGCTGGTTTCGTTTCTCTGCCATGAACAAGGTTTTGTACATTTGTCTTCTCTACACTTTTTCCCAAAATGTCTATGATACCAGCAAACAGAATAATCTCTCCTTTTGGAATTGCTTCTTTCCATATTACAATCTCCGCGATTTGGCGAGCGACCACGAGAAAGAGAAATGCGATCAATATGTTTGTTTAATTTTTCTATTTGTTTAAATAATTTATCCTCAAAAGACTGATCGACTGTGCGAGAAACGGCACAAGTCCCTGGGGTTGGATTTACTTCTAAAATTCTGTTGGCAATTTCTGCAGCTTTATCTACAGTTAAATTGGAAACCGCTGCCAAAATAGACTGAACAGTCGAAGGCAAACGTTGAAGAAATAATTCTAACATTAAGTTATCAGGAACATTTAAAGATTCTGCTCGACGTTTCATATTTCTAAGCAAATCGGAAGGTTTTCGAGAACCTAATTCCTCTCCAGATAATAATTGGTGAATTTCTTGCTGAGAAGATTCTCCTGAACGATTTATTAACTCAGTTTTGAGCTTTGTATATGGATCAATAGGGTCTGGTTTCATAAGTAAATCCAGCACTAATGATGCAATATCTGGAGGAAGATGAGCAACTACATAATTGTATTTAGTAATGGATTCTGTGATAGGTTTGGGGGTGGCAAGAGTAAAGGTACTTTCACACATAATAAACTATAAAGATGGGTCTGATTGGTTATAAACCGGAATTTGGTCGGCATGAACATCAGACATTGTGCAAGGTTTTTAAGCCAAAATAAAAGCAAAAATGTAACTAAAGAAAATAAAATTAAATGATAAGTAGAAAACAGAATTATAAAATGATCTATAATTACTACGCATCTGTGATTCGGAGGATGAAAACCAATGTAATCCATTACTTCTGGTTTGGAGATCTTGAGTGATGGCTTGTAGTCAAAACCGAAAGTGCTTGAGAACTGTTCATACGGCCTGATTTAACACAGTCCGGGTTACCATTATGGTGACTTCCTGTTATGATGATTTCCATATCATATTGTTACCTATATGTTTTACCACCAATCCAATCGCATTCCATATCACAGATTATGTTCTTCTTACTACATAATATAAATATTAACAAGACATAGTGCACAATAAAAATTAAGCTTTATTTCGGAACTTCGCGCACACTCCCCGACAGCCGGCCTGTTTCACTCTCCTCGCTACTCGTAAGAAACTTCTCTAGGGTTGCCACATTTATCGGAGGGCGCAAGGCGCGCTCCTTATCGTCATCACCACAAGGTATGTAGTTCACGTGTGGTATATGTGATATTCTTTGGTTTTGTTGCGTAGCGTTTTTTCAGCTGTGTTGCCACTATTAAAGTTCCAACCCTTGTAGTTAATGTCTTACAAAAAGAGATTATTTACAATATTTATAACTTTTTGTTATTATTTTGCTTTCAGTGAAAATACTTTTTGTTTAATTATTGTGATTTAAAAAATATGAATAGTAATAGCAGAAAATGAAATCAACAATATCTGTTAGTTGATTATCTTATTTCTATGTAAATGATTGGTTTCATACCCATGTATAGGTATAGAAGTTTAAAGCATTTGTAATGTGAGAATGCATAAAGAGTATTCTATGAATATTTCTGTGAAAGGTTTTATATTTTCCTGTATTTGTAAAAATTACCTTAAGTAGCAAAAAAGTTTAAATTTTTTACCTCAATTATTTCTTCTTCAATATTAATTTTTAAAAAGATTTAAACTTTTTTCTTTTAGCCATATTATCCTACATCTTGGGAGTTTCTACAAAATGGCTTTGTTATGTCAGTTGTTGTTCTTATATCAACTTTCATGCAGAGTACCTTCTCCAATAATTTCAATCATTTGGCAATTGCAGAAGGGACACATTTAAGAACAGCACTGCAGGTAACATATATTTTGTGCTTAAAAATTGACCAGCTGTTATACAAAAGAACTTTTATTTCAATAAACTATGCATGTAAGTGGCAAATTTTAAATGGAAAAAATAATTATATAAAAAATAATAAAAATATTAAAGAATTTTTTGATATTATTTCTGATTCTGGTTCTATATTTTGTCCATGCTGCCACCAAAAAGTTGTTACTCATTGGCAACTTTGCAGAGAAATGTTTCTTTGGGATCTTTATGTGTAGTTAAATAATGTATTTAGTGCTGCTTACTTTTATCTCATTCTTCTTTTTCGATACTACACGTGCACACTTTTGTTCTGCTCATATACACAGAAATTTGTTTCTAGTAAAAAAACAAAAATCTAATGTGGACACCACAACTTCTTTGTATGGCTTATAAAATTAATTTGTGTGGGGGAAGAGGATGCACATTGCTGGGTTGCCACATCAATATTTTTTGAGTCATCAAGATTGAATTACAAAAAGTAATGACATAGTATAGCTGCAAAGATATATATGTATGTTTATATCTATTGTTTTAATTTTTAAAGTCTGACTTTACATGCAATAAATATATACAATATTTATGTACTTATTTTGTAACATTAATAATTTTTTTTTTTTAATGTACTGCTAGTGCCTTGTATATAAAAAAGCCTTGAAAATGAGTTCATCTGCTGGATTGGATACAGGAGCTGTTGTGAATCATATGTCTGTTGATGCTTTTAATGTGATGATGGTGTTTTCAATGGGGCATTATCTTTGGGCTGTTCCATTCAAGGTAGGATTTTAAGCATTTTAAACTGAAGTGGTCTATTTTATTTATTGTTACTTCATGAACCACTTGGCATACCAACTATTAACATCTTAATATTTCTGATTTTATGGGTTTCTGAATTCAGTTTCTGTCCTTAAAATATTTGTAATTTCTTGTTCTAGAAATAAATGTTTACAAATGTAAACATTTGTTCTAGAAATAAATGTTTACAAGTGTAAATGTTTGTTCTAGAAATAAATGTTTACAAACATAAATAGACTGTAGTTGCTGTGTCAGATGACTATTTTTGTTTTTTGGTTTTAATTAAAATAAAAATTTACCATTTTTTCAGATTATCTTGCTGTTAATTCTTTTATATGTGCAGCTTGGTTACAGTGCCTTAATAGGTTCTGCTACTGTGATATTTCTTGTTCCTATTCAGTACTATATTTGTACACTTTTATCACGAATTCAGGAAAAAGCATTAGTAAGTATTTTTCCCTTTTATACTGTGTATTGTATGTAAAAGTTTGCAATGTAGTTCAGTTAAATGCTGTTTTAATAAAAAATTAGCTTGTTTTTTTAAATTAAATAAATTATGGTGCATGTGTTTTAGGAAGCTTTTTATATTTCTATAAAAACAGGGATTGTACATTCCTTTAAAGTCCTTGAAAAAATGTTCATGTAGCACAAATGATTTTTTTTTGGGGGGGGGATGATTTTTGAGCCTTAAAAACGATTTTTGATTCTTCAATTTTGGACAAAATTGGTAGGGGGCTCTTAATTTTAATTATCTTACATTTTTATGTGTTTTTTAAGACTGCCATTTTGATTGTGGATTCGCATTTTAAAGTGACACTACTTTCCATTTTGATCACTTATTATTAGAATATTTTGAATCTGAAGAATGAATGAGATAATAAATGCTTAAAGCATAATTTCCGAAACAGCTATATTAGCAAAAGCAAAATTAGCATTTATAATTATATTTTAAAGCACATAGCTATATTAGCAAAAGCCAAAATAGCTATTGTAATTATATTTTAAAAAGCCTTCTTTATATTTTTTTCATGGTAAGAGCTTCTTCTCATGTAATTATCTCTGAATTCTCACAATGTGTATCAGTTTTTTCTATAAAATTCATTTTACACTTTTCTTTGATTTCTTTTTTCCAAACAACTTTTATTTTTTTACTGTTACAAAAATTGGTAAATATTTCTTTCGGATTTTAGGCCTTGCACTTCAGAAGGCTTAGAATGATTTGAAGGCAAGATTTATAGACCTACAACTCCAGAAGATTACAAAAAAAAAAAAAAAAAAAAAAAAAAAAAAAAAAAATGTGACAAAATGAAAAATGTCTTCATGGTATTAGCATGTAATGGATGTATTTAACAGGAAGTTTGTGATGAATTTCTCACTTTTGGAGAACCTTTTGTAGAACAATGAAAACAATTATTTGAATTTCCTACTTCTAATCCTAAAATCTCTTAACATGATCCTGATATCTCTTAATATCTACAGAAAGGAACTTTTCTATTAGTAAAGAAATTGAAAACTGACAATTTAAAAGATTCATCTCTTATGTCTCAATGCATCATGCACAAGGTTGGTGTTGGGCATTTTCGCACCTGATGCAATTTTTGTGGGTCCTAAATTCTGCTGCCTACTGTCTCCTTGAATTCTAAAACTTTTGCCGCCCCTAAATTCTACTGCCCAGGGCCTGCCCTAAATTCTAAAAGTTTTGCCATCTCTAGATTTTGTTGCTCAGTGCTTCACTAAATTATAAAAATTCTGCCACACTGGCTGTAGTATCGGCCCTGACTGTACATGCAGTTTTTTAGAATAACAGAAATCTTTAGTGTGAAGTTAAAATGTGTTATGTTTTCAAATTAAAAAGACACATAAATATTTTGTTTGTTGCTGCGGCAAAACATAAATATTTTATAACTTTCAATGTATAATTATCCTAATATTCATTTTAATGCCATAAATTATATGTGTTTTAAACTAAAAAATGTTTTTCAATGGCAATTTTAATAGTGCTCTCGTAATCAATATTTTTTTAAAAATAAAATAAGTAAAATTTCATAGTGACCATGTAGATTTATAATGACTAAGAATATCTATCTACCTAATCTAATTATTTGTAACTAATCGCTGACCCTTAAAAGTTATCTTTGCATCTTAAAGTAAGTTATTGCCTTTCATCAATCCTTACTGTGAACACAATATAAACACAAAAATGTAAAAATTAATGTAAAACTTTATTGCTTACAGCTAGCATAACTTTACGGATTTTACAAAGTCAGGTTTATTCTCAAGTTTGTTTTATAATTATGTTCACTGTTAGATTATTTTTTATAATAATGCAGTCTACTTACAGATCTGTTTTATTTTTAGAATGCTATTACAAAAGCAAAAATCAGTTTGCTTTTGTATTCAAATTCAGGTATTCAAATTAAAAATTCATAACTCAAATAAAAATTATATTTAGTCTCCATGCGCAGAAATGTGTAGGAACCCTGAAAAATAATATGAGCATAAAATAGTATCATTATTACTAGTCGAAAAAAGTTGTATTTTTCAAAGGCTTAAATAAGTGGTTGTTTAAAATTTTAATTTTATGTTTGAAATTATTTATCAATTTTATTTTATTTATGTTTAAAATTATTATAGAATATAATAGAAAATACAATGGATCTGTAAATACAATAGACTGTTTCACAGATAATTTATAAATATAGAATACATATGAGTTCTGAATTGCTTGAATAATTAGTAATGACTTTTGCTTAAGTATGATACATGTATATTAATTTGATCTATTCTATACATTAAACTCAAAGAATTGTAGTGCATTTTTTTTTACATAATCTTCTTCTTTTTTAAAATTTGTATATCATTTTGGATTTTTTAATTCTGCATTCAGAAAGTATTTTTTTAAAATTTTCTTTATAACTGTCACATGAACTATAAATATAATAATTTTGTGAAACAAAATAATAACTTAAGAGCTATAAATGGAGATTACTGTTTGGATCATTCTGAAATTTTCAAAAATAGTCTTTTTTTATTAATTTGCAAATAAAGTTTTTAAGTACATCTGCTGTTATATATATATATATATGTTTAAATTCAATTATTAACATTGATTATCCCTTTAAAAATAAAAAGTAATATTTTTTGTAATTAATAAAAAAGTTAAGATTGAATCTTCTAGGAAAATGAGTTTAAATTATGAAAATCATAATAATTAGTATTAGCGTATTTAAATTTTAAAAATATAAAGAGAAAATAAAACAAATTATTGTTGATAGCATGGAAAAAAGCTGACTTTAATTAGTCCTTTTCATAAAGTCAGAATGCAATTTTTTTTCACCAATAATCAGAATACAAAAGTTGTGAGCTGCATAATTAATGAAATTTGAATTTAATTTTTGAATATTTACTGGTTATTTCTAAGCATTTTTTCCACCACTATATTTTTTATTCTAATGCTAAGCTCATTATTTTCTTTTTGCCAATAATTGCTTTTTTTTAATATTGATTTTTTATTTTTATTTATTTATTTATTTATTTTTTTGGCATGCTTGCATTGCTTTAGCAATTTTGGTTTTTATAGTTGCTCTTCTAATTAATTACATGGATATTTTTACCTTTTTAGTGTTCCATGTATATATTATGAAATACATAAAAAAACTTTCATTAAAATTTCTCCAAAGAATTCTTCGTTTTGATTCAAAATTAAAATTAAATTTAAATTGTCTTTCTCCATATATTTAGTCTTATTACTACAGTGCTTCCTCGAAAATTATACCTAATAAAAAATAAGCTCCACCATTATTTTTCAGGGCACTTCTAATATAAACCCTTAAAGATCGTCTGCCAGATTACTCGGTAGCCAAACAGCTACCTTATTGCTGAATGACCGAGTGCAGATGCAACACACATGCACATTCGAAGCAAATGGACGTGATTGCAATGAATTAGATTTTTCAGTATTTAATATATCGCATCAGTGGTGGACGTTTAGCATTTGATTTAATAATAAATTTAAAGTTTGATGCTCGGATAAAAATGAGTGTAAAAAGAAAAAGCTATTCTGTTGAGTTCAAGAAAGAAATTGTGGCAGACTCCAGAGATAAAATTCTTACAGCTTTTTGCAAAGAGAAGAAATTGGATCTACAAGTGGTCCAAAAACGGCGATCACAGGGCAATAACCTCAGTCAACAGGTCTGCGAGGGAAATGCCAAGAAATGTGTGTGTAGATCAAGTCGCCAATCATTGTTTCCTGAATTGGAATTCAAAGCATCTCAACACTGGATGGATGGCACAGTGGTATGAACTGACTCTAAATTGAAATGATTAAACGTGCACTTGCATTCAATTTTTCACTGATGGCATCAACTTCTCCATGTACATACTCACGAGTGTGATTTCTATGGATGAAACTGCAGTGTTTTGGGGTCAAGGGTCTCAAGCTAGATCAGAGGAGTGCCTCTGATATATACATTCCTTCCACTAGTTATGAAAGTGCACACTTTACATGTATTTTGGCAATTCTTCTTGATAGAAAAGAAACCCTGCCTTTAATCATCTATAAGGCTAGAAAATAATTCGAATGTGTTTTAGGTCTTTGTGAGTTTTAGCCTGAAAAGGCTGGGTGCACACAAGTAGCAATGAGAGAGCGGGTTGATTTATTTTTACCACTTGTTTTGCATGCAAGGTGGCCAAAAAGGTATGCTAGTGTGGGATTTTGACTGCACTTACTGCACTAAAACCATGAAGAACTTCCTTGCAGAAAAAAGAATTGATCAAACAATGATTCCTGCAGGAATGAATGCATATCTCCAAACTCTTGATATTGCAATAAATAAGCCATAAGACCATCTGTGCATGAAAATCAATGACTACATTGAAAATAGAATAGAGAGAAATCAACGAGGAAGCTTTTTGAAGCCTAAGCTACAAGAAATTGCGACTTGGTTAAAGAATACATGGGGTAAAATAATGGATGGCTGTGTTGCTAGTGCTCTATGAGCAGACTATATGTGCAAGAGCTTGTTTGAGGAGAGCTTTGTTGTTCAACATGAGAGGCTAGGGCCAATGGTCTTGTATGAAATGAAGTCACAAAAAATTCAGGCCTGAACTCGTGATTGGAGCTTGGATGATGATATTCCAGAAGAACATAACTGTATTAGAGTAAATGATTTATTCAATTTTAATGTTTTTTGAATGTGAGTATAGTTGAATGTGAATAGTCATCGATTTCCCTATGTCCAGTATTTCTTGAACCCGAAGAAGTGTGTTTCCTGAATATGAACAAATGTTAAATATTGTGCATAGAAAATAAGATATTGCCTGAAAAAATCACTGCAGCAAACATTAATGTAATACTGGGTCTTATTTTCAGAGAAACACAGTATGTACTTAAATTGAAATTTATTGTAAACTGTAACATGCATATTTCCTTTAAGAGTTATATTAAGGCAGGCTTTATTTTGATGAATGTTTTTTTTTAATTCCCTTAATTTAATTTTTAAAGAAAAATCCATTTTCAGTTTAATTATTTGATTATTATTCATTTTGCAATTCATCCAGATGTAATTCAAAAATGCAGCTCTCTTGCTAATTCTCTTGCTGCTCCTTGAAAAAGACCAGAGAATAATCTGAATCATAAAACTGATAACTTGTATGATACATCTGTGTATTGAAATTTCTTCTCATCTGTCATAGTAATTTTAATTTCTGCCTTTTAATTTACAATATCTGTATTTCTTATTCTTTATAGCTTTCTTCTGTTCACATTTGCTGAGAAGCTTTTCCTTCCTTCAGTCTTACTATTTCTACTTCTTTGTACTATTCATCCTTACAAATACTCATACATTTATACACTGGATTGTATTCTGTATCTCAAACTTGAGTAAGAAAATTTGGGTTCAATTTCCATATCTAATTCCAAAATATATTATTTGCAAAAAAGCTAAAAATGTTACGTTATTAGAATTGAAATGAATATTGATTTTTAGAATCCATTCTTTTCTTGTGTTTGATTACTTATTGCTGAGTACTCGAGCAAAAATTCATTTCAACCATTTAGAAGCAATTAAAAAATGTGTTAGGATTTTACATAATTTTGCAAGTCTAATAATTATCATCTTTGTAAATCTGATAATTATTCATATTAAGTTGTAATCTTATGGTGTTTTTAGTAAATGTAATTGACAAGAAAGAGAGAGCATTTACTTTTGTGATTATCATATGGTCTAAATAACAAGAATTTGTGCTAATGTATGTAATATGTGGTCTTAGAAACTATAATTTACAGTAATACTGCTGCTTTACTAGAATTTATATTATTGCTGCTGGTTTTCATAAAAATTATCAGTCAGATATATCATAAGTTAGATGTGTTTTAAACTGATTAAATTAGATTATTATTAAAAAATGAAAAATATTTAAATTATTTAGAAATGCATTTGTTGCTTTAATCAGTTTGTTACGGACTGTTTTAATTTTAAAGATAAGTAAACATCTTGTCCTTTACTGAGAACAACTAAGTACTTTTGAGAGCTTGCTATTTGTGAGACTTTGTGGGAGATAAGTAAAAGGTACTACTTAAGTTTTCTATAGCAGCAACCCTTAACACAGGAGAAATAAGTGCATGGCAGCATAATGCAATAGTTGAAACATTTCATAAAAACTTCATTATGTATCTAACATTAAACATGATGTATCAGGATTTTAATGCAAAACTGCATTAATTGATAATTAATTATATTTTTGTTCTATCCTGTGATTTTTTTAAATCCAAATTAAATTATAATGCTGAATAAAATAATTCAGTCCTTCATTTAGAGACTTAATATTACTGTCTGAACTTAAAATTTTAAGATGTTAGTAATATAACACACCCAAATATGAAGGTACAAAGGCATGTCATTCATGCTGTGAAATTCACTGAGTTTTTTAATTTGAAATTAATTCTTAAGGTTGATTTTTAATCATTTATTGATGGATGCTCTTAATTTTTATTTTAAATTGTTACATCTTTTACAAATAATCCTTTTATGTAGGATGTCTCAGATGATCGACTGAAAAAAACAACAGAACTTCTACAAGGGATTAAACTTTTGAAACTCTATGGATGGGAGAAAACCTATGCAAATTTAGTTAAAAAGATTCGTGACAAGGAGTTGAAAATATTACGCAGTGATGCTATTTGTGTTGCATTTAATAGTGAGTTGTATTCCATTCTGAATTTCTCACCAAAAAATTTTGATTTATTTTTATTAATTCTTGAAATATATCCACTTTGGAAGTATCTCATCAATTAAAATATTTTCAGTTTTGTTACATATTTTTACCTGGCAACAATTTTTCTATTGTATGTATAAAACTGAGATATATTGGGAAATTTACCGCATTAAAATATTAAGAATTACATTGTAGTGTCCAGGTGCTTTAACCTCTAGCTGGATACAGAAGTAACAGGAAACTACACAGAAGAAAGTGTTCAAACCCTTTATTAACTCTTTAAACTTTACATGGCGTCAACTTGACACTAACAAACTTCGCCTCCACTTGGGCGGTAACTGAATAGCAGATAATTTGAAAATCAAAAGTTGAAATGTTAAACAAGTGCTAAACTAATCTACAGGGCTCGGCGAGATACCAACCTTCGACCTCCTCTATAACTAGTGGCAGCAGATAAATGCATTTTAGCCATTTAAACCAGCAATCAGCGATTGTACCTACGGCAGAGCTTGAGCCCAACTCTCTCACTTCTCTTCTAAAACCTCGGTATTTAAACTTTTCTCCTTAAGGTAGAATTTGCATTCTCCTCACACGCGCTACCAAATTTAACTATTCTGGCACTGACACTTAGGGGAATGAAGACTTATAGAAAAGTCTGAACCAAAATTAAAATTATTAGTAAAACTAAATATAAATCCCTACAGTTGCCGATGCCAGAATTTAGCAGACTTGGATAAAGGTCCTTAAAGACCTGATACAAACTTTTAAATTCCAGAAAAACAACCCTGAGCCTCGCTTACATACAAGAACTGAACTTTAATTTAAATTACAATACAAATAATGTGTTTTCCTTTCGTTGTAGACTACATAGTTCTTGCTCATTACGGTACTGAAACTTCTCCTAGAAGGAATAACTATAAATACATGTTTCTAAACACACAATAAAGAACACTTTTGCATTTACAAGCATTTAACTTTTTCTCGAGTTTCTAACTCTTTAGACTTTAATGTAATTTTCTTAATTTTACCGAACATTGGGGTTTTTCAAGGAACGCAAGTATTCGTCCACCTTCATGCTTAATTTTAGCTTATTCTTCTGGCTCTTGAAACATGCAAGCTTTCACTCAGAAACGTACGATTTAATTTGACTAATTTCCTGGATTTTCTTTCATTAACTTTTCACACTACATAATTATTCTAATTCCTTTAGAATTTAAAATGCATTTACAGTACTTCACCTTAGCACAATAGATATTTTCACATTTTTACAATCACATACTTTTAGCATACTAGAGAATAAAACGAGAGGGAAAAAAAAAATGTTACATGACTTCTTTCTTCTCGCCAGAAGGGCGAACCTAAAACAAATTTTCATTAAGAAGTAAAAATACGAAGTTGCTTGTATATGGCCAGAACTTTTGGCGTTTCTAAAATAGTCTTTCGACAAACAAAACTTAAACTAACTTTAGTCTTTCACTGAGGCAATTAACTTGAACATAAAAACTCCGTACTAAAAGATTAACATGTAATTTTACCAACAGATAGGATTTATTGAAAATTCACTTATCTTTTGTGTTTTGTTGACTGGTACTCCATCATGTGTTTATTATATAATTGATTCCAAGTAGATTTGCTCACACTTGCAATCTGTATTCTTTGTTTTCTCTCCAGTGGCTGGGGTTGATCCTTTCTTTTTTCTCCTCTATACATCCGCTTTTTGAACTGAACTGTTGAGGGCTCTTGGTTTTTTCGTTTATTAACAGGAAAGTTGATCCTTGGAGCATACTTTGTAGAAGACTGTTGCATGGACATTCTTGGTTGCTTCGGACTGTGTTGCGAGCCTTGCGCCATGGCAGGTCTCCTTATTCTACCCATAGATGGTCTTGTCGATCTTTCAGTAAACCACGACTTTGCTGTCTTCCGTTGTTGTCAGCTGCGAGACCTTGTCCTGGCACAGCTATCCTTGTTCTTGGCTGGGACCGTTCTTCAGGCAGACTCTGTATTCTTAACTTTCTTTCTCACTGGAGCTTCCATCTGTCTTGGGGTTCTTTTCTGTGGCACACTTTGAGTTGCTTCCGGCCTTATTTCCTCTGTTCTCCTCTTTTTCTCGGAGTGGAATCGCTGCTGGAACTGGAACTGCTGTTGTTACTGCCACCTCTTCTGTCTCGTAAGCCTTCAAAAAAACTATTTAATACATCAAAATCTTTCCGGTCATAATATTTTTTAAATTGATCCGGTTTGGCCTTTATTCTTTCCCCCGAATCTAAAGTGATATAAATGACTGCTCTGACAATCTGTTGCACTATATACGGACCTTCAAACTTACGTGCAAACTTTAACACAAAATTTTCTGGAGCACTAGAGAGGGTGAATTTTCTTTTTAGAACCTTATCCCCCACTTTGAAATCTGCTTCATGGCGTTTACTATCGTAATATACTTTTTACCGCTCTCTTGCTACATCTGAATTTTTCAATGCTTCATCAATTAGTTTTTGGATATTCGCCTGCTGAAATTCAGGTTCCATTTCTTGGACGAAAAATAATTTATCGAGTGGGGTTAGAATCTTTCTACCCAAAAATAATTCAGCGGGCAATTTCCCATTGTGTCATGCTTGGCCGTTCTCAAAGCATATGCTAACTAGTCGATATAGCTATCCCAGCGCTTGTGATAGTTTTTAACATAGCTTCTAATTATTTTAACTATATTCTTATTCATTCTTTCAACGATGTTAGATTGTGGCCTGTAAGGGACCATTTTCATATGCTGTATGTCCAGTCCTTTACATAAGTCCTCAAAAATTTGACTTACAAACTGCCTACCATTGTCACTTATTACTTTTTAACGGTGCACCATATTTTAAGATATACCTGTGCAAAAACTTTAACAGAACAATTTCTATCCATTTAGAGAAATGGTCAGCAATTACTAAAAGATATCAATTTTTATTTAACTCGCTTTGGGGAAAGGGTCCAAGAAGATCTATTCCCAAAATTTCATTAGGAAAAGTCACGCAAATACTATTTAAGTATCCGGCTGGGCTATAATTAACATCATTAACTAGCTGACATAATTTACATGACCTCACGTAAGCAGTTACTATTTTCTGTAGTTGCGGAAAATACACTGTCTCGCGTACTCTATGCACCGTTTTCCTTACACCGAGGTGTCCAGCTGTCGGGATGTCGCGCAACTCTTTCAGAATGCTTAGCCGTAGGGCAGCTGGGATGACTGGCCTATATTCAAAGTTTTCATTTGTAGACCTAGTATAAAACAATAAGTTGTCTACAATCTCATAATTTTGAGCTCTGTTTCTAATTGCAGCAAGGTCTGGATGTTCAAAGTTATCTGGATCCTTTAAATAAGCATAGATGTTACCGAATTTCGGATCCTTCCTCAATTCAGAAAGGATAGTTTCTTGGGAATCTAAAACTTTAGATGTTAAAATTGCGCATTCTACTTGATCCCCATTGTCATCCATCTTGATTCTTGATAGTGCATCGGTCACAGTGTTTTCTTTACCTGGTGTATGCTTAATAATTAAGTTGTATTCTTTCAACTTTAAGGTCCATCTAATTAGTCTAGGAGTTAAATTCCTTCCTGAATATAGTCACCTACGGCAGCATGGTCTGAATGCACAGTGACGGGCGCTTTTCCGAAATATACCCGAAACTTCTGAACTGCCATTAACACGGCTAATGGCTTCTCGTTCGGTCGGCGTATAATTTCTCTGTGTGGTATTTAAAGTTTTACTAAAAAATGCTAGGGGATGCTGATTTTGCATTAGCACTGTACCCACGGCATAATCTAAAGCGTCGGCTGCAATCTCTAAATTATCATCTCCCTCCGGAAACTTTAATACCGGGGCATTAATTAAAGCTGCTTTCAATTGTTCGAAGACTGTGTTTGCCTCAGCTGTCCAAATAAACTTCGATTTTTTTCATTTTAACACTAGTAAAGGTTCAACAATGTTAGCAAAGTTTTGAATAAATGTACGATAATAAGAACATAGTCCAAGAAAAGATGACAGCTTCTTCGCCGTATTTGGCGGAGGGTAATTTTTAATTTTGGAATCCTCAGTCTCAATGCCTTTAGCTGAAAATTTGTAACCTAGATATTTTAATTCTTTGGTTGCAAATTTACATTTTGATGCATTTACAGTTAATCCCACTTCTTTCAATAATGAGAAAACTTCGTGAAGGTCTTTTATATGTTCTTCAATAGTACTGCTAGTTATGATGATATCATCTAAATAAATTAAAGTGGATTTCTCAAGAACAGGACTTAAAATGATATCCATGGCATGTTGAAAAGTTGAAGGTGCCCCGCATAGTCCGAAAGGCATACATAGAAACGCATAAGTGCCTGTTTTAATGTTAAAAGCAGTTTTATTTACATCTTCTAGTTTCATGGCAATTTGAAAATAACTGCAAGTGAGATCAAGAGTAGTCATAAATTTTGTAGATTTTATTTTCCTAATAATCTCCTCAATCACGGGTAAAGGATACACCGGAAATTTAGTTAAACTATTGAGTTTTTTGAGAGTTTTTTAAACTATTGAGAAATTTAGTTAATCTATAGCAAAGCAATATGCTTTGGGATCCGTAGCGGGTAAATTGTTCTTTTTCCTGCAGAGCACAACAGGGCTTGCATATTCACTATTTATGGGGGTTATAATTTTATTTTTTAACATCTCTTGTTTCTCAATGATAGCCTCTTTCTCTTTGTCATACCTGTACAGTTTGGCTTTACAAGGTTCATTATATTTTAATTCAATAGAATGAGTTACTGTCTGTGTATTCCCAGGCTTATCAGAAAATAATGATGAAAACTCACTTACCAATTCTTGCAGCTTGGCATTTTCATCTTCCTTTAAATGCTATAGGTCAATTTCTGGAATCTTCTCAGCAGCTTTCACCACCATTAAATCCATATCAAACGTAAATGAATTAGCTGAAAAATCAATTCTCGCATTTGCGGCCCTAAGGCATTGTGTTCCTAGAATGACTAGTTTTGCAAGTATTTCACTACGTAAAATAATAGTTTAAGGTTTTCATCCTTAACTTGCACATTAAGCGACAGTTTGCCGATACATTTGCATACTTTCCCTTGAGCGGTTATTATTTCCATCGTATTATTTTTAAATAATCTAACTTTTCTAAAATATTTATAATAAAAGTTTTGATTTAGAAAATTTCCTTCTGCACCGGTATCCAGGAGTGCTTCGACAGGAACATTATTTAAAAGGACCTGTATTACAGGCAATTGAGAATTTTTCATTACCACAGTATTCATATACACTTTAGAGGGATTTTTTGATGCTTCAGGAGTTTGAACCCTCAAATTCTCAAACCCCTCTATTTGTTTAAAGGCGTTTTCTGTCTTGCTGTTTTCTGGTTACGCTGGCGGATTTTGGCGTCATCCTTATCATTGTTGTTCGTTGACGGCTTGATTACTGAGTTCCACAAAGTTTTGAATGGAGGGTAATAATCTTGGCAGTATGATTTCGATAATTTCATTGTCAGGTTTCCTACCATATAGCATATTCACAAGCTTGACTTTTCGCAGGATAAATTCGGTTAATTCATCAAACCTCTGTTGATAGAAGATATATAATTCTGCTTCAAGCTTGGCACGATCTTTAACTATTGGGAATGCTTTTAGGAGTGCCTCTTTGAAATTGTTGAAGGTATAGGTGAGTGATCCAACTTCGCCAAGTAGGAATTTCCCAGTGGCTTTCCAGCAAGCTTCTACCTGTTCTCGGAGAGCACTTGAAGCAATAGCTACTTTCTGCCTTTCTGGTACTGGATATAATAGGAAGTGCGTCTCGAGGGCTTCGAAAAATGAAGTTACGGAGTTCTTGCCATCAAATACCACTGTTGGTTTAATTGCTGCCCTCATCGTCTGTATTAGGAAGCCAAATCAATCTAAATGGGAGGTCATCATTGGATCTATTACTTCTGAGTCTTCAGGAGATACTTCTTCGTTGGCCATTTTTTTCTGGTTCGTATAAGTTCGGGCGCCAGATGTAGTGTCCAGGTGCTTTAACCTCTAGCTGGATACAGGAGTAACAGGAAACTGCACAGAAGAAAGGGTTCAAACCCTTTATTAACTCTTTAAAATTTACACGGCGTCAACTTGACGCTAACAAACTTTGCCTCCACTTGGGCGGTAACTGAATAGCAGATAATTTGAAAATCAAAAGTTGAAATGTTTAACAAGTGCTAAACTAATCTAAAGGGCTCGGCGAGATACCGACTTTCGACCTTCTCTATAACTAATGGCAGCAGATAAATGCATTTTAGCCACTTAAACCAGCAATCAGTGATTGTACCTACGGCAGAGACGGCTGCTCGAGCCCAACTCTCTCAATTCCCTTCTAAAACCTCAGTATTTAAACTTTTCTCCTCAAGGTAGAATTTGCATTCTCGTCATGCACGCTACCAAATTTAACTATTCTGGCACTGACACTTAGGGGAATGAAGGCTTATAGGAAAGTCTGAACTAAAATTTAAATTATTAGTAAAACTAAATATAAATCCCTACAACATTTAAGATTTTGCTATTATTAATAGTTGCAAAATCATAATTGCAACTATTATTGGAAAATTTCTTGTGAATTTATATTGGATCATCCTGAAAGTTCTGCAGTTTTTCAAACTGAATTGAATTTGCTTCTAATTATTCTCTTATTGCTTATAAGGAGTGAATTTGATTGAAGCAGGTGTTTAACTATGGTCGTCTTCCTACCATATAACATCCTCAAAGTACCTTAATTGTTCTGATTCTCTTTTTTCTCTTCAACTTTTGAACAGTATTACCAGCTGCAATAAATTAGTTATCGAAACCCTAGTAACTGTTAGTTCACTTAGAATTAGAGGTATTGATATCTGCTTTGCTTATGTGTTTGCTCATCATGGTTTCTATGGAAATGAAAGAGCTGATTTCTTAGCTAAAGATGCCTTAAATTTACCCATTGATATCAATATTAGCATTCCAAAGAATTATTGGAAGTCCTTTCATTATAAAAAGCTTTTAGCTATGTGGAATGAGGAATACATTTCATCTTGTAATGCTGAAATCACCAAAAAGTTCCTTCCTTCTATTTACCATAAACTGAATTCCGAGTCTTTCCTCTCGTTAAATTTTAAAGTGTCTCAGTTTTTATCTGGTCATGGTAAATTTGCAAGTTACCTGTTTTGTTTTAATCTACGATCAAACAATTTATGTGAATGACCAAAAAGAGTTCCTCAGGATGTGGAACATTTGATTTTCTCATGCCCTACATTTGATGGCCCTAGATTATGCTTACAGAACGATTTGAAAATGTTCGGAGTGATTTGGCCAGTGAACTTATCTGTTTTCGTGAAGTCCAGACTGCTGTTCTCTGCTTTTGTTTGCTTTATTTATGCATGTAACTTTTAATGTTTTATTTATGCATGTAACTTTTAATGCTTTAGTAAACTTACTTCTGTAAGCCCCGTGTTGTACATATGTGGTGCACGGGGAGTCTGTATGTTCTCAAAGAGGAAAAAAAAAATATAGTCTTCCTTGCTCATACTGCATAATAATTCTATTATATTTTGTGGCATAACAAATGCTTGAATTATTCTCGCATGTTTCATTGCTGTACTAAGAATAGAGAGTCTTAAAGCTCATTTTCATCATAATATGCTCTTTTATTACAAAAAAATGTTAGTAGACTAATCATAAAATTTGTGCTATATATGGGAAAAGTGCAGTTTCTGAATTCAAAAGCAATTTGAGATGTTCAGTCATGGAAATTTCAACATTAAAAAAGATGCCTGCTCTACACGGCCATCCTTTTAAACAAGGGTCTATTAAAAGAAGCTGTCATTGAAAATTCAAGGTATATAGTTATGGAACTATCAGATAGAATAAATATTCCCAAATGTACAGTACATGATCATTTGAAGATGTTTACGTAAGCTGTTATGATGTGTAGGTATCCCATACTTTAGCAGAGCTGAATATGCTTCCTGGAGTTTTAGCATATGTTTCTTTGCTGAACAAAAATAACGAAGCTCCTTTTTTGATACAGCTTATTACTAAAGATGGGAAGTGAATACTATACTATAATGGTCCAAGAGAAAGATCATGGGTTAAGCCAAATGAACTCCTTTTGTAACATCGAGAGCAGCACTGCAATCCCAAAAAAGTAACACTTTGGGCATGGGGGGATTATAAAGAAATTGCACACTATGCCACCAAATAAGGCAATAAGTTCAGAAAATAATGTTCCGAAAAGGTAGTTCCATAAGCAGAAATCAGAGCAGCATGCCCAAAACTGACCAGTTATAGACGTGTCTTCCATTATGTAATGCTGGGTTCTGCATTTCGATGATTATCATATAAAATGAACTGAATAAGGCTTGGATGTCTTGCGTCACTTCCCATATTCATTATAATTTGACTCCTTGTATTTGTAGACTGTCAAACAGCAGCAAAAACTTCTTTATGAGTAAGCTTTTATGACCTTTTTTAAAAAGGAATTTTCTAGCTGGCTGAAAGATGGCAAAAAGTCATAGAATAAAATGGTGCTTATATGACTGAAGGAAAGTTTCTGGTGTTTTTGTACTGCTTCATTGGTATTTATTTATCAAAAAACTGCAGGACTTTTTGTATGATCCAATAATAACCAGATTTAAGATTTAAGTCGTATAACAGTCTTTAATCATGAAATTATTTGCTTCTGAATTTAATTTCGAAGGCCTGTATAATTATTTGACTTTTTTAAATATGAAGACTCAGCATATATGAATTGTTTTAGTTCTTTTAAAATTATTTTAAGTAAATGATGAACTTAAAAAAATTAATGTTGCACATAAAACCAGCATTAGTTGTTCCCCCTCCCCTCAGAATGCAATTTTTGGAATTTTGTTTTTTAGAGTGGCATTGCAGAGATAAAAAAAAACAACATTAGTGAAATAAGAAAAAAAAATTCACATACACTTTCTAGTATTCTATTCATTGTTTCCTATTCAAAAGCAATTTCTTCAGTATTTTTACAGTTTATAACTTCTGTATGTATATAAATATATGCTTCTTCTGTTTGGATGCATTGTTTAAGATGATGTAGAAGGTTTCTGTGGGGGTATCCTGGTGATTATCTCAGGGTAGTTAGTCTTTGTCAATTTTCTGAAAATAATTTGCCAATACACTTTCTTTTATATAATCCTCAGAGGAGGTAGCTTAGAATTTGTGGAGCAGGATACTTGATCAAATCACCAAAGCAGAAAATCAGATAATTTGGGAATGTGTATTGCAATGCAGCCATACTTATGCTTGGCATTGCACCACCATCCTGTTGGAACTAAATTGTATCCACAGGCTTTCTCATTCATAGCTCTTGCTGTCATTACTGTTTTGCTGCAAAACTTTCTCAGTGTCTATGACACAGAGAAACTTCCAATGCTGCAAGAAGCAGCTGCACTGGCCATTGCTAAACAGCCCATACATGTACATGTAATAGTACTGACAATTTAAATTGGCAGATACAATATGTGCCACCCGGTATATGCATATTAGAATAATTAATTTTTTTCATATGTTTTTAGTGGCCTTATTTCAGCAGTTTCTACTAATAATGATTCAAAGGTATTATCATGGGCAACATGATGCCTACACATGAATTTCACTAGGTATGAATCCAATTGATGGCAAGCCATACTTCTATGTTTCTTGGTCTGCCATTTTGTGGATTCCTATAATCACTCTGCATTCTGGGTATGACAATGATATCATCATCGCCAACATAATACCTGAACATGAATTCAATTAGGTAGGAATCCAGGTGATGGTGAGCCATAGCCTTATATTTCTTGTTCTGTCATTTCTTGGATCTCCATAATCATTCT
Organism: Stegodyphus dumicola; assembly: GCF_044657685.1. Lineage (NCBI taxonomy): Eukaryota > Metazoa > Arthropoda > Arachnida > Araneae > Eresidae > Stegodyphus > Stegodyphus dumicola. The sequence goes on along the minus strand of NC_140768.1, from coordinate 155,379,417 downwards.
GGATTTGGATAAAAGCAAATTGAAAAAAGTAATCATATTGAAAATTTTAGCATTAACAAATTATTAATTTACTAGCAAAAGATTTCATTTAAAAAAACCTACATGCAGATTAGAAATTTTTCATCAGTCACCATTTGGTAAATTTTGTTTATATGGCTTTTTATACCATTTGGCAACAAGTCTCGCATATATTTTAAGCCCAAATTGTACCAATGCTATTTTTTCTATATCGTAAAGCCGTTATGAAAATGAAGTACTTTTAATGATAATGTAAAAATACTTTTTTGATAAAAATTTAAATACAGAATTTTGAAGATTTTAAACCCTTTTTATAATAAAGAAATGGGAATAACAATAATTTTTAAAAAAAATTGCTTATCTGTAGCTTAAGTAGCAAATAATATATTTCATCTTTTTCAGTGATTCATGTTTGGAATTTTTGTGTCACATCATAAGGCATTTTTTTTCTTCAAAGTGCTGCAGCATTTTAAAAGTTATACTGAATTTTTTTTTTGTAATTTATTATTTTATATTAAATACTTATACATCTAATTCACAATATTTCTTTTGCTTCATTTATAATTATTTGTAATATTTTTCAGCATTTATCACACAGACTTCATCCATTATTGTTACTTTGGTGGTATGTATATTATTTTATAATTTCCAATTTAAGAAATTTGGAATTTTAGCAGCTGAACTGAAGCTAGGAAAATTCCAACAATTCGCATTCTGTGTATTCTTTTTAGGGCTTTCAGAATAGCATTAAAGCTTGAAACATCCATATGTTGTAATGCATATAAATAATACTATGTGCTGCATCTTTAGGGAGCACTAGTTCTAAATATTTCAAACAATGCTATGAATTATTAGATAAATTTGATATATTAGATACATTTTTTAACTTTGAAAAATAAAGAAACAATTGTTTACACTGAAGAATATATATTTCATTCCTTCAAACTTAAAAGCTCAGAAATCTACCAGAATTTTTAATTTTAACTATACAACTGCTATCAGCATTTTGTTTTACACTACCTGACATTGAAAAAATGCAATACCGGGAAGGAGTGGTTAGAAAGTGATGAAACTCGGAAAACAGAGAGAGACAGCAATGATGAACAATAAGTGATCTTTATTTCAAAATGATATGCATAATACAGAATGAGAACTTTGTCAGCTCAGTTGGCTCTGTTATGTACCTCTGACCAGGCTTCTGACTTAAGGTAAAACTGAACAGGATGATGCCTGATCAGTGTAAAAAACAATGAGGTGCCACCACAATAGGGTAGTGGGTGAAAGACCAAATGACAGTAATTGTTCTTAATCAGGAAAGTTACAGAAAATTAGTTTATGAAAATGATAACAATAATGAAATAATGAAAATGTTCATTTTCATTATTTCATTATTGTTATCATTATGAATTTCATTATTGTTATCATTATGAATTTCATTATTGTTATCATTATGAATTTCATTATTGTTATCATTGTGAATTTTATGAAAATGATAATAATTTGCCAATACACTTTCTTTTATATAATCCTCAGAGGAGGTAGCTTAGAATTTGTGGAGCAGGATACCTGATCAAATCACCAAAGCAGAAAATCAGATAATTTGGGAATGTGTATTGCAATGCTGCCATACTTATGCTTGGCATTGCACCACCATCCTGTTGGAACTAAATTGTATCCACAGACTTTCTCATTCATAGCTCTTGCTGTCATTACTGTTTTGCTGCAAAACTTTCTCAGTGTCTATGACACAGAGAAACTTCCAATGCTGCAAGAAGCAGCTGCACTGGCCATTGCTAAACAGCCCATACATGTACATGTAACAGTACTGACAATTCAAATTGGCAGATACAATACATGCCACCCGGTATATGCATATTAGAATAATTTATTTTTTTCATATGTTTTTAGTAGTCTTATTTCAGCCGTTTCTACTAATAATTATTTAAAGGTATTATCATGGGCAACATGATGCCTACACATGAATTTCACTAGGTATGAATCCAATTGATGGCAAGCCATACTTCTATGTTTCTTGGTCTGCCATTTGGTGGATTCCTATAATCACTCTGCATTCTCTGTATTATTTTACAACAACAACAATGACCTGACAATGACAACCTCACCTGACGACCTGACAATGACATCTTGCATAAATTGCTACATAGGATACATAAGATTGTGCTCCATATCAAGCAAAGTTACAATAATCTTAAGTAGATTGCCATGTAATGCAAAATATATACATTGAATACATAAAAGTTGTGCCAGTTTCTACATGTGTTAGAAATTCATAAAACAGTAAATTGGCTTTGTAGGTTATAGGACTACCTTGGACTGTGATAGTGAAGCAACACTTCTAGGTACAGAATCAGTGAGACTACAGATGGTATCTTGAGGAATGGGTCTCCATTCCCTGTGAACTACTTGCCACAGTTCGTCTCCTGAACATGATATTGACAGGGTCTTCAAATTGGTTTGATATGTGAGAGATCAGGGCAGAACGGTGGCCAGGGGACCTGAAATTTGCATGATTTGGGGGCCACTGCTTCTTGGTATAGCATTTTCAATGTTGGGTAGTGTATTTCAGGTTTATGTTAATGGAAAATTTCTCCTTTAAATGAGTAATTGTACTTTTTATTATTTACATTATTGTTTTTTATTTTGCATTTCAAGATTTTTGAAGCATAGCATAAGAGTGTGACAGAAACAAAATTATATATTTAAAAAAAGGAGGACTGGGATGAAGAAAAGTGAACTAAATTAGAAAAGAAAAAATAAAATACAGTTTATGTTAGAAAATTATGTGAATACTGAAATTTTTCTGTTCTTCATAGTAAAATAACCTAAAGAATGTTACAGTAATTTCTACATAGAAGAAAAATCAAGTAGTAAAGAACAAATTACCTTCAGAAAATATCATATAATAAAGCACCTTAGATTTTTTAAATTTCCTATTTTATCCTAAAAGTATTTTTTTAAGTGTCTTCTGTTGTATCCTTACATATATAAGAATATTTACTTGTCGGATTTATTCAATTTTGAAATATAAATGTCTAGCATCTTTAGCCTTAAATAAGATGAGACAATAAGATGATTTAATTAGTTATTTAACTATTTGTCATTACTTAACTTATGAAGTTTTGAGTTATCTCTTCGTGTTTTATTTGATTTTGATTATTTTTATTTATTTTTTTTTATTAATTTGTTTTGTTCAACTTTTTATAATGGCCTTTTATAGGGCTCAGGCATTTCTAATTTTGGAAATTAAGATCTGTTATAAAATAATTAAATGTTCTACTTCTTAAAGTTTAAGCAAGTAAAATTTTATGAGTATAATTGAGAATTTATATTTCATTTATGGATGATGTACTATTTGAAAGATGTGTTAGAGACTTTTGCATTGATCATGGGTACTAGTGAACTGGGATTTTACTATAATGGCAATATTTCCTTTCTATCTATTATTTGGTTTCTTTTTAAATGATTATGCCATATTGATTCTGTAACAGAGCTATGCTAAAGATGGCATTAGCAAGTTCTTACCTTAGGTAAAAAAAAAAAAAAAAAAAAAAAAAAAAAAAAAAAAAAAAAATGAGGCACAGAATTAAAATTGCATTGTTCAAAAAGATCTGATGTATTTTTACAATAGATGGGACTAGTTCATTTTCAGAAATACTGGAGTCATTTGCATCTATGTTATTGATATACCATTTGATAACTGACAACACTAGCTTCTTTCTTTAAAAAAAAATTGAATAATTTTGTTGAGGTTTCGAGAATTCACAGAACAAATTTTGGATTTTCAGCATATTATACTTTTCTCTTCCATGAAAGGAAGAGCACACATCATGCTCATAAAAAATTACCTAAAGTTTCCAGTGACAATGCACTAAAAGAACGTTAGTGCTAGTGATGATTTACAAAATTTCATGTTGGTGCTTTTGATCTTTTGCTTATCAGATAGGGAACGATACCAAGATTACTAATGATAAAGACATTGACTCAAACCCACATTATATGACATGTCAAACCCACATTACACATTGCATGAAAGACTGCAGATGATGTTTGTTGAAGGTTTAGTGAATTTTAGGTTCACCAGCCAGCTAAATGAACTGCAATGCATTAGGTATTTCATTTTTCAAGCTTTTCCCAAAAAGCCAATCAATCTGTTTTAATGTGATGTCGGCAATTAGATAGCTTGAATGAATGTATCATCTGGAGATGTCCAGAGCCTATTAATCGTAAAGGAGTGTTCTGTCAGAACAATGCAAGACCACACAAAAGTTTGGTGACCAGTTGAAAGTTATTGGAAACTGAATGGAGATGTGTTGACACATCATATTTGCCTGACCTTGCACCATCATACTTGCTTCACTCTCTTTTACAATTCCTTGCGTGGTATATATAACATTCAGTTCAGATGAGGCTGTAAAAGGGCACCTTGCTCGATTTTTCACTGGTATAGACAGGTCTTTCTATGAATGAAGAATTATAAAGCTCCTTAAAAATTAAAAAGAAGTAATTGAACAATATATCATTGATTGGTCGTGGTTTATATAACAAATGGCCTTTGAAAAACAGAAAAAAATGTGTTAAGGCTCTACAAACAACCCAATGGCAAATGCTAATACAAATGTTATGAAAAGTATTTCGGGCATATACCATAGATTCCAGCGTATAACACGCACCAGTAATTTCAAACTGCATTTTTTAGTTTTTAGGTATATTTTTGTATTTAATGTGTACCTTTTTCTTTGCAAAGAAACCTTGAAAGATACATGTGTGATGTTGTTATTTTTGGAAGTCATTCATTCAAAGATTTTTCCCGAGCTTTCATACAATGGTGTACTGAATTGACAAAGTGGTAAGGAGAACAATATGTGTGTCAGGAAAATGCTTGAGGAAGTAAATAATTCTGCAAAGAGAGTTCATTGTGTTCAATGCAGGTGTGTACTAGAATGTTATTCTAGTGTTTCAAGAAAAGGGAGACATTATTTGAGGTAAAAATGCACTTCCAACCTGAATTCATGGAATCAGCAGCTAGATATTTTATTTTTCTGTAGTCATCTGAAACCATGATTTTTAAAGGAACATCGAAGGCAAGGACGGAAAAGGAGGCCAAATGTGTCATTCAGCCTGGAAATAGTGTGTGAGTGCATAATAAAAGCATGGAATAAAATTAAATCCGATATAATTCAAGTCGTTAAGAATATAGTATATCTATGTATATATCAATGTATATGGAATGGAAAATGATTATTTATTTATGGACCAGAATAATAGTGATAGTGAAGAAAAAATAGAATTCAATGATGTACCTGGAGATACAATGGAAGACGACTATGACAAACTTTTCATGTTATCAGATAAACAGAAATTTTCCAAGTTTATGAGGTATGTCATTTATTTTAAACAAACAGCATTAAGATTCATGTAGAAATATAATTTTTGTATGCTCATCTTTTCCTTATTTTTAAATCTATGCTTTTTATATCCAATGTATAATGCACACCTGTAAATTTCGATCTTATTTTTTGTATTAAAACTGTGCTTTATATGCCAGAATATACGGTAATTTTGAGATTTGCCTGTGGTGTTAAAATTTCTTGGTTGAGCTTTGGCTTAGGTATACTGCAGTTCCTGAAGTACAGGTACATTCTCTGTGTAAATCTAATTATGAATTAATGTAAAAAAATGTGAGTCTTTTAAGCTTCTTATTACCTGACAACTGTTACAATAACAACATGAAGTAACATTTACTGTTATCTATATCAGTTATATTTTTCTTAATTATGCATAATTTTTCATTTTCAGACATTTTCTCTGTTTTCAAAAATTGAAGGTAGGCCCTTAGCTCCATCGGATGTGTTCACTGGTTTAGCATTGTTTAACCAACTGACTGTGCCTTTGTACATAATTCCTTTTGTGATACCTATGGTTATAAATGCTGTGGTGAGGAAAATATATTTTGCTCTAATAGCTTTCATAAATTATATTTCTGTATTCAGTTTAAAGTTCTCCAGATTTTGTTTTTTTTACAATTAGAAAAGTTGACATATTGTTATGCACTGTACCGTATATTTCTTTATATAAGCCATGAATAAAGGTTTTTTTATTTATTTTTTTCTTTCCATACATTATAAACTTTGTTAATATTTTCCTGTACAGGTGAGCACAAGACGTCTTGTTGATTTTTTAATGCTTCCAGAAGTTGATTTATCACTTCCTTGGAGAGATGATTCAGATGTACCTGAAGCTCGAGTTGAATTTATTCCTGAGAGTGGAAGTGTTTTGGTAAGATTAAAAATTCTTGTTCATAAATATTGAACAATTTCCTTCATTTTTTTTATTCAAAAACTTTTAATGCTGTTTATTTATTACATTCTGATTTTATTTTTAAATGTTAAGGATTTGTTGGCATTAACTTCTTGTACATTTTAATTACATATGAAAATTGTTTTAAAATTTTTATTTGCACGTGTAACAACATGATATTTAATTTCTTCAGTTGCATGTGAAAGAAAGCTCATTTGAAAGCAGAGGCTTATCTGGTTCAGAAGAAGGTGATGGAGTGTTTCTTCCCGAATTTTATAATTATTCTCCCACTGAAGAAAATACTCTTCTAACCATAAAGAAAGGCTACTTTGCTTACGACATAGCTTACAATACACCCACGCTGAGAGACATTGATGCTCAAATTCCAACTGGTATGTTCCTATTTGTGTATATATATATTTAAGGTTTCAAAACTTTAAATATACTTATACTAGAAGGAAACATTAAAATATCCATGTTAAGTTCTTCGAATATATATATATATATATAGAGAGAGAGAGAGAGGTTACTCATGTGTTAAACACCAAGTGTTTCAATGTTTACCTTTAAAATATTAACTGCTATAAATACCTTTTTATCTGCATTAAATCATTTATGTGATCAGTAATCATAAATGATAAAAGATTAGCTAAATAGAAGCTTTTTCCAAGCTGTTTTATTGTTATTTATTTATTAATAAAATACCTTGAATCTATTATTTTTCAACAAGATGAATTGGGGTAGGGTGAGCATTAATACCAAAAAAAAAAAAATGATTAAGCCAGGAAATTATGTCACTTTTTACATAAGTAGAATATTCTAAATAACTAACTGTTACTGATTTCAACATGAATAGACTTGGTTAATATACAGGTAGCCCTCTTACAACACGGTATCCTGTAACACGGTTTCCCTATAACATGAATCATAAATTGCGAGAACCCTCCTACAGCATGGTTTTGCTCTAACATGATAAGAAAATTCGCCAGGAAATTCCAAGAAATTTAAGGAACTTCGCACAAGGTTTTTCCATATTGAGCAAAGCACCAACATAAGAAGATGGTGGCCAAAATATAGGCCAGATCTGTAGGGTATTTAAAAAAAAAAAAAAAAAAAAAAAAAAGGCTCTGACTCAAATATCAATCAGAGAAATTCTGCTTTCTCACCCTCAGGGTGTGGGGATAGTCATTGTCGGCTCAGGCAAACTTGCAGCTTGCGTGTGATGGGTATTTGCATAAATACGCTATCCCGGGATAAAAGAGATGTTGATTTTCGATTGCATGTTTGTTTCTGTCAGTTCCTTGTGAAGATTGAACAGAAGATATAGATGATATCACCTGACAAGCATACAGTAGATGTAAAAGTAACAAGATTCGTAACATGTGGAAAGTAGTAGAGTTTCACACTGAAATGGCAATTGAAGGGAGTGGAAGTAACATTCCTATTTCCCGTCTTTTTAAGTAAACCTTTCAAAAATTGTCAACCTTTTAAAAGTTAACACATAAGAATCCTTGTTTTGTAAGTCTTGCCAGTCGTCTTCCAAGATCCGGTTACGATAAAAACAAAAATCCTAAGGAAGATGAGCCACATAGTGGAGACTGACCATTAAATTTTTAACCAATAACAAGTGAAAATCGTTTCCTTCCATGACTGTCAAAGTATAGCACAACAGAAATACTAACTAACCAGTCACAAAAGACCAAAGCCATCAGATAACAATGACGGAACCTCACTATCGCAGAAGATGAACGACACGAGGTCACAATGAGGGCTCCAAAACGTACAACTTGAACGTTCGGCTTCCAAAATTGTAATCCTCATCTACGTGGCCTGAAAATAAAAGCGTCTCATGCCACTGGTCATCAGTCTGCATGGAGCCACAGTGTGTTAAAGAATAACTTTTTTGCATTATGTCCCAAAATATGTCCGATAAAGATAAAAAAAGAATGTTTAAGAGAAAATTTATTTCTTTAGAAGTAAAGATGCAAATCTTGGGTCGTCTTTTAAAAGGAGAAAAGACATCTCACATTGGAAAACATCTTAATTTGAATGAAGCAACAGTCTGGAGTATTAATGAAAGAAAGAAAGAATGGACTATTAATGGAATAAAAAATGAAATAAGAAGTGCAGTTGCTGCAGGATTTTTGACATCCGCAAAACATGCATCTCGCCTGCAGGCGCCAATAATTGAGAAGATAGAAAAGGCACTCGGCATTTGGATTGATGACAGTTGTCAAAAAGAAATCCGTTGAATGGTAATATCATTAAACAAAAAGCACTCGAAATTTACAAGCACTGTAAAGATGATGTCAACCCAGATTTTGTGGCAAGTAAAAGTTGCTTCGAAAATTTCAAAAAGCGTTTTGTCATTCACAGCATAAGAATTCAAAGAGAATCTGCATCAGCTGATTTTGAAGCTGCTAAGGATGGTTCCTGAAAAAATTCAAAATATTATAGAAGAACAGGGATACACAGCAGATTAAGTTATCAATGCCGACAAAACTGTGTGTGGTGGAAAAAATTGCCCAGTAAAACCTATATATATATATATATATGTATATATAAAGAAAAGAAAAAAAGATAGAAAAGAAAAAGGTGTCAGAACTTTAAATGAAGAAAATATTCTGAAAGTGAAAGCGATCTCATTCCACCGAAAAAACGCTCTCGGTTGATTATACTGAGCAATGACGACAAAGAAATTAATTAAATTAAAGTTGCATTAAATTAAAATAATATTTTTGATTTTGGGTTGTACATAGATTTATATTTTTAATAAAAATTTTATTGCTATTTATGTAGAATTAAAAAAAAATTTGCTTTTTTGCAAAATTTTGCTTCAACTAAAAATATAACTTTCTAAGAATTAAAATGTTTTCACCATCTACTTCCCTTCAGCTTTGGGCAAACATTTTAATCTTTTGTTAAACCTTTCTAGATCTTGCTGAAACTTAGCATTATATCTTGTTCATTTTAAATTTCATCTTCTTCATCATGTTTTTTGCAGATCCAAACCAAAACCTAATACTCAAACTCACGAAAACAATCAGGAATAAACTTTTACATCAACAACAGAGCTGCCAGTCAGTTGGGATTTTGGCATGTTAGTTATTAAAACCCTGTTGTTAGGTTTGACGCATCCCAGTTTTGATGCAGAAACTCTGTAAAGTGGGGAAGAGACTCTTATTCTGTCTTTCCAGACTATCAAGATTTCAAGAGGATTGTTACCTAGAAGATGAGAGCAAATTCTACAAACAAAATTTGAGTTCCATTCTTTAAGACCCCATTCAGATATTAAATCTTGGGGTATGTATAGTATTACTTGCTGATGGAGCTTAATATACATTGATCAGACTGAGAGTGCTTTGAATTTTGCACTAAGAAGCATGAGACTTGTTTTAGGAAAAAAGAAACACATAAATCTGATATTATCCAATGTTGTTGGTCAAAAAATTACATTTTCCATTTCTCGGCAGGCAAAGTTATTCAAAAAGAACTTCTTGGCAAACCATTGGGAACTGTGTTTCTTAGAGGCATTTCGCATACATAAAATCCTTCAGCTCCAGTTATTGACCGAAGCTGAAGAAAAAGGTTCTGTTTTGAAGCTACTCCTTTGAAAATCTCTGAAACTAGTATGCTTCAGTATCTTCAATAGAAATTGCAAAAGCCCCTTCCTCTCAGAAAAGGATATCTTTCATTATTTAAGCCAGCAATACAGAGGGAGAAATGAGGGCATGTACTGAGTCTTGCTGCATTACTATATTGCCAAGCTTATAATTCAGGGAGAAGGTAGTGGAAATAATGTTTTGCTGCAAATAATTTTTGAATTGAAATGAATATTGCACTGGGAATATGATTTTTAACATCATGATAGTTCAGGGAACAATAGATGTGAGAATAAATAACATTATTTATAAGATTTGATTCAGGAACAAAAATGTCAAATGATGAATGTGTTAAAACTATTCTTATTGAAATGATAAATTCTGATATGTGACTGAATTCTTTGTTAGAAAAGTTCTAGACATTTTTTTTATTTATTATTATTTCTGAGTTTGCAGGACTAAAAAGTAACTAATGTTGTTTTTATGTTATCTGGTATGTATTCTTACTTGACATGACCTTGGCCATGTTTCTGCACAAACTTACTAGGGGGCAGGGTTGTGCTTAGCAACACAATGTTTCAGATTGTTCTCGCATTCGTTAAGGTGATACAATGGATTCTGATTGTGAGTAAGGAGGGAACATTAAGTTATGTGCTAAGCCTTCAAGAAAACTCCTAGTGAAACATGGAACATGATTAAGAAAGCATATGCAGGCGAAGCACTTTCAAGAAGTCATGTTTTCGAGTGGCACAAAAGGTTTCATGAAGGCAGAGATTCAGTACAAGATGATCCCAGAACTGGTTGCCTGTCTACAGCACATACCAATGCAGATGTGGAGCATGTAAGGCAGTTATTGCAAGAAGACTGTCATGTAACTGTGCATATGATATTAGAAGAGCTGAATTTGAATCTTGATATGTGTCATATGATTTTACGCAAAGATTTATAGATAGACAAGAGGACTGCTGTGATAGCAGCTAGGATCATTACTTGGTAAATGTAATTTTATATTTTTTATGACCTTTGTTCTGAAACTTTTCAGATAAAGGATGTATTTGCATTGGTTTATTCTAGTATTTTTAATGCTATAAATATACTTTGGGTATACAATTAAAACTAAAAATCTTTACTTAAACTTCTGTACTCTGAAATACCTGATTTCTACAGCTGAAATATTAATTATGTTATTTATATATTTGCTTATGACTGAGTGCAAGTTTATTAAAACTGAAAAGATGGATCTGGTGAGTATTTTAAAAATTTCTCTTTTCCCATGTTTTGTTTCCCCCCCCCTGAGTCCTTCAAAATCTTTTGAAAAAGAACAATTAATGCTAGAATATGACTTACAAATTTCTTTGTCGTAAAATTTTAAATTTTTGCGGGAGCTGAATATTGCTTTTAGTATATTTTATTAAATTTTAGGAAACTTAGCAATGCATATTTTTTTAAATCTTTAAAACCTTTCCAATTCTTTTATTTTATTGCAGGGAGACTAACTATGGTTGTTGGTGCCATAGGTAGTGGAAAGTCTTCATTTTTATCTGCCATTCTTGGTGAGCTTCATGTAATAAGTGGATCAGTTTCCTGGAATAGGTTTGTTATGAGCCATTTAAATCCCACTTTTTTCCAATTAAAAATATATTTTATAAAGTAAAAATAATTCTTAATTTTCAAAAATTCAGTTTTTTTTTTAATATAAATTTTGTTGTTTTGTAGGGGTATGTATGTGTATTTGTATTAGTGATTCAAAAGTTGCACTCATCAAACTTTCAAAAATTGTGGAAACCCCAAAATAGATATTAATGGCAAATCATTTCACTGGATAACATCCTTATACTGTTACAAGTAATATATTGCTTGAAATTTCATTTGCAATTTGTGCTTGTTAGCTTTAAAAACCATTTGTTTGATGTCAAGATGGAAAATGAGTTTTCCTAAGATGAATTTTTATGATTGAGCATTACTTTGCAATGCATTTGTATAGAAATGTTGTTAAATCATATAAAAAAACCTTTTAAAATGTTCATGAACTTAGCAAGACAGCAATATATTACTTGATAATCTGATTTGAGAAACTGGAAGCATTCACCATAAAAATTAAGAGGCACCTTATCTCTTCTAAAGCCAGATAAAAGGGATTAAATAGGATTAAAATGGTACATTTGCCAACAAATAGAATGAGAGAAATCACATCACAGTCTGATTTTTTAATTAGGAAGAAATGCTTAATCATCAAAATTCATCTTGGTCTTGCATCAAACAGTTTTTAAAGTTAACAGCATAAACTGCAGCTGAAATTTTAAGTGGTAAATTACTTGTAACAATATAGGTATGTCATTCATTGAAATAATTTCTACATTTTTGTAAATTTAATATGCACAATTTTTGGATCACCCTGCATGTAAAGATTTTAAGTTTACTTAGGTAAAGCTAAAGGGACAAACTTAATAACGTGAATTTCTCTCATCTAGAGCTAATTGATAGTTTATAAACTTTGTTTAAGCATAAGAACAATAATGTGTATAAAGACTAAAATATGTGACAGATTGGAATAAATTACGAGGAGCATTGAAATAAATACAAGTAAATGCCTGAATATTGAAATAAATATCAGAATCAAAAACAATCCTCAAAGTCTGGATTGCAAAATCAAGAAGTTAGTCAGATGCCAATAATGTCTCTTTTTTAGGGTGTCCACATTTCCTATTCTACTTAAATTATCCTTTATAATTCCAATTTCATTTAACTCAGAACAAAGCGTTTTACAAAATAATGAGTAAATTAAGCACATGCATACATGATAAAAAGGTGTTAAAAGCAAAATTAAATAAAATGCACGTTTAGTGAAATTACTGTACAAAATACACTGATTAAATTAGTAAGTAAATAGATAAAATAAACAAATGCATAACAATACAAATCACATGAAAACAAAATTATATGCAAATAATCACAAATATTTGCATAATTTACAATATATTAATGAGGAATTCACTTTGTATCATGTTATTATTTTCTGTGTGAAATTATAAATTTACAAGGCACAAAAGAGTACATGCTTGAAAAGAGGTTTACGTTTTACATATTATACATTCATAAGGTGTTACATTATTAGTGCAATATGGCCAAGATGCTAATTTCTTGAAAGGTGTGTTTTTAATTACCTAATCAATATTGTACCTTTGCAAAATCTGTACTCTTTAGACTCAAGTTATCTAGTTCATTCAAATTAAGTATCATCTTTTCTGCTTGCATGAGAAAATATTCAACAGTGGCATAGCTAGGGGGCGCAATGGGGGACATCTGTCCTCTGGCGCAGCATCGACAGGGCGCCAAATTGTAATTAAGAAATTGTAGAATGAAATGTTTTCCATTCTTGGCACACAGAAGGGGACACAAAATCTTCAGTTGTCTCCGGGTGCTGAAATCTCTAGCTACGCCTCTGTTCTTTAAACTCTTGAATGTGTACTGTAAACAGGAACTAGAAAAAGCAATTTTCTAACTCTTAGATATTACTGCTTGTTTTGCTCAGAAATTGTGCTTTTTGAGTTTTCAACTGTAGTTATATGAAGGTGGTGGTGGTATTTAAATATGGCAAAGCTCATTAGGGCTATCTGCCTAATGGGAAGAATGACTTCATGGAGGACTTTCTAAGAGACACTAGTTCATATTGGCATTAAATGGGATGCAAATCACGAAAACTAACCATAGACCCAGCCCATTCACTTGAGTTTTTAAACCCAAGATGAGGTCCCACTGAGTGAGCAATAAAGCTGAAAGTCTTCATGGCGGCAAAGCTGCTCACCCAGTGGTCTCCTGCAGCTATGAGGAAAGGAGTAGTATAACAGTGTAAGTATGAATAGATGGCCTCAGGAAAGTGAAGAAAAAGCCAGGTTTGGCTTAAATGATCAGAAAATACAATTATACAAAGTTTTTTCAAAAAGAAAAAGTTTATTCGAGCGGAATAACATTTTTATGGTTTGTGATAATTTTTAAAACAATCTTTCATGCAAAGTGAAAGATTGTACTCTTTCAGATTTGTGTTTCATGGCATTTTTTAGCTTTGGTACAAACTCTGCAGGGCTTTATCAGATGCAGATTTTTTTTTCAGTAGGTGGAATACTCTGTAAATGGCTTTTTAGACTAGAATCATAAAAAGTTCTATGGCAATCAACATGTTAAAAAAAGCTAAAAGTGTACAGTTGATGAATATGTTAGAAGAATTGATAAAATCAGCTTTCCTTGGCAACTAGCCATATATGATGAAAAATTAGCTGTTTGAAATTTAGAATAAGAAATTCTTCTTTCTTACAATGATAAAATACTGGTATGAAGACTTTATGAAAATGCTAATACTTTTCATTGACTTGATGGCTATTTTAGTGCTTGTTCTCTCTGTTAATGCTATTATTTATGTTAATTTTTAAGGATATATTTAATTGCATTTGGATATTTTTCAGTATATTAGTAAGCCATGCAATTCACTAAATATCTAATTAATATACTGAAAATAGTTTTACCCATAATTAAATAAAAATCTCAGTTGCTTTCATGCCTATAATAAATATAATCAAAACGTCATGTTGAATTAATTTTAATTTACAGTTCACCGCAAGTAGCTTATGTACCACAGAAACCTTGGCTTATCAATGCAACCTTAAAAGAAAACATCTTATTTGGACAACCATACGATGGAAGACGGTAATCATTTTATGTAACTGTGTGTCATTTAAAAATGACACAGATTTATTAAAAATAACTATATCTACCTAAATTGTTTTTGTATAGAAATTTTAATTATTTTTAATTTAGTCTTGTATTTTATTTATTTATTTATTTATTTTTGTCTAATTTCTGTATTAAGGATAAATACTTAATTTCATGAACCTATTCTAAGAGATGAACCATTGGTGATTCCAGCTGATTTTAGACTTTTTAGAAGGAAGTTTGGCTTAGAGAGTCATTAAACACTATGTTTGTTTTTGTTAGTGGAAGTACTGATTACTTTCAGAAGTGTCTTAGTAGTCACCATGAAAAGTTTCACTATATTTACTTAATGCAGCTTCATATTGGATTTCATACACTTTCTACTGAATGAGTAGGTTAAAAGATTATAGCATCTCATATTCTTTGCAAACATAAACTAATGAGAGCTGGCAGACTGTGTGAAGAATTATTACTCAAGTCTTAAATATTGCAAAGTCCATAAAAGAGTGTAAAGAACCGTTTGTTAACACAATATAAATTTCACAGATGGCACCAACTGATGGTACAGAAGCCAACACTTTTGGCTTAATTCAAAACGTAATAAGTAACGTCAAATGAAAGATAATTAAATTATTGTAATGGCCTTTGACAGGTTCCTTAACATGCAGGCAGGCTCTAACTTCTAAAAGTTGGTTAAACAAACCTTATGGTTAGAAATGCTTAACATCACAGAAAACTAATGGCTATTAAATCAAAGATAACAACATGATCTTTAAGCTGCCATAACACAGTCTCAAAACACCTTCCAAAACCTTCTCTTAAATACTACTGCTTTCTCCTTGTTTTGAATATAGGCATACTAGCTTATTTATATTCTCTGGCAAGAAAGTGTGAGTTGAAGGAGAATAAAAGGAAAGTTGTTTTAAAATAAAATTGATTGTTAGATAAATTAGATGAATCAGCACAACATGGCCATACATTTATTCTATAAAAATTATATTTACTATATAAATATATTGGTACTACTTGATTTTCATGGCCTTTATTA
This sequence comes from Stegodyphus dumicola, assembly GCF_044657685.1. Taxonomy (NCBI): domain Eukaryota; kingdom Metazoa; phylum Arthropoda; class Arachnida; order Araneae; family Eresidae; genus Stegodyphus; species Stegodyphus dumicola. The sequence continues at coordinate 155,363,724 of NC_140768.1, read as the reverse complement.
TCATAAAAGCACCAAGATTATCACCAAGTTTAAACTACTTGCATATAATTTGTGGCTGCCATATCTTCATGATATATATCAGACGATGTTAATCTGTACCCTTTTCCTTTTTATTTCACCATTTACTAGATCCATGCAGTCTTTGTATGTTTTGAGTGTAAGAATCCATTGGTGGATCAATAAAATTAAATATGTGATTCACAGTTAAATGACTGTAATTAGCCTTTTCAAGATTGTCTGTTTTATAGGCTCATCATAAATCTGAATATATTGTAGACCTACTATGTAGTCTACAATCGTTGATATCAGTGTGCTTGCTTCCGGATTTGGAACCTGTGCAAGAAAGCCATTACCACTTTCACAGCATTACTCACCAGGTATCTGTTGTTGTGAAAGTACCCTGCCAGCATTGTTTTTTACCCACGTGAACAAACTCTCATGAATTTTGATTATATTATTGCATTTATTTCAGTGACTTGTTATTTTATTTATTATTTATTGTTGGATTTATTTCAAATATATTATTGTACTGAATTTTGTATCATTTATTATTGTCTTATTTATTGTTTATTATCATTTTTCATCAGTTTTGGCAAATAAAAGTCAAAAGTGAAAGTATTTATGGTTGCCCTTTGTTTGGTTACCTTTCTTTTACACAATCTGATGGTTTATTGCAGGAACCATGAAAATCAACTAGTACCAATATATTATTATTTTTATAAAATAGGCTTTAACATTATATATTGATATATTATTATTTATATATTTACATTTTTTTGTTGTTGTTGATCCAGTTTTCGTTAGTCTGATCATAAGTAGACTAATCTTATCAGTTTTTATCTTTAACTTGTTCTATATTAGCTACACTTAAATTTTTCTTAACACAAAAGATCACCTGATTTCTTTCAAAACTAGATCACAAACTAGATTTTGAATTATTTTGACTAATGTCTTTTGTGGTGGTGGAAAAAATTTTATCCAAACAGATCACTTATTCCAAATTTGTCAATTAAGAAAATTGCTTATAATTATTTTTTTTCAGTTCACTGAATTAGCTTATTTGGTTATTTATGTTTTATCTTTACATCTCTACCTAATATGTCCTTTTTTTAATTATGTTGACTATTTTAGACTTCATGCTTTTTTATTCAAAATATTAGGTTTTATTATTCATTTCTATGAGACCAGTTTGTGGCTGTCAGACTGCATGTGGACCATTAAGGTCTTTCTATGAGGCTGGGTTAACAAAATTAATTATCATTAACCAATTAATATATATATATATATACCTGGATTATTGTTTTTGAATTTTTTTTTAAATTAATACCACATGATTCTTGAAATAAACAGTATTTATTTTTCCAGAATACTGTATTCCTAAACACTGTAAAATCCCTCGTAATTGGCACCCAGTTAACTGGCAGTATCAAAATAATGACGCTTTTGAAAGTATAAATTTAAACAGTCGATGAGATTTTTTAAAAAAAATTGTGTAACGGACTAACAATCTGAATGCTTAAATTTGGAAAACATATGTGTTATGTTTCTGATACTCAATCTAACTAGCCCACCAATGAATAATAACCTAACATCCAATGAATGATCCATTATCTAAAGGAACTGTTGATCCTTTTTATGCATCAGTGTGTGAAAGTTGAAGCTAGTGTCTATGACTTTCAGAAACTTCACACTGAAAGACACCATATTGCCTTTGATGCATATTGCATATTACATTTGACTAACCTTGGAAGATATAAAATATGTTACTTTACGTCGTTGTTAGTGTAAATTGTGGCCAGTAATCATGCTGGTAAATGATCAGTCAAATGACAAAGATTCTCTTGATTTCAAAGCACATCCAGTAACTTGGATTTAGTTACATATTTGGAGAATATTAGTCTTTTTGAAGAGGTGGTGCAAGTTTTTGGAGGGATTTTGGACAATTATGCTTCCATCACTCTCAAGATGATGACAAAATAATTGCACTTGTACTGAGAAATAAGAAAGATGAGGAGGGGGAGGATGCAGATATAGCCCAGCATGCAGAGCAAGAAAGCGATGTTATTAGAAGCTGCTGAAGGACTTCAGATTTTCATAGGATTTGTTGAGATATGTTCATCTGTGTTGGTGTATGATGTTATAAAGTTTTGTTTTATACACAACGAATTTTTAAAATTGTATTGACAATCTTGCAAGCAGACTAACACCCAAAGTTGCATGTCTTTATACCATGAAATTTTAAGATGCCATATTTATTATCAAATAACTTTCTTTGACAATAAATATAGTAGTTTTAAAATGTGTGAAACTTTTCTTATCTAAAATATAAAGTCATGATATGTGTTTTAATTTTAAATAATCTGCGTGATTTTCGATATTATTTATTTAATTTTGGCACAACAGATTAAAACTTTACGGACTTTGCATGCTGTAATATGGCATCACAAAATATGAACAGTTAAGTTCTAGGAATAAATATTCAATTATCCTGAAAAATCTTTTATCGGGAATTGGTGTGGTCCCATTACTGTCGGTTGAAAGGGATTCTACTGTATTTACAAAACATAACATTTTGTGAAGCTACCAGCCCTGAGACAAAATTTAATTAAGGGCCTAGAAATTGACTACTACTTGCTGAATTTATTGTTCCCCCCCTTGATTTCTAACACCATTGCAAAGTAATTCTTACATTCTTTTTAATCTTTCTATGTTTGTGTGCATGCTTTCAAAATTTCTTTTTTTGTAATGAGTACATAAATATGTAAATTTACTTAAAAATTGCCTGCCTTTTAAATATGAAATGCTTTCTGCTGATCTTGTAACAAAACATAGCAGTTTGCAATGCAGTTGAATATTTAACAGTAGAAAGTAAAATTTAAAAAAATTAATTTATCCTTTTTTTGAAATAATTGTTTATCATTGTTTTGTATTTTATAAAGATACTTTTTTTTAATAAATGCTTTGCTATTTTGGTAAAAGAATCTTAAACTGAAAAAATGAAGACATCAGTAAAAAATTCTCGCCTCATACTTCTATTGAGGTATATCTTTAAAAATTTTTTAATTAAAATATTAGTAATACTGAATTTTAAAATACATCACTCGAAATTATTTCTGTGATGATTAGTAACTATGTTAGTAATAATAAGTTCTATTCTGATTTTTGTATGATGAATAATGTTCTAATAAATTTTAAAATTTTTGTATCATATTTTAAATTACATGTATTTTGAATGTGATAGGTATCATCAAGTAGTTCAAGCATGTGCCTTACAGCCAGATATTGATCTTTTACCTGCTCGAGATCTCACTGAAATTGGCGAAAGAGGTCTGAATTTGAGTGGTGGTCAAAAGCAAAGAATTGCACTGGCGAGGGCATTTTACTCTCCTGCTCGTCTTGTAATACTGGTACATAGATCTTATACTGTATTATGCAATCGTGTCTCTTACGTTCCATTTCCTTATTGAATTAAAATGGCATAAACTGTTAAATGTTATCTGAAAACTACATTTCTGAAAATTTTTATCTTATTTATTTTTTAAATAATTTTTTACAACAGTTATAAACTTTTTATATTAAGCTTTTGTAAGATATCATCTCATATATTCATCAATATTATGCTTGATAATATTATCCTGGCATTTTGGACATCTGATTCTGTACCAAGTTATTAATTTAAAAAAAAAAACAGGAATAATTTTACTGTGCATTTTCCTTTTTTACTGTGATATAAATGCAAGCAGTGTAAATTTTGAAAGTCAGAATAACGTATTTTACTGACTATTTTTGTTTTAAATAAGATTAATTCTCAGAAAAATTTTTACTTTGCAAATTTTTAATTTGAATTTTTGGACTTCATAAATTCATTATTCATGTACAGTTAGTTGACTATTGAATTTCATTGAACTTGGAGACAATAGGAGGTGACTTCGAAATTATTGGAGTAACATACTACAGTTTTATATAATATTTAGTGATTAGACTACTAGTGTAACTTTCCTAATCAAAACTTGAAATATATTATTACGATATGAAATCAATAATTTATCCTTGTTGCTTTCCAAAAAGATAAATATCAAGCATTAATCCTAAATTTAATAAATGGAACTTCAGAGATCTATTCTTAAAAGCATCAGGCATCTTTTCCCTATTTTTCATCTAAAGTTGATGACATACTCATAATTTAAAGGATGCTTGTTTCATGGCAGACATGATGATTACAAAACATTCAAATCTTATGCTTGATTAAACAATCAGATTTGTATTTATGAATACCAACTATATTATATTTGATGCGAAATAACAGAAAACCTGAAGTATATAAACTAAAAAAACAGTCCATTTCTTCCTACTGACTTAACCTTAATAATTTAACTCTTTCGCATCGAAGTCTCCCAAAATGCCCGACTGTCCAGACATTGGCAGATCGCTCGAATGCCTGAATTATTTTCTACCATTATTATTATTAAGTTTCCATTATTCTGCAATAAACAAACTTAATTTCTTTTTAGACTGGCCCAGTTAATATGCCCTCTGTTAATTGTGAGTTGACTGTAAAAGAAATAAAAAATTAAAATTAATAGCATGATTGTCTGAGTAAGAAAGATTTTCAGTCATTGCATTTTATATTTTCAGACAAAAATATGATTAATTCAAAACTGGATGAAAGCTACTTCAAATTTAATACCTCATTCTCTACATTTTCATGTGCCATATGATTTAAATTCTTGTGCTGAGGCCTTTTTATTTATTAGCCATAGTTTGAGCACAATTAACACTGTATATAGTTTGTTTATAGTCTGGAAAGCACTGTTTGGGGCATTTTAAAATAAAAATATAAATAAATTGTATATAATATTACATGAAATATATAAAAATGATAAATTGCATATCCTTGAAAATTTCTGATTTTTTTAAACTATTTTATCTTTTCTATTTTAAGAATAAGAAAGTTTCTGTGAAATTTGAATTACTTGAATTAGAAAGCATATGAAATAAACAACTGTTTTAAATTACATGTACTGTTGAAATGTTACTGAGGAAAATTTTTCTGATGTTTTAGGATGATCCCTTATCTGCTTTGGATGCTCATGTTGGAGCATATGTTTTTGAACATGGTATTAAAACTCTTCTGCTCAGAAGGCATCGAACAGTGATATTAGTCACCCACAAATTAGAATTTTTGTCATCTGCAACTAAAGTAAGTGTTTTTATATTTCTCATATACTCTTTTCTTATAATCTTATTTTCCTATTCATAACAAAAAATAAATGTCTAAGAACTTTCTATTGATAGTTTATTATTGTAATAATTTTGGTAGTTCTGATTGCTTCAGTAAGTTCATTATTGTAAACTATATTTTATTTGTTTAGCTAGTTATATGAATTCAGGTGAAAATGAGTATTCAAGGATAAATGTAATAGGATATTTTGTTTATTTGTTTTGAGGAAAGGATGTCCCATTAATCTGTGTATAATTCAATTAAGCATTGAATACATGTTATCAGATAGCTTTTTTGTGTTTATACCAGCTTTGGATTTTGAAATGGTTTTGTGTTTTATGTTTTTTTTTACTCTGTATCAGAATATTATGCTACTTAAAAATTAGCAAGAATGCTATTCATTTATGCTTAAAAATACTGTTGATTTCAAAGGCAATCAAACACAGCTTTTCTACATATTACATTGTCGTTTACTCTTCAAATTTAATTTACATTTTTCAGTTAGTGGTTGAATGCAGTATATTCCAGAATAAACACTTTAGTTATAAGTACTGTAATGAAATATTTTTCAACTAACTGGAAGAATTCAGTTTCAGAATCAGAAGGAAAGTTTTTAAGATCTATCCTGTGAGTTGTTTAAAGTCTTTCATATGAACTGCATTTTTATTTTTTGAAATGTATGGATTATTATGTTTTTATTTAATTTTTATGTATGATTTGAAACAGTTTGCACTTGCTTTTAAACTTTAAGAAAACACTTGCTTTTAAATGAATGTGATTTTTACTTATAAAATCGTGTTTTCAAAAGCATGTGACAAAAAATGCAGTTAGCTATAAAAGTGCTAATAATTTTCATACTAAGTTATGCAAATTACTTCTATGATAAAGAATTTAAAATATCAAGAATGAAATGAATAGACTAGAGCCATTTTCAAGCTGCTTTTTTTTCCTCTGATTAAAAATTATATTTAGCATTAGAGTTGGTAAATTTGATAATCGTGTTCATTATATGAATATTTTTCATTATTTTAGCCTTTAATACATGATCATAGTGTTCTGAATTTGTTGAACTCTCTAGACGTCGTAAATTAATTACAATTAAACCCTGCTGTCATGAATGTGGCTTTTACAAACAAATGAACAATTAGGTCCTGTCCAATTTCCAAGACTTTTATGTTATTTTATGTAACTGTAGCAAGCTATACACCAATCTCTGTGGGGAGATCCTATTGTGTGACATATTGAACCAAAGAACCATTGGTTCATTGAGAAAAAGAGCTTGAATCAGTTCCTTGACTGAGCTCTCAGACAGTGCTCAAAGTTGATGCTTATTGATAGTTGTAAATGAGTATTTTAGATGAAAATGTTTAATTAGAGGAATGGATCTAAACCATGATTTTTAATGCTAAAAAACTTTTTGTGTAAAACTGTTAACATATGATAAAACTGCAATACAACAAAAAAGAAATTAAATAATTGCACATCATAATAGCTGTAATGAATATTTTTTAAAGTTGCAATTAATATCTTTTGAGTTTGGTTTGATTTATTTAATTATAGCAAAGCACACTAGGGCTATCTGCCTAAGGGGAAGGATGCCTTTGTGGAGGACTTTCTAAGGAAAATTGGATCATATACACATTACACATGGGGAAAACCACGAAAACGCCCATGCAGCCAGCCCATTCGTGGGATTCAAACCTCGGACCGAACTACCAGGGTTCAGTGACTTTACCGCTCGGCCACTGGTGGGCCTAATATCTTATGAGAGATATGACAGTGTTATTCAATTTTTCTATGATATTCATAAACCAGTTTTTGCATTATTTTGTGAGGTGATTCATCTTTTTTCTTATCAGATATCAATCAATCAAAATATTTGTGTGTTCTGCCTTAATTAAAAGCACTACACCTTGTCTCTGTATTAAGCAGGAGATGGGTTGTCAAGTCAAAGAGACCTCTAGAGAAGGTAATAAAAGTCTTTATTTCCACAATGCCTATGGGAGGCCACTGCAAGCCACTGAAGGATTTTTAAACTTTTGAACTCTGTCTTGTCACCCAATGCTGAGCTGCCTCTTCAGAGTTACCAGTCTTTGGGGCACTGAGACTATGAAGGATGAGGTGGCTATTTAGTGAACCTCAGTCTGGCCACCATGCTACCCACTTGAATATATTGTGACACTACCCTCTGGGACAGTATAGGCTGCCCTTTTGGCACTAGGAACAAGTTCTCTGTATTTTATACCTATGAGCTGCAAAGTCAGAATAGTATAATACTAAGCCAGTATTTGCAACCCCAGCGGGGTTATCAGACCAGATACAGTAAATCAAACTTTTGATCCCTTAAAGTTTATTATAGTGATGTTCAATTGCAGTTTCAAATTGTTATCAAATAATTTTTCTGAGCAAAGCATAATATAATGTAAATAAAATGAAGTTTTATTTTTATAGGTAATACTGATGGAAAATGGAAGTATTAAAAAGCAAGGACCACCTAAAGAACTGCAAGCATCTTTAAAAGATTTAAATTTTAATTTGAGAAGACCTAGAAAACCTGTTACTGAAAATGTTGCCGATGGAACTTCCAGAGAAAGACATAAGCTTGTCCGATTGCTGTCAAGACAAACTCTGTACCGTACCGTCTCTACTCAGGTAAAATATTGCATGTACATACTTTTTTCTTATTTTAAATATAAAGTAAATGGCTCAGCCAATTTTCAATTGATGAAAAAGGAGCTTTTAAGATTTTTTAATTATCATAATTTCTGTAATTATTTAATTAATTATAAAAAAATGGATTATTATTATTTTAGGACATTAAACCTCGTGCAAGGATGGTGTCCCTAAGTCGACAAATGTCTCATGATCCATCTAGTCCCCTCCCCTGCCATGATTGGGGTGATCATGATGATCCTCTGCCTCCAATTGCTGACCCTGATGACCCAGATACTGGTCACAAACTCCTTAATCGTATGAAATCAGTTGAAAGTCTGCGGTCACGATCTAGTGCTAGTTCAGCTAGTGTGGTTAGACGTTCTTGGAAATGTCCACCGTCAAGACTGAATTCTCGAATTTCAACTCGTACAGATGATCTCATAGAAGAGGAAGATGAAGATGAATTTGATGAGGAAACAGATGGTGAGGATTATTTATGCGTAATTAAACTATTTCATTTTTATATTTTTAGTTGATTTCCCTGACCTCGTCTTTATACTATCACAACTATTTGTTGGGTGTTTTTCTATTCATAAATTGTTGAAGGCAATCTAACTTTAGGATTAACATGTATTAAATTTGATAAGCAGTATTAATTAGCTATATTTATTCCTATGTATGGCTTTTTTAATGCTCAAGAAAATCATATAGTATGTAACAGACACTATATGGAAACAGCCAGACAATATATCTATGAAAATTGTATTTAAAATATTATTTTTGCAGATAAAATTGCTCGGGCTTGTGAACAAGTTCAGCTGCCTGATGGAAAACTCATAAAAGAGGAAGAAAGAGAGAAAGGCAAAATCTCCAAACAAGTTTATCTGACCTATATGAGAGCCTGCACCTTGGCACTTTCTCTGCTTGTTATTTTCTTGATTGTTATCACTCAAGCTATGAAGATGGGTACAGATTTTTGGCTTTCTGCATGGTCTGAATCATCAGTTGATGAAGATGACCTGGAGGAAGATGATTTCATGGATGATGCTAAGGTTATAGGTTGATCATAATTTTACTAAAACCATTTTTAATAAAATTGCAGATTTTTACGATTGTAATTTACATAGAAAATGAAATCTGTATTTTCATTTTGGAGTAGAAGAGCCTAAAGTATTATGTATTTATGCTTTTACTTAGAATTGTAAATGCTTATTATTTTAAATATTTACTTTCATAAATCATTGTCACTAGTGTATGAAATTATTCTATTCTAAACATTTAACATAATTTTTTTCCCTGTTTTTGTAATTTTGTAATTATAAATTAAAAATTAGGAAAAAATTCTGATTACAATATGTGAGTTATTGAATTTAAAGTTCTTCTGCAACCCATACGTCTTTTCCAGTTTTTAGAAAAACTGCAAAATTAAAATGATTGCAAATGACTCTTAATATTAACATGCAAATCGTCTATTAAACAGAGATCTAGAATATTCTGGAAAGAAATGAGTATTTCTGATTTTTTTTGGTACATATTAAGCTTAAGATTTCCAATTTGAAAAAATTATCATTTACTTATTTACTTCTGTAATGAAAATAGGAAAATATTCACAATTTTTCTTGTAGGTTTAATCTAAAGAAAATAGGTATTGCCATCTAAAAGACAGAAAATATAAAATTATATTGCAAATTAAATATTATAGCTTTGAATGTATGCATTTCTTTAAAATTTCACTATTTAATGATGTTGATGTATGTTTTTTTCTTTAAAGCAGTTCTTTTTTTTTACATTATGTCTTCATAAATTATTTTCATTAATGTTGTTATGTTTTATTTTTTTAATCCCTTGTACTGAATTATATTCTGCCTGTAAGTTAATTTAATGAGGTTTTCCATTAAAATTTTTTTTTTTTTTTTTTTTTTTTTTTTTTACATCTTCAGTGCCAGTAACCCAATTCTAAGTTGATCAAGTGGATATTCGCATTTTTATAAGCTCTGCTAGCTTATATAAATTCTTAAATAAAAATTTTTAAATTAGCCATCAAACTAGAAAAATGACCTTTTGGATTTATAAGAGATTTTCATCACTAAATCGTTTCAAGATGTCATTAAATAATATCATGGTCTTCAACTGATTTTAGTGGAGTGAGCAGTTTAGAAAAACTTCTTTAATAAAAGAGATAGTTACTTTTTAAGTCTTTATTGTTTTCCCTTTTGCTGGGCAATACCAGTAACTGCTTATTTGATCCAATTTTTCTTTCTCGAATTTCTTAGCATATGACCCATAAATGTTAACTTTCTTTGTTTACAAAATGTTTAAACGTTTATGAAGAAATTTTAATATTATAAGAAGCTTGTTATAAAGTCATTGTATAAAGTGTACCTTCTGTATTTTAATATTTGTTTACTTTCAGATGGAAGAAATACATTATTACATAGAAATTTATGCTGTATTGTCTGCTGCAAGTATTGTATTAGCATTTGTAACAAATTTAGCAGCTCAACTTACATCTTTGAAAGCTGTTAGAGTGCTGCATGATAATATGCTGTTCAATGTCGTTCAGTGCCCTTTAAAGTAAGTACATGACTCTTGTTAGTTGATCATTCATGCAGTCAGTCTTAAATTTAAATGTTAATATATTTGATGGTGACTGTAATGAACACTTATTGTAGTAACCATTCCATTACCATGAGTAGTGTAAAATGTATCTTACTGATGAAACCGTATTGAATCCATTTCCATCATAGTGTTTTCACATCAAGAAATTATTTTTTTAAGAATGCAGAGTCGTTATAAGCTTTTCTTGTACTTTGTATAATGAAAAATTCACTCATATATATATATGTTTAATATTATATAAAGTTACTTTGTGTAGTTTTTTACTTAAAATTTAATCATGTTTATGTAATTTTCCTTAATATTATTTATTTTACATGTTATAAAAGTGGATTGTTTATCAATATGACAAAGCAAATCATTTAAAAAGTTGTTTTACCTGTAGTTATTAACATTTTGCAAAATTTGTGTTTCTACCTCTTGTGTTCATTGCAGTCCACAAGAAAGTCAAATTTTATGATAATGAAAAAATTTTACAATAGCGTAGATTGAAATTCTTTTATATATATATATTTCATTCATTCTTTTAATTGATTCAGCTCGTAGTTTTGTTTTTTAAATAATAATTATTTTTCAGCATTTTAATGTACCTATTTATACCATATTACGTTTAAAAGCGAAACATAGAATCAAACAAGATTATGTCAGCTTTATGTGAAAGATATGAAGGCAAATAAATTGTTTTTTTGTTCTGTACAATGTGATATCAATTATTTATAATCAGTCATTTGTTTTTAGAGAACGTTTTATAGCAAATTTCCTGCAGAGGAAATTCCAACTGTGTTACTGCATTCCAATTCAGTGTGTTTGCTAATTATTATCTGCATGATTTTCGGGATTTTCTCCATGTGCAATGTGAATAGGTGCCACTTTTCCATAGAAAAATCCTTCATGAAGGCATTCCTTGCCTTAGGAAGATAGCCTCCATGTACTTTACTATATTTAAATAACCAACTAACCTAATTAATGTGCAATTTCTAAACTAAGAAAAACAGTAACTCATCAAAGCCTAGTGTAGTTATCCAGTTGGGAAGAGTGTGATAGATACAGTGCCAATGGTTGAATTGCAGATGTATTTACTTAATGTGTACTTTTGGGCAGAGGTAACAGAAATATTAGAAGTTTTAATTTAAAATTTTGATTGATATAAAATTAGCAGTGTGTCCACAGAAAAGGAAAACCTTTTAAATTTTTTAACTTATTTTACAGAAGATCCTAAACCAATTCTAATGTAACAAAAAAATGTAACAATAATAGTTTAACTTTTAAAACTGTGTTTATTCTAAATTGTATGTTTACATAATAATATATTTTGCTTTGGAAAAAAGCATCTTTGATGATAATTAAATGATAATTAAGGGCTCTTTCAAACATAAATAAGAGTTTGTTTAATAAATTTACTATGTGATAAATGCCAGGAAATATCTTTGGACATAAATCATCTTCAAAATCATTTTTATTTGTTGCCTTTGCTACACACAGAAAAGAAGATAAAAATCTTACAATCTAGTAAATTTTGCCACTGTTAAACATTTCTGTAGTAGAATACAGCATGTTTCATTTATATTTTTTACATATTGTTTGACGTACAAAGAAGTATTGAATGCATATATAGGGCAATATTAATAAAATTGAAAATAAAGAAATTTTTGATGAATGATCCTCAGTAAAAGTTTATTTGGTTATTTAAGTTTCAAAATAACTGTTGCAATTCATTGAAGATTATGAAAAAATGAATAAACCGTATTTGGTGTTGTTATTGAATATAACAAATATGCCAAATTTCAAAACACACCAATACATAAAATGGAAAATTTTGAATAAAATACTCTAATTTCTTGCAGGTGGGCCTAGAAATATAGCTACTTTAAGGAGATGACAAGAATTTTATAGGTTATAATTCAAAATTTTGTTGAAAATTTTATAAAAATTACTTAAAAATACAAATTTTAAAGATATATCATAAAAAATGTATGAACTTCATTTGGATAGAATTCTGAAGGAAGGAATCAAGTAAGATTAATGAAAAATAGGTATTAATAAATATATACCGAATTCAGTTAACATTGGGGAGATAAAATTTTGAGAATGTTTTTTAGAAGAACTATCCAAGGAATTTTTACAAAACTTGGCACTTTGGCATAATTTAAGGAGAAGGATCAAAAAATAAAAATAATAATAATAAAAAAAAATCCTTATGTCATTTCAGAAACCATTCAATTTTGTGTCAAAATACTTCTGCTTAGAAGAACTGAAGATATAGAACTGTGTTTTTCTTTTTGACTCTGTGTACAGTATAGTCTGTCTATGAAATCACAAATGAGCCATGATTGTTTGCATGTTACCTCTCAGTGAATTTCTGTATCATATCTTGGTTGACAACTTGCATATTATTTAGTCTTCCTTTTTATGTTCTGCATTTTATTTTCACTAAAAATGTATTTCCATTAACTAGTATTTAAAAAAGCAAAATAATATTTTTCTTTGTTTGCAAATATAGTGAAAAGATTGTGATCTGTTTTTAATTCATTTTATGATATAAATATGTTATGTAATGCAGCATTTTTTAACTATCCCTATTTTTAATTCTAGGTTTTTTGATACTACTCCTGTTGGCCGAGTTATTAATAGGTTTTCTTCTGATATGAGCACTATTGATAAGGTTTAATATATATTTATAGTTTTAAACATCTATTATTTAAGAACATATCATTATTAAAAATTTGTGATGTAATTTGCTTAACTCTGATTTATGTACTTAAACAAAATTTATTAAGTAAAATTTTATATAATTACAATACTGCAATTAAAAAGTTAATAATGTATGTAACTTATGAGATTTAACATGAATTTGGTATTAATTTCAGTAAAAGGAAGCTCATTTCAATTCAATTGATAATGTAATAAGAATTATGAAACATAGATTTCTGCTGTTTCTGCTAACTTTAGAAGATTAATATAGTATATGTACTCTTTATACACTATCTAGCTCAAAGTATCCGAACACCCAGTGGTATGGACTCGGAGAGTCATGAGGCATATACTAATATGATGCTGGTCTCCCTTTTGTATTGTTGACAGCCTGCACATGTCTGGGGAGACTTTCCACTAGTTTTTGATAGGTGACCATAATTGACTTCCGGTTAGCTGAAGTGAGTGCTTGCAGTGAAGATGGTCAATTTGGCTACCTACATAATCTGCATTCTAATTCATACCAAAGGGTTTCTATGAGATTTATATCGGGGCCTCTGAGAAGGCCGGTCTAAGTTTTGAATACACATTTTGTCAATCCATGGCTGCACAAATCTCGATATGTGAACGGACCAGTTATCCTGCTGGAAGAGAAATGGGCCTTCCTTGGAATATTGTCATAGAGTTGGGAAACGAACCTTGTCCATAATGTCTATGTACATTTCAAAGTTCATGTTTCCAACCACAGGAACTAACAGACCCAGCCCAAACCATGAAAATTACCCCCACATCATGATGCTGTCAACACCAAACTTTACAGTCAGCACAATGCAGTCACTTAAAAAGCACTCACTGGGTATCTGCCAAACCCAGACATGCCCATCAGACTGTCGGATTGTAAAGTGAGATCCGTTACTTCAAAGAACATTTTTCCATATCTCCACAGTCCAATGACGATGAGCTCCACAGCACTGCAATTGATGCTTCACATTCTGGGGAGTGATAGTCGGCTTGTGAATGGCTGAATGACCATGAAATCCCAGGTTGTTTTTAACTCTGGATGAACAGTTTAGCTGGTAGCACCAGTTCCTGATGGACTTTGGAACTCCTGAGTGATTTCAACCAACAAAGACTTGTGAATTTGTTTCACTAACCTTTTCAGAGTTCTATGACTAATTTTTTTTGGCATGCCTCTTCGTTTTTCTGTAGTTTCACTGTCTCAACATTATTACTTCATGATTACATCACCCACAACGGATTTTTATTCCTGTAGAATGTCTGAAATTTCATGAACTAATTTCCCACAAAGGTGGCATCCTACTATATTGCTACAATTAAAGTCACTAAGCTCCTTTGACTTACTGATTGTCTCACAAGCGCATAAATATGACCTGATAAACTACTACCAACATATACCACTATGTAGCAACAAACCACTGCATAGCTTTTGATTATACATCAAATTATGTCACCTGCGAGATCCACTTCTTTAAATGGCTGCCTGTATACTTTTGGCCAGATAGTGTATAACTAAAGAATATACTAATCGTATCTTAAAAATAAATAAATAAATAAATAAATAAATAAAAAATAAATGGGGCTTCAGATTTTGTAGCATAAAGGAATTATAAAGTTGAACATGTAGATTTAAAACTTGATGGGAAGCAAATGTATTTAATAATTACCGATTCAAAATGATTCAGTATAGAGTGGTAGTAACATAAAAACTCTCAGGGAGACTGAAAGGAGGTAAGATTTTTTTAATTTTATGGTACTTTTCTTTAAAATAAAATGTTCCAAATGTCTGTGTAAATATTTCTGAAAGTGCATTAACAAGCCAATGATAAAAGTAGGTAGTGAAACAAGGGAAAAGATAATTGAAACAGAATAAATCTTTAGTATTTATTAAAGTTGATACATTAGTTTTATTTTCATTCAGAACTTGTATGCCAGATTTCAGGGGTAGCTAGTAATGCATGTAAAGCAATATAATGCAATAATATTATTTTTTTATTCATGGATATGCTCTTATGTCATTTTGTTTTAGATACATGCCTATTCAAAAATCATGATATTAAATTTTAAAATGCCTTTTTTTTTAATATTGTATTTTAGTATGGGAAGAATCTCATTTCACTCTCACTGATATTTTTATTTATTTATTTCCAGAAACTTCCTGTAACATTACCAATTTTGTTGAGATTTATATTACTTTGCCTGTCTGCCATTGTTGTGGACATGATTGTCACACCATACTTTATCGTTGTTGTTGTACCTGTTGCTGCTATTTATTATTTCCTGCAGCACTTTTTCCGTTTTACATCAAGGTGAGACTATTTCTATATATGATTTTGGCAATTTTTAAGCTAAACTAATGAAGTTATAGTCGGAACAATGCTTAAATTCTTGTTCTTTACCTTTTGCTTTCTAAATAAAGCAAGATTACCTAAATTTAAAGCAAAAGCAAATAATCATGATAATTTGAAAAGGAAGCCAAATAGAGATGACAGTATGTACTAAATGTAGAAGGTGTTATGTAACATATTAAGAAAACATTTTATGACTTGCCTATTAACAAACATTACCTCTTGTACTTGTGTGTGACGAAAAAAGTGTGAGGAATTCAGTATTTATTTTAAATATTAATTGTGAGAGTTCTCCAAATTTTTTTGAAAATATGTGCTTAAGGAAATTGTTTTTCTAATAGAGAACTTCAGAGGTTGGATTGCATTACAAAATCTCCAGTTTATTCTCATTTTTCGGAAACTGTGTCTGGACTATCAACTATTAGAGCATTTAGGTTTGTGCACTTTTGTTATCAATTGCTTTTATTTTGCAGAAGTCTAAAAATTATGTTTTAAATAAACTTTTAATTTTTTATTTTGTTTTTAAATTTTATTTTAATCATCCTTAATTCGTATTTCTACTTTTAACAGTAGGTTCAGAATTATGTTTTTGTAATTCTGACTGACATTAGCTTTTAAAAAATTCTAACATTTTAAAATTGTTATTTTGAATGTGTTTTGTTGAATTTCCATCTGAGGAGCATCAAACATTTTGTATTTATTTTTGATGTGCACAATAAGGAACCTTTCCTATGTTAATGTACTGTATTTAGAAAACAACTGATTACTGCTTATATGTCCTCTGTCATCATTATGATACCATACAAGCTCCACTGTATGGTATCATCTTATGGTCACCATGGTCAACATTTGGTATGTCACACTAACCAAAAATTAAAAACTTTAATATACTGAGTTCATCTTTATTTGACTATTTTTTAGATTTTTTAACTTTTATTTGATAAAATGTTCATTTTATGATTATTGCATGTGAATTTTACCGTACATAATATTGTTGCGTTCTTTCTTACTTCTGACAGCAATTGTTACGTTATTTTCTTCCTTCACGTTCGTACATACGGGGTTTGTATGGATTTGCAGTGAATAATGATGACACTTGATGATGAAGTATCAAAACGCACTTTATTTACCAATATTAATCAGATAGCTTCAAAAGCACTTTTATAGTCATTGAACTGTTATAAACATGCTGACACGTTCAGCGATACAGCCTTCACACTGTCAGGCAATAACGGTGGAGACAGCTTCACTGCAAAGCACCAGAATACAGCTCCTGACTCTGCTTGGTCGTTCTCGGAACTCCACGTACTCTCGAGACTCTCCATGCCACAACTCGCAATGCACTCGATGATACACAAGAGTATAGCTCTCAACTCAGCACAGTCTAAGACAAAACTCGACAATGCACTAATTCGCGATACACTAAAAGACTCTCTCGATGCACTCGACAACCAATCAACTTGGCGCTAGACTTCGAGACACTCGCTCAATGACTGACCATCAGCTCGCTAGACGAGACACACCCTAATTGACTGCAGACCAGCAAGGTTTATATAGCTTTTTGCTTGTGTTCGAGAACATTCTGAGCTAAACCGGTAAGAATTCGTTCCAGAATGTTCTCCATCCGTCCATGGTATATCGACGATTTTGTTGCCAAATGGGCAATTTCTCACCAAATGTAGCAACCCTGTTTTCCTTTGTCATTTTATGGCAACCCTAAAACTGCTTTGCGGGGAGGCCATCTTACCGTGCCTGTACATTTCGTAACAATATCTGTAATGCGATTTTTAAATTATCTGTAATTTTAATATGATATTGGTTTTAATTTGATGCTAAGGATGACTAAAAAGGCATAACATTATTTTTCATAGTTAACATAATGCAATAATAATTCCCTATTGAAAAACAATTAATGCATCTAAGAGCAGGCAAAATATTGTAATGTCAATATTTTTTAGTCTTCAGTTTGTAAATTGTCTTTTGTGCATCATATACTCAAATGGTAATCATGTTACAGAAAATCTCCTGTGAGGGCTTTATGACCTTAATGGATTATCTTAATTCTTCATTAGGGATGGCACATGTGCAACCTTTCATTGTACCCTAATTAAAAATATCTAATACATGATCTCGGCACTGCTGGTGATGTGACATTTTGTAAGTGGTCATCTAGTCTGCTGAAACTTGTAAATTTTGTTTCTTCTGTGGAATGCCAAAAATACTATGTATGTGTCTCCTCACCTCGAGATTTACCAGAATTATTGATATAGTGGCCTACTGAAAAAGGTCACTGACAATGACTTACTTCATTATGTATTTACCATTTGGATATATATAGTTCATATATAGGATGAATCTGAAAAAAAGTGGGCAAAACTTTATGGGGTGATAGAAGCAGCTATGCAAACAATATTCATCATAGAAAGTTTAGGCTAATTGCATGCTGCTAGCTGGCATTGTAAATATTATAAAAGGGTAGGTCCTCGCACCTAATGGCATTTTTGTACTGTGGATTGTTGAGAAGATGGATGGTTATACGAACCATGAAATTTCCAGGGTGATGGCTTGGTCTAGATGGTCCCATAGCTCGGCCACCAAGATCACCGGATCTCTTGTGTTTGGACTTTTTACTGTAGGTCAGTATGAAAAGCCTAATCTATGAGTGCCCTACTAAAATGCAAATTAACAGTTGTAAACAAAAATACAGTGAATTTGTTTCTGTAGCAACTAAAAAGTGTCAACTGCCAAATCTGGAAAGCAAATAATAATAATAATAATAATAATAAATAAATAAATAAATAAATAAAAAATAAATTATAAGATTGACAGAAGAATAATAAAACAAACACAATGCTATTTATTTGTGCAAACCAAAATTACTTTCTTGCCAATCCAATATATAAAATTCCCATGTTACTCTAAGTGTAATTAATCTGATATCGTACAAAATGTTTTAATATTCCACTTGGGTCAGCTCTGTTACTAACCTCAACTGATAAACCATTTTAAACTTTCAGTGATCCCTTTTGGTTGACCATTATGAACACTTTCAGATTTTGTATATGTATTTTTTATCATATTTCTGTATTTAGGAAATACATATTCTTTGTTTAAATAAACTGATTAAATATATCTTGATTTTCCAGGTAATGTTTTATTTAGTATTTTTTTTTCTTTATGAATTAGTGTGGTTGTTTTCATTTCAGTTTATACATTTATTCTTTTGCAGAGCAGAAAATCGCTTTACAGAGATGATTATGACATGTATAGATGTCAATAATGCTGCATTTATTTTAGTCAATTGTGCAAACTGCTGGTTGGGCATTTCACTTGTATGTATACCTTAAACAATTTGTTAGTATTGTATTAAATTTTTTATAAGTACAAAATTTCTGTTAGGCTTTTTAAAAAGTTTTCATTCTTTCTTCACATAATGATCCTGTTAGTTTTCCCCCAATGTGTAGAATCATTAGAGATGCAGTATGTAAAAGATAATTTTTTAACGTTACTTGTTTTTATATATTAATGCTTAGATAAACATTAGAAATATATTTATTTGTGTTTATTATTATTTGTGTTTATTGTTTGATTGTACAAACTATAAATAAAACATGATGTATAAAACTATTATTGACAAATGCTGAATTATTTATGATTTCCAGAGCTTGAAAAAAAAAGTAATTAAAATTGGATAATTTTAATATTGTAAAATAATTACTTTTATCAGTTGTCAAATAAGCATTTAAGCATAAATTTATCAATTTTATTATCATTTTTTAAAAATAAGGAAAAACTGTATTTTGCAATTGTCTGTACCTAGATAAAAAGTAGCCAACTCTGTGAATTGGCAAGAAACATATGTTTGGCTCTTTTTATGTCTCTTAGGTACTTTCCTATACATAAATAATAACAATAAAAAAACATTTATTAGGGAAAAAACACAAAAGTCTTTATTTTATTAAAGTCATTATTTACATTTGTACTGCCAGAGGATACTATATAGTAAAGTAACTATTAAATATAAAGCATATAAATTTGTATGCACTTAAATATTATTATTGTCATGTGTGTATTAAAAAGTATGCCAAAAATGGGTAGTTCTGCTATAGATGAAACCGTGGATGAAGAAAGTACCGGGAAGTAAGTACCAGTAAAATTATCTTATTTAAACTTATATAATTTCCGCAACTGAAATGGTGTTATTCATATTAATGTTTTTTATACATATGATGTATTGGTAATTTGGTCTGTTAGTATTATTTATTAATCATAAGAAATATTGAATGAACTTGATTTTCATTGTTCTCTGTTCTTTTGAATTGTGAATAAATAAGGCACAATCTTTATAACTGCAGTGAATTATTATTCATATACTTTTAATCTTTCAAAAAGTTTTTCTAAAACTGCATTTATACGGTCAAAAGTCTTTAATCCGGACTCGTCGGGACTTCGGCGATTCTGGATTATAGATCATCAATTTAAATCTGGTAAGATGGCATGCAGAAATTATAAAATTAAAAATATGAAACTGTAATTTATTAAATAAAGAGCAGTTATTATCTAAAGGGTATCAAAATTTACAAAAACAAAACAAAAAAAAGCTTAATATTTATTTGTTTACTTTATTAAACATTTCTTTCAACGTGCGCATGCGTAAAGCATACATTACGCATAGTCGAAATTAGAATATTGCAACCAGAAAACTATTTGATGGTATTCGTGATATTTATAATGATGAGGAATTTGATTTAAATCATATCAAAGATGGAGTACGTCGAGATGAAATACTACATTTACTAAGGAATTATAAGCTGAATAAAATAAAAACATCTGCCCTGAAGATAAGGATAGTGCTGACAGATCAACTTCCAGTTCATTGCGTGCCGCGACATCTTCCCCCCCCCCTGGAGAGCAACGTGAAATTGATAAACAGATTTCGGAATGGTTAGAGAAACAAAGGATATGCCTTTATCCATTTTTTGCAGCAATTTCACTTTTTGTTTGATGGACATCGTAACATGCTTTCACTTTGTAGGTCCTTTGGCAGCTCCAGAATCAGAAATTCTTTTTGACATAATCGAAAGTTCAAGCTTACTTTTATAAAATTGCTCTAACAGTCTGCAAAACGTAATAAGCCAGATCCAATTAGAAGATTAAGGAACAATGCAATCTGCAACATTAACTGAAATAGATAATTAGATAATTTTATCTTAGCTTATACCGTCCGTTATACATTAAACGCGCATGCGTAAAGGTATTATGCGCATGTGTCAATGCATTATGCATTCACGCATGCGCAGAAAGTTTGTAGCTTTGAGGTCTGGATTATAGATCATTCCGGATTATGGACGTCCGGATTAAAGACTTTTGACTGTACTAGTTTCAGTACTTTTCATACAGTCTTCATAATTTATAAAAATGCTTGTTTGGATATATTTTGTTGATCATAAAATTATGAAATATATATGATGAGATTCAGGTATCTCCATATATATTAAAACTTTATGTTTAAAAACAATCAAGAGTGTATATACAATTCAGGATCTTGATAACTTTCTGAAGGATTGAGTATTAAAATTTTATAAAATGTAATGCATAAAATTTGCTCATTATTATAAATTTAATGTTTCTGCTGATTTCTGCTGATTACAAAAGTAAATAAGCATTAATTATAAAATTGTCATTATAAAATACAAAAATTATTATCATAAATATAAAATTCTATAAAAATAATATCCTTTCATTACATCATTTAAAAGCTTGTATTTATTCCATTTGAAATTTTAAGCCTTTGTACTTTCACTATGCTTTCATTATGACATAAATTGCAAGTTTTTTTTTAGCAGTGACTTTTCCCTTCCTGTAAAATTTTGACTTCTCCTGCATTTAAATTGTATTAAACTGATATGCACTATATGCACAAATTAACAACCAAATATTAAAGAAACATTTATTATTGATTTGATAATCTCTTGAAAAAGTATTGCATTAAAACTTTTTTTAATAATCAGATGTGTAAAAGGAAACTGAATAATACAATGACAGTTCATGTCTAGCTGAATAGTTATAATTTAGACTAGCCATAAATTTTCCGTTTTCAGAAGAAATAAAAGATTATTCAGTATTTTAAAAGATTTACATCAAAAGTATGAGTGAAAATCAAAAATTACAACTATTGTTTTTCTAGTTCATTTGCACAAAGATGTTGAGCAAGTGCATCGTTTTTTTCACAGTCTCCTTTCTTTTCAATGCATTTGTTCCAGTGGTCCACAAGCTGGCATATACCTTGCAAGAAAAGGATATTTGAGTGGTTGTGCAACTATTCATGCATCACTTTCCTCATCTAGAATATTATCAGTGGAAAATAATTGACCTCATAAGCATCTTTGACCAGTCCAAAGAGATGATATGGTGGGAAGAGATGAAATCTAGATTATAATCAGGGCTACAGCTCCTCAAACTCCAAATAGTTAACGTTTTCAATGATCTGGCAAAGGTCTTGCACTTATGCTCTGTGATAAGCTTTGCTGCCATCTGACACAAATTTTAGGGAAGCTGAGCTTATCTTGGATGATTTGATAGGCAGAACCATGACTAATCTATAAAGAACACACTATATCATCAATGGTAACTTGCCAGTTCACCAGCACTATCTCTCCAGCTTGCTGACTCTTTTCATCAGTGGTGGAGTTTGATGAGTCTTCCGCTCCATCTTTGTGCATCATGTTTGTCTGACATTAAAGTTTCTTGATCCACTCACACACATTTCTATGCAGTACTATTTCTATATTATGTTAAACATCTCTGATGAATTTCAGCCCTTGATAGACCTTAGAATGAGAGAAATTGGATAATTGCTCTTTGTTTCTGTGTGATACACACTAGTAGCAGAGTGGCTGTGTTTGTGGTGGCACAGAAGCAACAGAATCCAGGTCAAATTGCGATCACATGATCACAATACCATCAACTTTAACATGCTCACTACCTATACATAAAAAGGAACCATCTCCCATAGGTTGATAGTATATTTTTGTATAGTAACCAAAATTGATTCCAGTATGAGAATTCAGGGTTCCTTTAATCAAAACTGAGTCACAGCTTCATTGAGTCATCGGTCTGTTAGAACAAGCCATATGGCTTATATATAAGCCAGTTGGTAGTGAACATGGGCAGAAGACAATGAGATAAACTTCAAGAAGTGTTATAGTGAAAGTAAAAAGTGCAGTTAGTTTTTACTAGTGAAGTGAAAGTGCAGTTATTTTTTAACTTTCACTCATATTTATGTGTCTTCACTTACATGTTTCACTCATATTTATATTTTCTCTGTGGATATTGAGTTCATAGGGATATTTAATGAAACCATAATAAATTATGGTTTATATAATTTTATATAAACCATAATTTATTATGGTTTATATAATCTATTTTAATATATAAGTATAAAATACATTAGTAGCATCAAGATTATTGTGATTACAGTTTTACTGAGTATGTATTGTACATTTTAGCAATCTATTTATATTTATTTTATATGCATTTCATTCCTTTAATATGAAAAAGGAATTTCATTTTGCTTTTTTGAACACTAACTTAAGTAGAAGAAAGGTAAAATACTTATTTTAGCAGCAATAAATGTATTTTTCAATGCTTTTTGCAGTGTTTAACCCTCCGAGCGTTATGGGTTTAGCCCTGAAATTTCAAAGTTCCTCAAAATGTCATGAATGAGTGGTATTTTCTTGATTTTAATTAAAAAATGACTCTCTCATTTTGTACCTTGATTTCTTTTCTTCCAATATACATCCAAACCGAAATCAGATGCATTAAAAACTAGCAGAAATGATCATGTATAATGAATAAGAGTAAGATAAGTAGCATTCTTTAATAAATGTCAGTCATGTTATTGCTTTTGTAATATGGATAGGTAGAGGGAATATGTTATTGTTGAGAAAATAATATTTTTAATTTATACGGTTAGATTTCTTTGATATGCTTCATTTGTTAGATTTAAAATTAGTAGCAGTAGCTTTCTATATTGTACGTAATTTTGTATCAAAAAGGATTTAGTATGAAAGAATTAGTAGTAATGTTATTGTTTTTATTTTTAATCTTTTAATAAAGGAGAAAGCTTTGTTATATAACTAATAAAATCAATTATGAAAATTTACTTACTGATATCAGAAAAATTTGATTTTAGGATTATTTGGGAGGTTTTATTCTTTTTGTCGCAACTTTATCCTCTATGTTAGCATCAATTTATGGTCATGCTTCTGAGGCATTTGTTGGAATGTCTATGACTTACACACTTTTGGTACGTATAATTTTCTTTATATATTTTAAATAAATGAATTAAGATTTAAAATATAAATACAATTTGTACTTGTTATAATAATAACTTACTTAGTCTCTGTTCTATTACAACAATCACTGCAAAAAGTATCCAGCAGATGGGAGTGTATTAAATCCATTTTTTTCCCCTTGCTACCACTTCCTAAGGTTCTGTTTATTTCAAATGTCGGAGATCATTATATTGAAAGCTAATTTTATTTTGCTTCAAATTCAAATTCACTTATTCATAGTATTTATAGTAATATTATGTTTTTGTTATCTTATTTTCCCTTACAGTAGTACAGTAGCACAGCTAGAGCAGGGTAGAGGGAAAAGACATTTTTCATGTTAAACATATTGAGTCATTTGTAAAGTTCTTTAGTTTTTTGTGATAAATGCAAATGAAACAGTATAAAAACACAGGAAACTTTCATTAAATTGCATAAGCAACATTTTATTCTATGACTTTTTGCCCTCTCTCCTGCAAAACGATCTTATTAGGTTTATTCATAAAGAAGTTATCAACATGCTGTTTTACAATCTCCAAAGGAGTGAACTCCAGACCCTTCAGAGAATTTTGTAGTAACATGAAGAGGTGAAAATCCAAGAGGGTCTGGTGAAGTGAATGTTCGGGAAGGGGGTGACACAAAATATCTTATTCAGTAGGTTTTTCTCTGATATTCTTCAAAATGTGAAGCATTGTAACTGTAGAAGACAATACCTCAAAGTTTATTCAGTTCTAAATGCTTTCCTTTGATTTCTGCTTTCATAAGTGCCACTTGGGAACATTATCTTTTTGAATTTATTGTCTGATTTGGAGGTAACAATTCTTAGTATGTAATTCTTTTGTAGTTCTGTCATATATACAGCATTACGCTTTTGGGATACATCCTTCTTTTGACATTACTAAAGGAGATTCTTTTGGATTACCCCATGATCATTTTCTCATAGCATTATTGTATAGTAATCACTTCTCATATCCGGTAATGAATCATTTCAAAAAAGGAGCTTCTTTATTTTTTTGTCAGCAGAGGATCATGCCTTTGAAACTGATAGAGTTTTGATTAAAATTTATACCAAATATAAGGTTGTTATTTTGAAATTTTGTTTTTTACTGTCATGTTTCTCTTCTCTCTTGACAGAATCACATGTTAAAAATTGAGCAAACGTATTCTGCTGTGTTAAATGTATTGAGGTATGGTTGTATAGGTACCCATATATCGTAGGAGCTTACATACACAATCTGTTTCAAATGATAATGTATTATACTTTTTGGAATATTTATTCTGATAATTCCTGAAATGTATAATGTGGATTTTCATTAGTAATTTTGATAGCTGTCTAGAACAAGTCCAGTGTCAAACTACCTTTGAATTGTGTCATCAAAGATAGCACATTTTCCATATGTAGCACAAAATTTACAGCTGTCTAATTTTAAAATTTACAAAAGCAGTCTAGCTAGGCTAGCTTTTTTTTTTTTTTTTTTTTTTTTTTTTTGAAATAAAACAGTATAACATGACACAAATGAACTTTTGAATTCTCCATTTTTGGCATTTTATGCTGCAGCAGGTGCTAGAATTATGCAGTGGGTGGGAAAAGGACCATATTTAAACATCCACTTTAATCAAGGCCAGTCTGTATGAATAGTAGCAAAAAAATTAGAAGAAAATGTGCTTCAATTTGGAAAATGGCAGGACTTTTGGGATGACCTTATGTTACATCTTATGAGGGGAATTTTTTGAATGCAAATTGGTTAAGAAACATTTAATATTAAATAATGAAGAACTTATGCTCAAGAAGTCTATTGTCTATGGAAAAGTAACTGGAGTAATAAAAGAAACTTCTATCTGCTGCCAGAAAATCTATCAAATAGCATTCTATGAACGCATAAAATCTTGTAATTAAAGTTTTATTTCAAAAGGAAACACACAGTTTTTAATTATTTCTCTTTCAGTCATTCTGACATTCGTGGTGCATTGAAAGGTTGAGAAACAGATTGCTGCATGTGGCAAAAGCTCTGGCTAAGCTACTGAGGCAGCAGGAAAAGCCTATAGCCTTACATTCACAAAAACTAATCCATGGAGTAGGAGAGCTTATTATTAGCCTTATTTCTCACGGATGACATTCTAGAACATTCTAAAAATGCTTATTTGGGTTAAGACTATAAGAAATTTGTGGACTGTTCTGTATACCTGATGCCAACAGACTGTTTCTTCATTCATTTTAATTCATTGTATGTTCAATGATATCTTATTCTGGAAAATATGGCTCATTTGTCTTATGTTTTATGTCATGTCTATATAGTTTTATGCTTGTCTGAAGATACAGAGATCTGAGTAATGACACGATGTATTCAAAAGATGCAAAGGTCTGAGTTTGTACTATCAAAATATTACTCAGACCACATTCGTGGTGCATTGAAAGGTTGAGAAACAGATTACAAGATTTTATGCGTTCATAGAATGCTTTTTGATAGATTTTCTGGCAGCAGATAGAAGTTTCTTTTATTACTCCAGTTACTTTCCATAGACAATACAGTAAGACGTTTTGCGCGTAAGTTGATACCATACATGCACATGGCCATTTGCTTGATGTAATGAGAACTTTGACTAACCAGATCAACACTGTACATGCACATGGCCATTTGCTTGATCTAATGAGAACTTTGACTAACCAGATCAACACCTTTTTCAAGACTTTCATACACCAAATGGCATATTTTTAAGTAAGTATTCCTTATGGTGAGTATTATTGGTGTTGTGAGGTTACAGCAAAGCCTCAAGAGCTATCTGCTTAAGGTGAGGGATCCCTTTGTGAAGGACTTTCTATGGGAAACTGACTTGTATACACATTTCACATGGGGAAAACCACACTATTCTTTATGAGTAGTGGGTATAGGGAAGACTATCAGTTGTAAAACCCCATATGCACAAATGCCTATCGCATTTCTCTTAAAAAACTAGAATTGCCTTTCTCTAGTTCTACTCAAGCACTAATGATGTGATCAACCTTTATGAGCAATGTTACATTTTGTTCCTTGAACTGGTTTTTGTCTTGCTGAACAGAATCTGAGTGCTGCTGCAGTATTTTCTCAAAATGTTGTCTATATTTAACTCTTTGATTATAAATTTAAAAAAAAATTACCCCATTTTCTATCCAAGTAAACAAATTGTGTCATAAATTTAGCATTTGGTTTTTTTTTTTTTTTTTTTTTTTTTTTTTTTTTTTACAAACAAGCCAACATTCAGAAGATTCTAAGTACCTTTTAAGTACATTATATGTCCTGTTAGTAGTCAAAGGGTTAAAGATCAAGAACTAATAATGATGCACTTAAAGCACCTGATGTTGTAATACATATTTTCATTATTTCCACCCCTGGGCAATAAATCTTATGAACACCCATTATAAGAGAACCTTAATATACTGTCAATCACATGAAACTGTTATGCCTAGTCTGATTTATGTAGACTTGTAGTGTGATTTATGTAGACTTGCAGTGTATAACCCTCATCAGTCAGTGTGCTGAAGACTTGATATAAAACTTGAAGGCTGAGGGTATTATAGGAAACATTTTTTACAGTTATAAATATATTTATATGCAGCAGTTTATTTTTAATATTGTTATGAGTGCAGGATTTACAACAAAGCATTTTAATTGCATTACATAAAGCTGTTTTATTGTTTCTTATGAATACTGAAATTAATAATCTGCAGTTTATTTTTGTAAATTTAGTGTAAGACTTTTTTTTTAAAGGTTCCAGTCTATTTGAATTGGGTTGTAAGGAATTTAGCAAGCACAGAAATGTATATGAGTGCAGTGGAACGTGTGCGAAATTATTCTAAACTTCCTATTGAAAATGGAGCTGTGAATAATTTGTCAGGTAATATTAGTAATTTTCAGTTTTCCTCTGTAACATTTAAACTTACAGAAATAATGCTTCATTTTATCTAAGAAAGTATTTCAGTGTTAAAAAATCTTGTGTGTTATGCAAAATTATTATTTTATACAATGCACATAACCTTGCCTTTCTGTTTTTTTATAAGCTTTTTTTTTCTGAAATTAATATTTTAAAAGAACCTGAACTACATTTCCTCTTTATTTAGAGAAATTTAGCAGAAATAAAATAACCTCTATAATTTTTTCAACAAAGTTTGTAAATTCTGTATTAAAATTTTTAGTTCTTGACTAGTGTGGGGCTTGCTATTATTATAAAACTGTTGATGGGTTAACTGTTGATAGATATTTAAAAAAACTTAATTACAATGTGATCAGTGTGTGCTGTATAAATAACTTTGAAATCCTTAGGTAACTTGTTTAACAAGGCCTTTAATGCTTGTTTTCTTTAGTTGAAAACAAGGAATGTTCAAGCAGTTATATTCTAATATTAGCTCATGTTCACAGACTTGCATCCAAGAATTGGTTTTACAGAAGTGTTTGAAAAGTATTAGTGGACATTAGAAGGAAAAAATCTGTTATTTATGAGAGTATGCTATTAAAATAAACATTACCTGAACTGTGCTCCAGAGAAGTAAATATGGTAGTTATCATGGTCTGAAATGTCATCAAATGAGGTAAAAGTACTGCTACTAGGTCATATATGTACAGTAGGTATGCAGTAAGTCAAAAGAGCTAAATGATTTTAAGCATGCCATGATCATTGGTTCTATGAATGCCAGTGAATTTGGACCTTGCTACATGTATTTAAATCAACTATGAGTGATGTCATTACAAAATGTAATGGTAGGCAAATGATGTCATAGGTGGTATAAATTTAATGACAACTGCAATCCAACCCTGAAAAGGCAGTGAAGAAAAGTGATATGTTCCCTATGGCAATAATCATCTTCAGTGCTTGTGATGTCACTGCTAGCACCAGGATTGTTCACCAGGAACTGAAAAACATGGGTTTCCAATGTTGTATGACCACCTAACATGCTCAGAACAAGAGCAGCCTATGCCAGGTATCAATTGCTATGGTGTAGAGCATTACCGTTCATGATAGAGTGGTGGTTCAAATTCTTTGGAGTAAATAGTCTTGCTACAGGATCTAACAAACATATAGATGTAGTTAGGTTTAGCAAATGCTTCATATCCATGTGTATTGTGTGTACTGTCAAGTTTAATGGTGAAGACATCATGAGATTATTTCTTGTGGTTGTTCTGGATTCTTTTGTTCTTATGGCCAGAAAAATAACATTAGGATGTATATATTCTTCATAGCTGTGCACTAAACCCTCTAGGAACAGTTGGGAATGATTTTTTCTCCATCAAGATGATGATTATTGTAGATAAGCAGTTTTAATGCACAGCGATTATGGACAGCTAAGGTTATGGACTGGTGGAGTAAAATTAACATTATTTATAGAGTATAAGTTGTGTTTTCGTGACCTGAAGAAGCTGATATTTATTAACTGGATTAATCTTCACAGAGCCCTGATGTTAAAATGCAACTGGGCACCTCTGAGAAGAACTAGACAACCCCAGACAAGCCTCTCAAGCAATGGTCAGACTCAGTGCAGGATGAATGCAAGGCAGTTCCTGCAAGATACATCAAAAGCTGGGGGTCTTCCTAGAGTGCAGACTTTGACTGATTGAAACAGTGGATTGATATACTATAGACATATATGCCACATGAGGAGTCCCTGATTATACATCTGCCAATGTTTGGATTTTTTTTTTTTATTTAAAATATCTCCTATTCTAGAGGTGGAAATTTTAAAAATTATGTGATTTTGAAAAGAAAGCTAAATTACTTTTTTAATTTTTTCTGTCAGTTTATAACATTCTGTTTTAGTTCTCAATATTTCTAAATGTATTTTAAAATTTTATTAATGAGAATTGATATTTTTGCCAAATAAAAAAAGTGAGATTGAATACAATAAATGTGAGACATATAAATGGAACAGAAAGTCTCAAGCCTGGGTTTTAAGTACGCAACTGCATTTATGATAATTAACAGATGACAAAGGTCTTTTGAAAAGTTTCATATTCCAGTTACCATGACAGAGTGTAAACAATTCATAAAGGTCAATGCTAAATATTAATAAAATAATTATTGCACAAATGTTTTGCACTTATAGTTATTTTGTGTCTAAGGAATGGTATTTGATAATTTATGCAGAATTTATGCAGGAATATTATTTTAATCACAACTGTGTATATATATCCTGATGCCTTTTAGGTCTTCATGCTAAGTGGCCAAGTAAAGGAACAATTTCATTTCAGAATGTCACTATGAAATACGATGCTAATAGTGACCCTGTACTGAAGAATATAACACTTACCATAAAGCCAGGTGAAAAGGTATGTGCATAATTTAATTAAAATATAATGAGTGTATTCATTAAATAAATCTGAATTTTACATCCTTTAAAATTCACAGATTAATATTTAATGATGACTCATTAGATAATAATTATATGATTATAATATTTGATAGTTACAATGAATAATTTTGAAGAGATGAAGGAGATGTGAAAAAATTGCTACTTGAATTTGTTGATTAATATCATTAAACCTTAGATATTATTTTATTTTGTTTGCATAACTGTGATTTCATATCGTTTTAATCAATTTTTATTAAAGTAAAAAATCTAATGTGGATGCCACATGACTTCCTTTTTACAATCTATTAAATTATATATATTTTTTGTTACACTTCATTTAAAATTTTTTCCTTGAATTATTCTAACTTGAATAACAGGTCCCTCAAGGCAAGACAAAAATGACATCAAAAATTGCGAACTTTGAAATTAAATATCCCAATTAATTCTTGTCATACAGAGTCGAACATTTTATAATTTTATTTTTTCATAATGAGCATAAAATGTTCCCAAATATAAGTATATGAACTGGGAGACCACATTAAAAGTTAAATTTTGTTATTTGTCAAAAATTAATTATTATTATTATTATTTTAATTTGGCATTTCCAAAATATAAATATTTTCTTCATTTAACATACTTTTGTGATTTGAAGTATATGTCTGTGACCAATGAGTGCGACTGGGTAAGCACTTTGGACTATATATATTTATTACTATATATGTTTGGTACTGCTAATTGCAATAAAAAAGAGAGGTGCACAACTAGATATTATAACAGTCCCATATACAAAAATTTCAATATTCTATGGCTAATCATTTTTGAGTTATGTGAGATACATGCATATATATATATACGTATGTACAGACATCACAAAAAAGTCCCTTTTGAAAAGGAATTTTTAAATCCGTTTTGGAAAAGAATCCTTTTTTCTATGTCACATATTAAGATCATGCAAAAAAGTATCAAAATGGATTTGAGAGCGATCATGCTGGATATTTTCGTTGAAATATGATACCCAAATTTTTTCACGATTACAATACTTCTTTTACTTTGTACAAGGGTGTAAAAAGAATTATGCGTTGAATTATATGTTCAGCAGGGCCATCTTCATTTTGCATAGATGCCATAGAAGATTTCTAATTTTTGTCTTCCATTCTGTGTGAAAACATGCTATTTTTCTGAGGCAAACATATAATATATAAATATATGCTCCATTCAAAGTTTTGGCTTGTTTTTTAAATATCTTATTCGACCTATTTATCCTCCACTGAAATGAAAATAAGGTGTATTTGAAGCATCTGCACGGAAATTGGTTAAAAGGTTAATTTGTTAAAAATTTTGTTTGTTGTCTCTTTATAATTTCATAATCTTAGTTATCATATTATTCTTTTAAAATTCAGTGCTAAACTTTAATCTATATAATGTCTAGGTCGGCATTTGTGGAAGAACTGGAAGTGGGAAGTCATCTCTCATTATGGCATTATTTCGAATGGTTAATATTTCTGGAGGGAAAATTGAGATTGATGGCATTGATATCATGAAGGTACCGCTTGAAACTCTTAGATCTCGACTTTCGATTATACCCCAAGAAGCCATTATATTTTCTGGAACTGTTCGGTAAACCTCATTTTTAAGCAGATTTATTTTATGTTATTGAATATTTAAAATATATATTTTCTGTTTCCAATTTTGAAAAATTTAGTTATCTGTTTTCATAATTAAGACACAATAACACGCCGAATAAATACTAATTCAGAAGTCAAACAACAAAAATCAGCGTTAATTTACAAAATTTTCACAGGACTAGTTTCGATGGTTTTACCGAACCATCATCTTCAGCTGCAAAACCGCAAATGAACAAGATAGGAAATAATGTTTAGATAAGATAAGAAAGCCTGGACAAGAATAAGCAAGTGGCGCCATCTGTTGGCGAAACCAGAACTAAAACATAATTTCTCTAAAAGCCGAAGGCAAAGTTGGATTGGAATTAGGATCGTTAACTAGAACAGAAAGATTTTTATGAATGTGAAATGCCTCTAGAAAATCCAGTTCTCCAATGGAAGATGTTTTTTGAACAATTTTGGCAGCAGAAAAATTGAAAGTGTGATTTTCGGACCAACAATGTTGAGCAACAGAAGACTTCTGTGTTTCCTTTTTTCTAACATATGCCTCATATTCTTTGACGCGAAATTTTAAGGCTCTCTTAGTTTGGCCAATGTAAATTAAACCGCACTGGCAAGGAATCCTATAAATACCCCAGGAATTCATATCCGGAATGGGGTCCTTGAGTATAGAAGTTGGAATTTTATTGATGGGAGAGTAAACAACCCAAAAGTTAAATTTCTGCAAAATATATGCGACTTTATAGCTTTTAGAGAAATTATGTTTTAGTTCTGGTTTCGCCAACAGATGGCGCCACTTGCTTATTCTTGTCCAGGCTTTCTTATCTTATCTAAACATTATTTCCTATCTTGTTCATTTGCGGTTTTGCAGCTGAAGATGATGGTTCGGTAAAACCATCGAAACTAGTCCTGTGAAAATTTTGTAAATTAACGCTGATTTTTGTTGTTTGACTTCTGAATTAGTATCTGTTTTCATGTTTATTTCACTGTAAAGAAATGTTAATCCGTTATAATTAAATCATCATAAATGTAACATAACTGTAAAATAATGGGCCATGTAATAGCATCACATTGAATTCACAGCACATTTGAATGCATGATTAGAACAATAGTTAAAAATAGATTTTTTTCTTAACAAAAGTCACAGTTAAGATTATAGGTAAATATCTTGTCTCTTTTTGTCACGAAACTATTCATAAGAAATTGGTTTGAATTTAAGATGAAGTAAGATTTTGAAATTAGAATAAATAGCCATACTCAAATTCCCCCTCATCCAGTGGATGTTTAAATTTGGAAACTGCAAAAATAATAAAAAAAAAGTGAAGAGGGTTTTATGTTAAAATAACATGCTGAATAAATGCATTCTCGTTCATTTGCACTTGGGTAGCTGAAGAAGATGATTCTGTGTTTAAACCATTGAAACTAGTCCTCCAAAATTTACAGGCATTACACTGATTCTTGTTGTTTGACTTCTCCAATAAAAAGGTTTTAGGTATTGAAAAATTATAGGTATTAAAAAATAAGAAATATCTTTAATTACTTAAAATGTAGTAATATAAATCTAACAAGCAAGCTAATTTATTTCAAAGCTTCTTCATATTCAAGGTATTAAAAAATAAGAAATATCTTTAATTACTTAAAATGTAGTAATATAAATCTAACAAGCAAGCTAATATATTTCAAAGCTTCTTCATATTCAAGCTTCATCCTACTTTTATGTGTTTAAAAATGTAAATAAGAAGTGCAGCTTAAATTCAAAGATGTAGAAATTTGATACAGTTATTTTAATTATCTGTATGATAATTATCTGGTATGACCATTGGCTTATGTGACTCTTTCTACAGATATGTTGCTAATTCTATGTAAGCTTGCAGATTTTCAGCTGCTCATTCATCCAGACATACAGATACTTTGATTCTGTGTGTTTCTTAGTGGTGTGAAAAACCCATCCTACCTGAAAATGTGTAGTCTATGTTATTATTAGTCTCAAATCATTCTGAAAAAGATTTTGTATTTGAAAAAGGAGTATTAAATATGAATCACACAATATTCTTTCTATTTTATTTCTATGTTTCTTATTTATCAAACTTTTTTAATGAATGCTTCATAATAATAATAATAATTTATTATCATTTTCATCAACTATTACCCATAGACAAATAGAAATAAACAGGTACTTAGAGTGCAACATTGTCATATGGTTGTGGAATGTGCATAGAATTTTGAGAAATGAGCCTTTAAAAATCAAACTGAAATGACATGAAATTACTTCAGCTGTAAAACTTCAGCTGTTACTTGATTTGGTAATGCTAGAGCTTAAAAAGAATTAATAGCAGAGATGAGGCTTTGTGGTAAAGGAATGTGTGAGTCTTATTAAGAGAGTTTTCTTAAAATTTTAGAAAGCCATAAAGATTAGAATCATCTAAATAGCCAATGTAATCATTTTATTTGGTAACTGTTAAATTTGGACCTCTAGAAAAAATGTTCTGAGCAATTTTTAGCTCAATACGGGAAGAACATTGGAGGACAAGATGTAACTTTGAACTGCACAGGCTTTATAGGCAACCACAAGTAACACAAGTAATACATAATAATATTAGATTAAGATGGCTGAGCCATGTCTGGAGAAGCCCAAAAGATAACTCTGCTAAGATTTTGACATTCAAAAAACCTGATGGATCCTAAATTAAAAGAAGACCACAACTAGATGATTAGATGACACTAAAAAAGACTTAAATCCTTTGAAAATTAAAAATTGGGTAGGAGTTGATGCAGATAAAAGATGTTGGAAGGAGTGTGTGGTTGAGACAGCTAAGGCCTGTAGGGGGGGTGCTTGTGAAAAAGTTTTCTAGACATAATCATCATCCTATGTTAATTTTAACGATTGATAAAGTGGCAATTTCCAAAATAATTCATGTTTTCCTGAACATATATTATATATTGTGAACATTATTTAAATAATATTAAATGTGTATTAATTTTTAACAGTTTACACTATTTTCAGAGAGAATTTAGACCCCGGGAAAGAATATTCGGATGAAGAACTTTGGCAAGTTCTTGAAGCAGCTCAGTTGAAGCATATTATTGCTGCATTGCCTGGAGGTTTAGGTATTTTTTTATTCTTATTTCCTACCTAGATGTAATAATATACCTATATTCTTTTCATTTTTTAATAAAATTTCTTTTTATATGATCTTTATTTAAAATTTGATAGCATGCCAAATGAGTTATATTCACTAGCTTTTCTTCAAATCCTTAAGTAATCGAATTCAAGAAATATGGATATGCTGATGAGTTTATATCTAATCACCAAATGATTTCATAATCCCTCTATTCTGGTTTATTTAAAATATTTCATGAATAACTTTAAAAGAAAATCACAAATCAATTTTATGTAGTTAAACTTAAAAAAATTGTAAATGTCGATTTACTAAGGAAATATTCTAGTCAAATAATGTAATAATGATCTATATTTATCGATAGCTAATGAAAAATGTTGGATAAAAAATTTCATTGGGCTTTCTTTTATACATACTTGCATTGATAAAAGCTTTTAGTTTTGTATTCATTCTACAGTGAGAAAAAACATTCCTTTTACGTTTGCTTACTGAACAGTGTTAAAACTACAGCTTGTGAACACAGCTAAGAAAGAAGAAATTTAGGTTGGTATTGAAAGTAGCGTTAGATCACTTTTTTAAAGTTATTTTATTAGTTTACATTAGTTTAAGTTGCATGTAGACTCAAATACTTTTTAAAAACTGAATACAAGCAAAAATCATTTGCGAGACAAGTTCTAACTCTCTTCATTCAAACTTTTTTTTTTTTTTTTAAGTTAATATGCAGTTACTGTTAATTCAATCACAGTCTGAGCGGTTACAAAATTAAATATGAAGAAAATAAAATTTGAACACGTTGTTACAGAAAATTAAAATAAAATTGAACAGAAAATTGTTAGGGTGTTACAGGAAATTGCTAGAACAAAATTGAACAGAAAATTATTAGTCTCTTTTCTTTTTTATTAAGTATTTTATTAGTTTAAGTTGTGTGTAGAGTCAAATATTTTTTAAAAATAGTATAGAAGTAAAACACACATGTGAGACAAATTCTAATTCTCCTTATTCAAACTTATATTTTTAGTTAATATTCTGTTACAATTAATTCAGTCACAATCTGAACAGTTACAAAATTAAATATGAAGAAAATAAAAGTCAAACAGGAATTGTATTTTTTGTGCCATAAATATTTGATAAATTTGCTAGATCATTTTGAAATATTTACCTTATGAACTTACGAAGTAAAAATATAATTAATATTTTGAATGTAGGACCACAAGGTCATTATCTAGTGTTGTGAACTATTACTTTTCCTAACAGTAGTTCATAAGTTATAACGATCAGCCACATTATGACAAGTAGTATTGAATAATGCTTTTTAAAATGTAAAAAAAAAAAAAAAAAAAAAAAAAAAAAAAATGCAAATATTTTTTGAATTATCATTTTGAGTTAATTGAGCTCCTATATTAAGAAAGTGCAAATTTTGATAATATAATTCTCCTCAAAATATAGAGCAAATCGTTCATCTTTTTGATCATTTATTTCTATAATCATATTTAAAGCGTGATGAAATACAGTGGTTCAAATTCAAACAATGGATTTGACAAAAACAGCAAATCTTAAAAAAAAATATTAATTTTAAAATTACTTGATGGATTCCATATTTTAAGATCTGTAGGGAAAATTGTCACTTCGTGGAAATTTTTGCATATATAAATTAAGTGGAAAAATTTCAAAAGTGGATTTTTAATATAACTTGGTTTTATTCTTTAGCACATACCTAATTTCTGCATCTGTCTGAATATTTTAGATACTTAAAATAGTATCTAAAATATTTTTCAACTATATAAATATTCAGCTAAAAACAAAATATAAAAGTTTCGTCAACTGTTATAAATGATTTCCTACAGTAAAGTTAAAAACAAAAGCAAAAAGCCTGAAAAATATTTTTTAAAAAAAAGGGGGGGCCTGAAAATTTTCAGATTTTATATCATGCCCACAGGGGCTTTTTTTTAGCATTTCATGTGTTAACTTTATTTATTAAATATCATGTTCTTCACACTTAAACCATAAAATTCAATTCAACAGCAATATCGGAAAATAATTTAAAAAGAGCATATCTTTAGAATTTCTGATATACAGTCTCTTGTGCTGGAGTTAAAAATGCCCCCCCATACAGTGTTGCCAAAATGTTGTGTTGTAGTGTTGTTTGTACAGTGTTGCTTGCTGTGAAATCGCTGAGTTTGTTAATCACAAATTTGTTAAAGTTTTATAAAATAGGAAATAGATAATAAAACAATTTCCAAATTTGGGCTTCCAGATACCCATATTCAGGTGGAAGAATATGTTATTCAAAATTTGATGTCTCTAAGTACCGTTGTTTTATCAAAACGAGAGAAACATACATACATTTATGCAGATTCTTCATTATTTCATTTGTTTAAATATAATACAGGGTGATAATATTCGCTGGAAACAATTTGAAAAGTGTTTAATGCATTTAAGTTTTCAAAGCAAAATGCCAAAACAAAATTAATAGTCCTCCTGGGCAAAATTGCCCCTTTGGGCTAAAAATAAAAAACTTAATAGTATTTATTTATTTAGTATGCAAATTTTGAATAATTACCTCACTGACATACACAACTGATACAATTTTCTCTTTCCTTTGGCAAACAATGTAGTTTGTTCTCAGTTCTTGATAATTTTCTTTCATTCAGTTTCTTTCTTTTTTTGTTGACAGATGCACATGTATCAGATGAAGGATCTAATATGAGCACAGGTCAGCATCAGGTAATTAAAGAATTAATGCTTTATACCTTTAATATTTATTGAATAATTTGTTGGTTTTAAAGATTTGGTGTATTTTTTTTAATTGATTCACTATGGGAAAGAATACTTTGTTAAAGAAGTGGATTTTTATAGTATTTATGTTATTGTTTATTAATCTGTTTTAATACTAAGAGAATCGCAGATAATAAAAAAGTAGTTTATTCCATTTGCAGCACATGTGTATGTCCTTAAAAATTAGATAATTAATTTAATTAGAATAGAACATAGTTGTGGTTTTCTTAATGTTGTAAAATGAAATTCTAGTAGGGTAGTAAATAGGATATATTTCAGTAGGATAAAGAAAATACCCACTGGAATTCCTTGTGTATTGGATGTTTTTTCAATAGTTATTCAATTCCTCTAGTTTATACCCCTCAATTTGGGAATATAATACTACTTAATTGTTACTAGCAAATATCCAGTAGCAACAAATGTGGGTAATTTTAATTTCTGATTTTTTTCTAGCTATTTTGCTTAGCAAGAGCACTAATAAGAAAATCCAAAGTCCTTGTAATGGATGAAGCAACTTCTTCTCTAGATCCAGAGACTGACAGTATACTTCAAAATGTTGTTGCATTATACTACAGGGATTGTACTGTTATTTCCATAGCTGTGAGTATTTAATATATTTGTGGTACTTTCCAAATTTTTTGTTTTAAATATGATCTCCCATTTTTATTTCCTTGTACAAAGTAAAGAAAGTATTGTTATCGTGAAAAATTTTGGGTATCATATTTCAATAAAACTGACTGCTCTTGAATGCATTTTAATGATATTTCTGCATGACATCTGTACATATGACCCCTTTTAATAAAGGACCCCTTTTTCCAAAATGGCATGTTGATTTAAAATGGATTCAGAAGAAATTTTTTTTGTGATGTCTGTACGTACACATGTCTACATCTCGCACAACACCATAACAAGTAGCCGTAGAAGTTGAAATTTTGTATATGGGACTGCTGTAACATGCATGGACCTTCCTTTTTCATTGAAATTGGCCCTACCAAACATACATACATACATATATGTGTGTGGTGTAATAAGAAGACTTGGAGTAAGCTGCAACAGATTGACAATGGTTCTCTGCATTACATCATGAGAAGACTTTACTGCATAGTTAGAAACATGATACTCGAAGAAATGACTTGTGGCCAGACATGGCCGGGAATATGTAAGATAAAAAATAAATAAGCCAAAATTATAATTTAAACTAGTGGTAACCCCATAATTCCTCCTCTCTATTCTAAAAATCGTAATAATAACTTTTCTAAACTGCGTCATTTTAAGATCAGTCCATCTTGCATGGCTTGCATAATGCTGATAACATAGCTAACTCGAACATGAACTCAAAATTTCGAATTGAAACCTTTCTAAACTAAACCAAAACCTTCTCTTGATCAGCCTCCATATATATATTGTGCACTTTTAGCCTCAGTTCTCCTGCAGTCAAGATGCTGCTGCACTTCGTTTGCTTTATTGTGCTATTAACTATGCCATTATCTAAAATGTGATACTCTGTATAAAATTGTGGAGTGCGTGTTGTGCCTATGATCATGTATGATGTAAAATATGCTTTTGATAATTAGTTCATATCCATAAGTTATATTTGATTCAGCCACGCCAAGTGTCATCTTTCTAACTATGCAGTAAAGTCTCCCCAGCACAGAGAATCAACCATCATCAATCTATTGAAGCTTACTCTAAGTCATGTTATTATATATATATATACACATTTAACCCGCCTTGGTGAGGCCAGTATTTTAATTCTTATATGGTGGTAAATTGTGCATTTTTTGCTTTAAAAGTGATAGAATTACGTTGTTCTTATGTTCCAGTTAAGGTTTTTAATGCCTTTAGTTAATCTGCATGCAATTTGTTGTGTTAGGTTTTTCTGTATTTTACAGTTTTAATGAAGATGCTTAGAGTTTTTATGTAATTTTGCCTTGCTGCAATATGAGAACTGAAATGATTGAATGAGAAATATATCTCTAATGAAATTCGAGGAAATAAGTTTAAATGAAATGGAGAAAAAATCTGCATGATTTAATAGGCTATACGAGAAATAGCCTATTAAATTAAATTAATTTTTTTAAAATTATTAATTAAATTTAAAAAATAAAATATTCGAGAATTACAGTTTTTAGTGTTTCAGAGTTGAATATTTTATTTCATCTTTATGTTTAGTTATATATACCATCAAAAGCAGTAGTATTAATGTAACATGTTAAAAATTATAAGTATTAATATTCATTTTCAGCATCGAGTTCAGAGTATTTTGGATTTTGATAAAGTGGTGGTGCTGGATGCAGGTCGTATAGCAGAAGTAGGAAGTCCCAAAGAACTACAGGAAATGAAAGGCAGTATTTTTGCTTCTCTCATTAAAGCTAGCCATCAACAACATTGAAGGTTTTCTTTAATGTATGTACAGAACTTTACAATCATTCATTTAAATCAGTTTTTTTCTTTTTCATCTGAATTTCTTTTGATCTATTTAATCCATTAGTGGCTATATATAACTATCAAAGTGCAACTATGGCAAAGAAATGCAAATTTTAACAGCTTTCATTAAGATTTTTAATTAAATCTTGTACCAGGCATCAATGTTTTTTGCAAATTCTAGCATAAAATATCAAAATAGGCATTGTCTTAGTTCAAAGAAAATGTATATAGATGAAGGTATATTAAAATCACTGTAAATAACTAGTGATATGCATTTACTATAAACATGCATACTATACAGGTATATGTGTGTGTGAGTTTTAAATGAATTAGAAAATAATGGCCACAGGAAAAAAAAAAAAAAAAAAATTCAAAATCTGTTTTTAATACATTGTATGAAATTTGATGCTGTGCATCTGAGATTAATTTTTCTTTTCTTAAGAGTTTGTATTTTCATAACAAATACGTGTCATTTACTCTGTATATAAATTATGGAGAAAAATATATTTATTTTTCTATTTTTATTATTCAGAGAGTATTTCATGCATATTTATGTTAATTCAGTGCAAGTATATTCTAACAAATATCTTCTGTAAAAGATGCAAAATAAATATGCTTTTAAAATTATTTAACATTATTTATATTAAAAATGCTTTCAGATGTGTTTTATTAAAAAATTATTCACTGAATAGAAAAAGTTGATACTGTTTTTATTATATATGAAAACCTTGCATATTTGATGCATTAGATTTGTGCCTGTGTCTCTTTCAATATTTTCTGTCATGTTTAGGCATAACTATTTTTTATCGAAGTTTCATAAATTATTGCTTTTAAAATGTTCATTGCTAACAATTTTACTGCAAGTAATACAACATTAATGCTGGATTCAATCTTACTAACATGTTTTCAGATATATCAGTATATTTTTCTGCCAGACAGAACAATATCAGTCCACTTAATAGCATTTTTTTCAGTGAACATTTAGTTTCCAAGGTTGTCAATAGTTTCTTTACTTTCTAGTTTAGATTTTTCACTTTGCATATTAGAGTATGTTATTTCTAGTATGTCGCCATTACCAAATGATTTTACATAAACCTTACATTATTGCTTTTCACATTATTGCACATTCCAAAAGAGTGTTCAGTACTTCTATTACTTTTTTATGCATCTTTTTAAAGCATCTTTTTAAAATAAAATGAGTTACATCATCATAAATAATTTACTATTTCTTATATGAATTAAAGTTAGTAGTTTTCTAAAATTTTTATTATGCCCCCCCCCCGGTAATAAAAACCATGAGTACTTTATTGTATGAAAACAAGGTTCAATATGAATAACTTGTTTTTAAGGTGTAATAAAAATATTCATCAATTGCTCCCAACCTGAAGCATGTTAAACATGTTCAAATATTACTACATAATACAGTGTGGGTTATAAATGTTTGGATGTTTGTAAATAAATATAGTTAAGGTGTCTTATAAGCTTTTACTTAACAGTAAATATATCTGGTAATTTATTTTTTAAAAATAATATCATTGATATTCTCCTTCACATCTTAGGCACTTTTGCAACTAAGTTTTAAAAAACAACTGACACATGGCCCACAGAATTGTGGCTATCATATCATGAAAATTTGTTTCAGTCGAGTTATTCAACTGGTCACTTGATTTTCGTATACATGATTTTAAAGATAGCCCTCTTAGAAAGATGATGGTGGGGATAAGATCCATAGTCCTAGGAGGCCATATGTTGCCACCTCTACAAGAAATCAGGTTACTGAGGAATATTTCTTTAACCTATGAACATGTTTGAAATATAAGCACTCTGCTGCATTCAAGTCCTCTTG
This sequence comes from Stegodyphus dumicola, assembly GCF_044657685.1. Classification (NCBI taxonomy): domain Eukaryota; kingdom Metazoa; phylum Arthropoda; class Arachnida; order Araneae; family Eresidae; genus Stegodyphus; species Stegodyphus dumicola. Next base: position 155,321,734 of record NC_140768.1, on the reverse strand, counting down.
TCATAGCCTTCAAATTTTTGCAGCTTTGCCTTATGTCTAACAACTTGCACATTTTCTTTGTTTTGCCATATATGGACATATGGCACCATCCTACTGTATCCAGTTCCTCTTGTAATAACCTTTAAATTCTTGCAATTCTGTCTCATATATAATGGCTTGTGCATTTACTTTGCTTTGCCAAAAGCATGGCTATCTCACTTGTTTCACATATATGGTGGAACCAGTTTGCTCATATTTCTTGAGCCATGATTTAATAAAATAAACACTTTAGCACTCACTACTCATGATTATGGCTTTGTGATTTATGTAAATCATAAACTGATGCAAGTGCCTAAAGCTATATAAAAATTGTTATTTTTGTTAAATAATTTTAGAAGGGAAAAAAAAAAAATACTGTTCAGCTATGGAATATTCTGTGCTGATTAAAATTCCCCAAAATCAAGGTATCAATAGTAGCAGTGCATGCATGTGTCTCGAAAAATAATTTTTGAGAAAAATATGATTGCAGTTTGTATATAGCTTGTGCAATATACCATGTGGTAAAATATAATATTAGTTCATATGGTGGCTTTTATTTAAAACGTGGTGGTGTATTTAGTTGTACTGTTAATATGAAGAAAAATACAATCATAAGCAAATGACTAAACATAAGCAACTTGGGAAATCCTATCATAACTGAATGAGAATAGCATTGAGTATCCAGCACAAGATTATATATCTTTATATATCGTTTACAGATTCCTTTGAGGTATTTCTTTTGAAGTGTGTGAAATTGCAGCAGCATTAGCAGATTCTTTTGAAGTATATGAAGCATTTTCAGTCATAGAAATTTGCACTCCTGTATATGCAAATGTTGTTTTGTTATTTACAGCCAAATGAGTCATTTGTACAAGAAATAACAAAAAGATTGTTATTTCTTGTACAAATGACTCGGATGTGTAAATTTTCCATGATTGAATTAATGGAGTTCATTTTAGTTTAATGATCTAAAGATATGCCTGCACACATGAAAATTCGTTAAACTTTTATTTCGTATATGACATTATTTATTTAAATATGTCAGTTGATTGCAAGTGTTTTTTATTTTTATGAATTTTTATTATTTATGGAATTAATTTTAATTACTCCATGAAATATTCTATAGAATAGAATGTAATGTATACCATGTTCCTATTTATACTTTAAAATCAATATTTATATACTAGATTTTTATTTTTAACTAATGGTTCATGATAGTTAAAAAATCTTGGTGCTCTGAATATTTTTATACAATTTATGTAAAAATAATATTGATGTAATATAAATATTTTTAATTTTTGTGTTTGTCATTTAGATTTGATTAATCTTAGCAACATTTTGTGTAATTACAAGAATGAACTGTAATTTAATAATGCTTCAACATTTTTTAAGATTAATTTTTTTCCTATACATTATATTTCTTCATATTATTTCTACAATCCTTCTCCCCCCCCCTTCAAAATCAAATCGAGCTGGAAATTTAGAAAAGCGAATTTAGTACCTTCTTTTGAAAAGAACTGCTGAAAAAAATAGCTTTGGGAGCTCAAAAAATAAACAAACAGAAAATAAATAAACAGAAAAACAATCTGCATCCAAAAAAGATTAATAATTATTCTGCTTTATTTTCTAAAACCTGTTTTTCCACTTCTAATATAAATGAATAACAGCAACATGTAGACTAACTTCCTCATATCAACCTGGTACCTGTAAAAAATTTAATTTTCCTCGCTTTCATTTTATCTATATATAATGTCTTCTAGCTCTGCAAATTATTATAATTTAACAAACTAAACTTACTCATTTAAAATAATAATTTGAAACTAAAGACATATTGTCTACATTTATCAATCTATAATATTTTTATTGCTTTAATAAAAACACAAATATAATTTTTCCTGTTATATAAAGTTTATAAATGTCACTCTTTTTTTTAATTTATTAAGAATTTTCCTTAATTTATATTAGTGTATTTTAATAAATATTTCTAAAATAAAGCATGGATACTAATACAATTATTTAAACTTTATGTATTAAAACTATGCAAAAAGTGAAAATAAATAATTTTTACGATGATGATGCTACAAGAAGTAAAAATACATACGAAGTAACCATCTTAACAGTATTCATGATTTCAATTTTATTGCTTTATTTCCCAACTTACTAAATGTAACTTGAATTTCATACTTAAGAGAAAAGACCTTGCTTTTATTTTTATTATTGCCATCCTTAAAAACAAACAGCTATTAACAGCAATATATGTGAACTAAACAGTGAAATTAATCAAATGATTAATTATAATTTTCAAATTAATCAAGCTGTTTTCTGATATGTTTGGCTTAGAATCTGTTTTTCTAAAAGTTTTTTTCTTGTCACTTTAGCTTAGTTCCATCTGTAACACATAAGCGAAAACAATCCCAGATGCATTTAAAGAAATTTAACTGTACCTTCATGTATTCTAAAACGTGCACATCTTTATTCATTATTTTTTTCACTGTTTTAGATGGCTCTTTTTTTAGGGAACAGTCAAATAGAAAACTTAATTTATAATAATTATTTCTGCATAAATAATTGGTCACACTGATACAGTTACTAAAAAGTTGATATCTTGTTTCCAGTTTCACATTTAGACTAGAAAGATATGCTAGAGAAGCTGTCAATCAATTTTTTGTAATGAAATAAATAATGAATATAATATAATAATGAAATAGTGAATATAATTCAAATTCCTGCTTTAAGGCACCTTTTTATCTCCCTTAAAGCATAATAGAATAACATCTAAATAAACGGGTAAGAGAGGTCATGTTTTCGGTCCAAAAATTTGATAGCGAGTTTTCAGTGAATAAGCATGAATTAGGAATGTTTTTACTATTTTTACACATGTTTTTACTATTTTTACAATGATGTCCATCTATCTGTGTAAAGATATTTTGGTCCACAATAAATCTTATATCAAACTTCCAAAATTTCTATTTTCATATTTCAACTTTCAGCACTCATATAAAGGAGTTGATTAGATTTTGGGTTACACTGCATAACCAGAAGTGGTATTTGAAGCCTATAACAGTTTTTAATAAAAGTCAGTTGTGGTACTTTACATGAAGACTATAACAGTTCTGCAGCAATCAACATAACATATTAGCGGCTAAGTGGTAAAGTTGCTGAACATTGCTAATTTGGTTTAAGGTTCAAATCCCACAAACGGGCTGGCTGCATGGGCGTTTTCATGGTTTTGCCCATGTGTAACATGTATACAGTTTGCTTTAGAAAGTCCTACACAAAGGCATCCCTCCCCTTAGACAGATATCCCTCGAGGCATTGCCGTAATTAAATAAACCAAACAATACCGTTGCATTTGAAGGAACATTGTTTACTGATGCCTAAATATAGCAGAGGATATATATACAAATTAAAATAAATTTAGATTTTTTCACATATTATGGAAATATAGAAAAAAATTAAATTATGATGATTATTTCAAAGTAACTATTTTAAATATATTACAAATACTTAACTTTCTTAAATTAAAAACCAATTAAATTATATGCTATTCAACCTACCATTTAAATACAATTTTTGATTTTAAAAAATGAAAGGGAAAACATTTTTTATATTGGCATAAATTTAGAAAAACCAAATGGCCAATTATATCAAATAAAATAAAATCCAAAATTTTGTATTACAGACCTTTCTATTGCAGCAACAAATTAGATTGTTTTCACAAATAATTAACCAGATGTGATATTTTACTTAAACTTCCTTGCTATTTAAAACATGAAAATGGTGAGAGGTAATGTGCTCAGCACATCAGACTTTTGTTTTGTTTGTTTGTTAAGTCTCTGACTTTTTTTAGATTTTGAACGTCAGTAGGCTAGATAAAAATTTCTGGTAAGTCAGGCTAAGCCAGCAGGACACATGCTGGACAACCTACTATATAAACTCACAAAACAGTTAAGGAATTGGATAAGGTATATTCTTCTTTTTAGTCCAAAGAGGCAATTTTCCCTGAAGGACTATTTTTTCGTTTTGGCATTTTGCGTTGGTTCGCTATAAATGTCCGATTCACTTTTCAAATTGTTGCCACCAAATATTATCGCCCTGTATTATATTTAAACAAATTAAAAAATGAAGAATCTGCATAAATGTATATGTGTTTTGTGCATTCTGATAAAACAACTGCACCTAGAGCCATCCAATTTTGAATAATGTACGTTTCCACCCGAATATGGGCATTGGAATTTGTTTTTTTATCTATTTCATATTTTGTAAAACTTTAATGAATTTTTTATTAACAAATTCAACGATTTAAAAGCGAGCGATGACAACCCTCTAGGGGAAAAGAAAAACCTTTTTATGTCTAGCGCGCAGAACTGTGTATCAGAAATTCTTCATTATTTCAAATAATTTTAACAAAGTGCGTAAAGTACATTTGCCGTTATTATCGCTTATAACAAATATGCCAAATTTTAAGAAGTGCCAATATGTAAATTCATATATATATGCTAGGAAATTTTGAATAAAGAACTCTAATTTTCTTCAGGTATACTTAGAAATACATCTATTTTAAGATGATGGTAAACATTTTATACGCTATAATTCAAAACTTTTTTCAAAAAATTTATAAAAATATTTAAAAATACAAATTTTAAAAATAAATCATAAAAAATGGGTTTTTATGATTTTATTTGGAATTCTGAAAAAAGGAGATATTAATAAATATATACCAAATTCAATTAACATTAAGGAACTAAAATTTTGAGAGCTAATTTTTTAAAAACTACTTGCGCGATATTTTTACAAAACTTGCCAATTTGGCAGAATTTGAGTCGTAGAATCGAAATACAGTCAAAAGTCGTTAATTCGGACACCCATAATCTGGAATGATCTATAATCCGGACCTCGAAGCTACAAACTTTCTGCGCATGCGTCGCTTTGACGCATGCACGTAAGACCTTTACGGCTGCGAATATGCTTGTGTGCGTGCGCAAAATACGTTTACGAGTGCACGTTTAATGTATAACGGACGGCATAAGCTAAGCTAAAATTATCTAATTATCTATTTCAGTTAATGTTGCAGATTGCGTAGTTCCTTAATCTTCGAATTGGATCCGGCTTATTATTTTTTGCAGACTGTTAGAGCAATTTTATAAAAGTAAGCTTGAACTTTCGATTATGTCAAATAGAATTTCTGATATATATTTATTAATATGTAAAGGATCTACAAAGCGAAAGTATGTTTCAAAGTTCATTAAACAAAAAGTGGAATTGAAGGCATATACTTTGTTTATCTAAACTTTGTTTATCTTGAACGCCACAGCGTGCAATGAATTGGAAGTTGATCTTTCAGCACTATCCTTATCTTCAGGGCAGATGTTTTTATTTGGCTTATAATTCCTTACTAAATGTAGTATTTCATCTCGATGTACTCCGTCTTTGATATGATTTAAATCAAATTCCTCGTCATTATAATTTGCTTCCGATAGCGAAGAAAGTGACAGAGGTTATTGAAAACGAAAAAATTTCAATTGACAAATTAGTCGGTAGACACAGCAATTATAGGACTTGAACAGCGGAACTTTGTAACTGAACAAGAAATTATGTCTGTTTATAGAATTAAAGGGAATGTATTATCACATAAAAAACGAAGCAACTTACATTGAAAGAAATGTTTAATAAAGTAAACAAATAAATATTAAGCTTTTTTTTTTTTTTTTTTTTTTTTTTTTTTGTAAATTTTGATACCCTTTAGATCATTATTGTTCTTTATTTCATAAATTACGGTTTCATATTTTTAATTTTATAATTTCTGCATGCTATCTTACCAGATTTAAACTGATGATCTATAATCCGGAAAAATCGATAATTCGGAATCGCCGAAGTCTTGACGAGTCCGGATTAACGACTTTTGACTGTATGGAAATAAAATGGCATGTCATTTCAGAAAAGGTCCAATTTTATGTCAAAATACTTATATTAGAACAATGCTACATATAAATCTAATACATATCCTAGGTTGCGCTTTTGAGACATGAAAAGCACAAGTTGAATTTCATCAATCGGCCTAGTAGAACGGGAAATAGAACTGTCCCCTTTTTTTTTTCGCAGTGTACATGGAAGTCTTTGGACGACCAGCTTTTTCATAACTCTTGGTCACAGACATATAGGGAGAAAAATGCTTTAAATAAATAAAATATCCATGGCATTTTTAAATTTTAAAAATCAATGTCATACAAATTACACTTCCTATACAGCCCCTCAATCTCTATAATTATATCTAATGAAAGTTTATGCCTATTCTAAAAAATTACACACAAAAGGTTTGACTCCTGTGTAATAAAATTTTAATGAGATATTTAAAGTTTGGGATCATACTCGGGAGTCATACACAATTTTGAAAAGTGAAATATTTGTATCTGTACATTTTTAAAATGAAAGATCAGTTTAGAAAGTTTCTGATATTAACAGAGTATCGATCAATATTTATATTTTTTTTTTTCAAGAAGATAATCATAACTGTGGGTTTTAGAAAACAACTGCTCTTCAGTATTGGTACGCAGCCAACTCAAAGTGTTATTTTCATAAATTAAACTATTTCTAGAGTACTTTTTTTCTAAAGTAACAAAACTGCACAGAAATGATATATTTTTAACACCTAAAATCTTACATGTGTGAAAATTCTTTTGGTGTACTCTATGTAACAAAATTATAAATTAAAGCCTGTTATACCGAAATAAGTTATGAAAGAATATTACTGAATGCTATTAAACAAAAAAAGTTCCACCTTGAAATATTCCAATTTATTTTTTAACTTTCCCCTTGAAAAAGGCAGCAACATCACAAATTTTGAAATTATATATTTCAACCAATTTTATTGCATGGATGTCAAACTTTTTTTCGTTTTATGTAATATAATTAAAGAACTAAGAGATCATACAAAAAGCTGGATTTTGCCATATTTATAAACCTGATTTTTACAATTTAAAAATGCTAAAACATGAATATTTGTGTCATTTAATACATCTTTATAGCTGCAAGTACAAACTACTGTCTGCTGTCTACAACAAGCAGTTGTGAAAATAAAAGTAAAACAAGAACATCTGTAGACATGATATGTATGTATTAGATTTCCATATAGGCAAATGGAAAACATACTGGATATATTTTTTGGGGGGTGAGCCTAGTAAATTAACAAGTGAAACTCTTTTTCAATGTTTCACTGAAAAATAATTTTTCAAAAACTACAAAGTAATGTTTTGAGCTATCAAGATTATATCATGTCTAAATTTGAATTACGACAATGGGAACTATTTCATGTTACATAACAAGGAAAAGAACTGGAATTTTCAGTAAGTCATGAATTATTCAAGTGGGTAAATCTGGAAAATTATCCATTAATATTTTCTCTACTATTTATGATATAAAGTGTTTTTTAAATTAAGATAAAATATTTGCATGATATGTAATCTATTTAAAATAATAACTTGCAGAATACTATACTTGGGTAATGCAATGGAAGCATTTGCTATTTTAAATACAAAATACCACATATGTAAATTGTATCTAATATGGTAAATGGCTTCTTATAAACAGTTACTAATGTAAAAAATATTGCTTACTAAACAAAATGGAGATTTGCTTTTGCTTCTTGGATAATTTCTTAATAAAATGATATTTTTATGTACATCTTTGCTTATTGTAAAAAGAGAAGTCAATCTGGTTTATTCTCACTTGCTAAGACCTATAAAATTTATTAAACCTAAAAATAAATATTTACAACAAATCTTCCTTAATCTTCAGAAGACCTTAAAATATTTTGTTATCGTCTTATAGGACAAAAAATCAAAAACACAATAAGAAAACTTACAAAAGCTTCATTTATTTGTTAAATCATAAAGTTATAACTTTTACATAAACTGGACAAAAATGTGTTGTAACATATGTGTAAACACAATATGGCTGAAATTATGAAAAATGTGACACAGGTTTTTCCTAAAAGCAATACAATATTCGTAACATTTTATGTATTATATCATTTTAAGGGAATTGTATAATATTAAAGCTAAAATGTAATATATTCAAAATATAGTTAAATCTTTATAAACAACCACTAAACCCTTTGTTTCAAAAAATGGGGGGTGGGAGTTCTTTTAAATCCCAAAGTGATCACGGTTTTCAGGAAAAAAATATAACTATATTAAACACATGGAAAAGATTTAATGTTGTTAAAAACCTGAGAAATAATGTAACTACTTTCATGACTGCTTTGAAATAAACAGAATACAAATAAAACTCAATTTTCACAAACTGATGCCCCTTAATAATACAGCAAAAGCAAATGTTTAACCAATTTCTATGAAATAAAACTTTTATTAATTTTTAGAAGAATATTATTTATTAGGATTGTTTTTAGTCTTTCTTTTCCGAAATAATTTCAGTTATATTCATAACTATTTTTTATGGTTTATGTTCATACTGAAAGGCTGAATCTTGCATATTTATTACAGATTTTAATAAATGTTAAATAAGTAAGCATTCACTTCAAAACTGCACTTCTATGCTTATTAAAATACATTAAGCTATGAATTATTTCCTTCCTTAAAGTAATCCAGCATTTTGCAGGCTAGATTTTGCAGGCTTAAGATTTTCAGACAGCACAAGTATTTGAAGTTTCATAATTAATTTGCATTAAGCACAAAATAATTCAGATTCTTCATGTTAAATGAACAGATTTTTTACAATTCTCTATCACATCTCAAAATATTATATAAAAATAATATAAAAACCATACAAGAAAAAATTATTACTCAGAACAAAGCAATTTGAACACATTATTTGCTTGTTCCCAAACAGCAAAAATAAAATTATTGATTTAAAAAATGTTTCAAAAATAATACAGAAGTATGCATGCTGCATAAATATGGATACTAATTACTATTTTAAGTAATTACAAAATTGCCATTATGTTGGTTAAGGTCTTAAAAATATTTTCCTATATTTTTTTAATAATTTTGGAAAAGATACAAATATTTGGAAATCAATGCAATATAAATATAGTTTCTGGTAAAATTAAGTTTCTTTAAAAAAATAATTACACTTTATAATTACTATTTTAAATATATATATATATATGCATTTATGTGTAAAATCAAACTGCAGATATTGCAACTTTGTGCTATCAAACTTTAAAATTACTACATAAAATATCAACACATGGGACTATTACTTGATATTTTAGTAATTTCATATCACACTATAAAATTTTTAATTTTTGTAATATCTAAGAATATTCATTCAAGTGTATTTAAAAAACATGGTATTTTTATAAGAAATAATAAATTTTTCAGTTGCAATAAAATACATCTTCTCCAACATTAAATATTTTTGGATATAAAATAGTTTCAAGCAAACACTACATGAAATATTCGTATAAATGGTTTTTATAAGAAACTAGCTGATCCAATAAAAACTATAAAGATATACAAGAAAGAATTGAACTCGTATGTTATTTAGTAAGTATTCACATATAATTTTATTTAATTTAAAATTCACAACCCTTATTAACTTGCAGAATAAAATTTCATATACATTTATAAAACATCTAGGAAGGAAATAGAATGCTTTGCTGTATATTGCAATATACATTTATAATAAATATCTTCTAAATAATAAAGTAAGGCTTTTAATAAAATCATACGTCTTAGCTTTAAAAATAAATAAAAAAAAATAAAAAATATCCTACTTTAAGAATACTTTTTCTTTCATTAGCATTTGCTAAGTGTCTAGTTTTCCATACCATGCTTTGCATTTTCTGCTGTTTCAAGCTCTATCATATTTCTACACAAAAAATTGCTCAGTTTTATACTTTTGAACTCAGAATCTGCAAACTATTTTCAGTTAGAAAAAAATTATTATACATTCTTTACAGGTTTTTTTTCTTTCCCCCGTCTTTGATAATTAATTTGATAATTTGTATTTGTCTTTGATTTTCTAAGCTTTCATTAAAAAAAAAATGGATCAATTCACAAAACGAAATACACCATAAGTGAATCATAAAATTTCATACTAAACCAAGATATTTTTACTGGAATATCAACTGTTCCCCTTAATTTTCACATCAAACAAAAATGAACCACAAAATGAGAAAAGAACTCATTTGAAAATCTGTCATACTATTCTTTCCATTGTTTACTGAATTGAAAAGGCAAGAAATAAGTTTTGAAATCAAACAAGTTATATTAAAATGCAAAAATGTGCATATTACTGACAAATTCTCCATATCTATTTAAAATAGTTTACATAAATAAAAATTACAATTTTGAAAATATTACACCATTTGAATGCATTATACATTCACAAATAATATGAATAATGCATCACTTGATAAACAATTCCTTCATAATGTAGTACAGAATTACAAAATTAGAAATTGTAAAAATGTCTTCTAACTGTATATATGTAGATTGTGCTTTTTAATAAAGTTTAATTGTCAAAGATATGTTTCTTGATCCTGAACTGAAAGATACTGTAATCATTTTTCCTATAATGTATATTCTATTTTTATGAAGTTTATCAATATACTTGTATTTCTCTATTAAAATAACAAAATTAACATCTATAAAATTTATAATCAAATGCTAAAGTGTTTGTATTGCACTGACACACAATATACATCAGATTAAACCTCTTATTCTTTTCTTTTGCTTCTTATCTGAAGTAAAATATGAAAATAATAAAAATTTTAAATAAATACTGTTACAATACAGTTCCAAGTAAGTAAAATTATTTTTTAGGGTAGTTTCAAATATTTTTCATTGAATGTGCACTCAAACTATTTTCTTGAATTTAAAAAATGATATGTTTATTAGTTATAATAAAACATAAAATGATTAACCACTAAAAGGCTATCAACTTTTCCATTTTTTCAAACAATATTAATGTCTATTTTTTTTCTAAACTTTTGTTGCAATAAAATACAACCCAACTGAATTTTAGAAATCGAAATGTGAAAATGTGTGTATTCTGTATATAACTGACATATATACATACAGATTCATACACTCCTTTATGCATATATAACTACTTTATATTATAATACATCTCAGACACAAACGAAATCAAGAAAACAGAATGAAATCTAAAACAAAACAGTTAATGGTACACTCAGTTAACAAGTACTTCATTTTATATATTTTAAAATGCATCATTTTTGTATGATAAAGTATTAAACACCAATGATACAGATAGAAAAACTACAAAAAGAGAAAAGCATATTGTTGGAAGTATCTTGAAATCTTTTAATTTAATAATTTTTAATTTTATCATCAAATTATAATAAAGGTATGTCTGGCAATCATTGTCTAATATTATAATGCTTGATGACAGCTTAAAAAATATTTTTCCAGTACTTTTTAAGTTGTCAATCACATCATTATGGAATTAAAGGAATGGGCTTCATTACCACTTTCAGTGACAGTGTGACTATGATTCACATTACCCTTATTTTATCATTCTTATTTTTATGGCTTGCTAACAATATATCATTCCAATAATTTTACTTAATTTATTGAATACTAAATTACTATAAAGAAAGTATACTACACAAAGTTTTTTAAGACATTGCGAAAAAAATGTATAGAAATCTGAGTTTTCCAGATACAGTCCTATACATAAAACATAGAAAAGTATGTTCAGAAATATTTTATGAGAGAGAAGAGAATAATAAATATTGGAAAAAAATGACCCGATTAATGATATGATTTCTGAGATGATCAAGGATTCTGCACTTTTCAGAAGTCCAAAGTTACTCTAATAACAAAGTTAGGAAAAACTAATACAGACATTTTGCACACAAAAATATTTTACTGTTATGGTAAGATTTAAAAAAATATGTTGATAATATAAAATATTTGGTAATAAGAGTATTCTGAGTAACTCTGAAGATATTAAAAATATATAATAATACTAAATGCTATGAGCTACACTTCAATTTGGTTTATACAGTCATCATTTATGTAACGAGAAATTACAACATATACAGCTTTAACATGTTCAGACATTTCAACTAGAATGTATATCATACACAGTGGCAATTCTTTGTACTGTCTTTTTCTTCTTAAAAGATATTGAAAATTATAACCTAACTACTATTAAAATCTAAGCATATGATTAAGCATTTGTATTTCTTTTCAAGGTCCCAAATGTCTGCATAAATTTATTATTTTCTGAATAATGTATTAAAATAAAAAATTAAGTATAACTTTAAATGTATTGAATTATCCACCATAAAATTCCAAGAAGCACAGGTAAAGCTCATTTTTAAACATTGAAAATTTAAAATACTCTAAATTTTTATGAAAATGAATACATGTAATAAAATTGTTACATCACGCATAAAACTCACAAATATTTCACATATATGTAAAATTCTGTAACATTATAGTTTTTGACATGTAAACAATTAATTCATACTGATAATATGTGTGCTTACTCATGCTCATCTTATGAAATAATTCATATCTCTAATAGCAATTTTTTAGATATGCTCACATGCATGTAATAATACCAAACAAGGCTGTCATATTATCCATATCATTACTTTTCTAATATCTGTAAAAGTTAAGTTATTGCCAGCATAAAATAGTGAGCACAACACACAAATTCCATTTACTGTGCTCGCCATTTCTTCATTATGTGTTTTCCACTCATCTTGAAGTTATAACCAGTATTTTTCTTGAACTTGAATCCTAAAAGGTCTTCTCAAAGCTTTTATGTAATAATAAAAAGAGGGAATTTTACAAAATAGTAAAAGTTAAATTAGTAAAGATAAACTTTTTACTTAATGCAAAATTTCAAATTTGGAATTAATGAAAAACAAAATTTAAAGCAGGTTTTAAAAATACATCTGTATAAAAAAATACAAATGAAATTTAGTTAATGAAGCAATTAAAACTCTTGCATTATGAGGTTCATTTTCTAAACACATTTTGAAAAGGAAGGGGTGGGGAAGAGCAACAGTTAAATTTTTTACTTTCCAGATTCAATTCAATTCAAAGTGTAGAAAGGGAAGAGATTATTTTCAAAGTTAAGATATATATATAAATATTAAATGTGGACTGTTAAATTCTCCTCAGAAAATTAAGAAAAGTCATAAACTTGTTTAAGAGTCTACAAAAGTGCACTAGCAGTATAGTGCTTCATATCCCACATAAGATTGATACTAGCATTCCAAGTCCCTATAAAATCGCAAAAAACCACATTTGATTTTTAATGGATTCTTTTATTAAACTTCAATAAAACTTTTGCAAATTTTAGAACTAAAATCGTTTAACAAATTTTTAGGCTATATTTGAAAAATATAAAAGATTAAAAAAATATAAAGATACAATCTTTTTCAAAATTCACAGGATTCAAGAATACGAACATCTAAATATCCTATTCCAACTATAAATATACAGTCAAAAGTCGTTAATCCGGACTCGTCGGGACTTCGGCGATTCCGGATTATAGATCATCAGTTTAAATCTGGTAAGATGGCATGTAGAAATTATTAAATTAAAAATATGAAACTGTAATTTATGAAATAAAGAACAATTATGATCTAAAGAGTATCAAAACTTACAAAAAAAAAAAAAAAAAAAAAAAAGCTTAATATTTATTTGTTTACTTTATTAAACATTTCTTTCAATGTAAGTTGTTTAAGTTGCTTCGTTTTTTATGTGATAATACATTCTCTTTTTCTATAAACAGACATAATTTCTTGTTCAGCTACAAAGTTCCGCTGTTCAAGTCCTATAATTGCTGTGTCTACCAACTAATTTGTCAATTGAAATTTTTTCGTTTTCAATAACCTCTGTCACTTTCTTCGCTATCGGAAACGAATTATAATGACGAGGAATTTGATTTAAATCATATCAAAGATGGAGTACATCGAGATGAAATACTACATTTAGTAAGGAATTATAAGCCAAATAAAATAAAAACATCTGCCCTGAAGATAAGGATAGTGCTGACAGATCAACTTCCAATTCATTGCGCGCCGCGGCGTTATCGATAAACAAAGTATATGTCTTTATCCCTTTTTTGCAGCAATTCCACTTTTTGTTTAATAAACTTTGAAACATACTTTCACTTTGTAGATCCTTTACATATTAATACGAGGGCTATCCAGAAAGTAGATTACGTTTTGGAATAAAAAAATAAACAAAGTATAGGAAACAAATTTTATTATATACAGATGAAAGCCACACTCAAATACTACTTTTCTACATAGTCACCATACAAATTAAGGCATTTATCGTAGCGATGTACGAGCTTGGAAATTCCTTCGTCGAAAAATTCGGCCGCCTGCGCCTTCAACCACTTCGTTACCTCTTCTTGCAGCTGTGCGTCGTCATCAAAACGCTGCATAGCCAGCCACTTCTTCATTGCTGGGAATAGGTGGAAGTCGCTCGGTGCCAGGTCGGGACTGTACGGCGGATGAGGAAACAACTCCCACTTAAAAGATTCAAGAACTTTACGAGTGACATTTGCCGTGTGGGGCCGGGCGTTGTCGTGAATCAACAAGATCTTAGAGCTCAACATTCCTCTGCGCTTGTTTTGAATTGCTCTTCTGAGTTTTTGGAGAGTTTGGCAATACCTTTGAGAGTTTATTGTAGTGCCTCTTTCCAGGAAGTCCACCAAAATTACACCTTTTCTGTCCCAAAAAACAGTCGCCATCATCTTCCTTGCCGACATTGTTTGCATGCATTTCTTGGGTTTTTGGGGAGAACTTGTGTGCCCCCACTGCATTGATTGCAATTTCGTTTCACAGTTCACATGTTTCGTCACCAGTAACGATGCGATCGAGTAAAGAGTCACCATCCTTATGGTAAGCGTCCAAAAAGTTCAACGCTGCAGCCATTCGCTGATTTTTGTGGTCCTCTGTCAAGATTTTTGGAATCCATCTTGCACAAAACTTGTGGTAACAAAGCTTTTCGCTGATGATTTCGTGCAACAAACTTCGCGAAATTTGTGGAAAACTCAAAGAAAGTTCCGTTATTGTGAAATTTCGATTTTCACGGACTTTAGCATCGACTTTTTCGAGAAGTTCGGCGGTCACTATGCTGGGTCTCCCACTTCGATCTTCGTCGTGAACATTGGTTCGGCCATTTTGAAATCTTATGACCCGCTGACGCACTCCACCTTCAGTGATAATGTTGTCCCCATACACTTCACGAAGCTGCCGATAGATTTCTATCGGTTTACAGTTTTTTGCAGTCAGAAACCTTATTACTGAGCGCACCTCGCAGGATTTTCAATTAACGCAGACATTTCAAACCGTCACAGTATCTGAACGGAGCACAGCACGAACCTCTCACTAGCACGGCTAGATGCAGACTGAGCTGCGCAACGCTCTGACCCCAAGATGGCCGCGCTAGCCCCGCCCCTAGCGGACACAGACGGAAACGTAATCTACTTCCTGGATGGCCCTCGTAAATATATATCAGAAATTCTATTTGACATAATCGAAAGTTCAAGCTTACTTTTATAAAATTGCTCTAACAGTCTGCAAAAAATAATAAGCCGGATCCAATTCGAAGATTAAGGAACAATGCAATCTGCAACATTAACTGAAATAGATAATTAGATAATTTTAGCTTAGCTTATGCTGTCCGTTATACATTAAACGCGCACTCGTAAACATATTCTGCGCACGCACACAAGCATTTTCGCAGCCGTAAAGGTCTTACGCGCATGCATCAAAAGGACGCATGCGCAGAAAATTTGTAGCTTTGAGGTCCGGGTTATAGATCATTCCGGATTATGGGTGTCCGAATTAACGACTTTTGACTGTATATATATATATATATATATATATATAACAAGACAAGTTTTTATCTGCTACAATTACAATCATACATTTGCTCTTTTTTTTTTTTTTTTTTTTGGTGAATTCAGCCCTAAAATTTTATTTTTCAAAATCTAATGATAATTTATTAATGATGCCTTTTAAAATGATGTTAAAAGAATGCTACTGACCATGAATAACATTTAGTAATTCAAAATCATTACTAGAAAAATATCTACAATATCACACAGCACTCATCAAGAATTAGCAACTAAAAGGCTTTTCTAATCCAGATTTAAAAGTTATCATATTTTGCAAAAATACCTTTACTGGAAATATGACCGCCTCAATAAAAAAGCACAGAAAGCAATATTAATATATATTTAATACATATATTACAAATATTTCTAAATTCAAAATTTCATATATTTACCTGCATTTGAAAAATCACAAAATTTATATATTGTTATTATAAATATGTCCAAAACAATTACAATATTTTCTTCTGTTAACCTACTCTTGAGAGTCTAAAATAAATAAAATGCAATGCATGTACTGTTGTACATAAACTTGAAAAGAAAAAAAAAAAAATTATTTCCTTTTGACAAGAGGTAATACATGGGACAGTAATAAAATAATTTTTACAGATAAGAATTATAATTTCAAGCTTCTGTGAATTTTTGCTATTCTTCATGCACAGTATAAAAGATGGAACCAAACTGATTTTATATTCATATAAAGAAATTATAAGTTACTGAAAAATAATTTAAAAAATTAATCTTGTGTATTACTTATGGTCTAAAAATTATATAAGATAAAAATAACTCAAAAATAATTTTAGATATTGCTATAGCTACCATTTTATAAATTTCATACTGAAACTCCCCCCCAAATCAAAACCATGGAAAAATAAATCATTAACCAAATGTTAATAGAAATAACATAAGCATGTTATTTCTATCATAAAGTTCTATAGATTTAAAATTCTTTTTGCTCTTTATGAAGAATGTTACACAAAAAAGCAAAATGAACATTCAAACTTGCACTACTCATGAAAAGGCACTTTCAAATTTGTAAACATGATGAGAGAATGCTAAGAAAACTTAAAACTTCTT
This sequence comes from Stegodyphus dumicola, assembly GCF_044657685.1. Taxonomy (NCBI): domain Eukaryota; kingdom Metazoa; phylum Arthropoda; class Arachnida; order Araneae; family Eresidae; genus Stegodyphus; species Stegodyphus dumicola. Next base: position 155,304,778 of record NC_140768.1, on the reverse strand, counting down.
TGAAATATTGGGCAAACTCCAAAAATAAAGCATGCAGCTAACAAAACTTCTATTATTATTTGCAATTTCCAATTTATTATTCTTCAAATTCTGATGAAAATGAATATTTATTGCTGAATTTGAATCTACATATGATTTTAGAGCGATATGCATTATGTATCTTCTTATAGAGATATTTATAAATATAGTATACAGTCAAAAGTCTTCGGCGATTCCGGATTATCAATCATCAGTTTAAATCTGGTAAGATGGCATGCAGAAATTATAAAAATTAAAATATGAAACCATAATTTATGAAATAAAGAGCAATTATGATCTAAAGAATATCAAAATTTACAAAAAAAAAAAAAGCTTAATATTTATTTGTTTACTTTATTAAACATTTCTTTCAATGTAAGTTGTTTAAGTTGCTTTGTTTTTTATGTGATAATACATTCTCTTTAATTCTATAAACAGACATAATTTCTTGCTCAGTTACAAAGTTCCGCTATTCAAGTCCTATAATTGCTGTGTCTACCGACTAATTTGTCAATTGAAATTTTTTCGTTTTCAATAACCTCTGTCACTTTCTTCGCTATCGGAAGCGAATTATAATGACGAGGAATTTGATTTAAATCATATCAAAGATGGAGTACATCGAGATGAAATACTACATTTAGTAAGGAATTATAAGCCAAATAAAAACATCTGCCCTGAAGATAAGGATGGTGCTGAAAGATCAACTTCCAATTCATTGCACGCTGTGGCGTTAAAGATAAACAAAGTATATGCCTTCAATTCCACTTTTTGTTTAATGAACTTTGAAACATACTTTCGCTTTGTAGATCCTTTACATATTAATAAATATATATCAGAAATTCTATTTGACATAATCGAAAGTTCAAGCTTACTTTTATAAAATTGCTCTAACAGTCTGCAAAAAATAATAAGCCGGATCCAATTTGAAGATTAAGGAACAACGCAATCTGCAACATTAACTGAAATAGATAATTAGATAATTTTAGCTTAGCTTATGCTGTCCGTTATACATTAAACGCGCACTTGTAAACGTATTTTGCGCACGCACACAAGCATATTCGCAGCCGTAAAGGTCTTACGCGCATGCGTCAACAGCTTCGAGGTCCGGATTATAGATCATTCTGGATTATGGGTGTCCGAATTAACGACTTTTGACTGTAACATAAAAATTAAATTTTTTTCCTAAAAGTTGATTTAATATGCAAAAATGACCCAACCACTCCTTTACTATAATGGCAGTTCACACTAAATTTCAATTGTTATACTTGAGGATTATAAATTTCTACCTTGATTTAAAATCCCATTAATTGTGTCTTCAAGAATTGTTATACAGCATGACCTTGTTATATAACATTACCTTGTTAATAACAAATTAAAATGCAACAATATGAAATAAATAAAAAGATGGGTGTAATAAATAAATGAATGAATAAATAAATAAATGTAAGTATAATTTAATGAACTGTTTATTATAAAATCTTAAATTCCATAAATATATCTACATAAAGATCCAAATATATTCTGCATGCTTCTGACAATATTCTGAAAATACATCCCACTGAAGCTAATCAAAAATAAAGATTATGCATAAAGTGCTATTTGTATTTAAGGAAATAGCCAGGTTAAAAAGGTCTTTTATAATGACTGACTACTAAACAGGTTACTTAAATTATACTATTCTAGTCATCTAAAGAAAGCAAATCAGCAGGAAATAATTTCTAAAGAAAGTAAGTCAGCAAGAAAATACTGCAAAGTATGACAACAGAAATATCCCACTAAAATGAAGACTATGTAGATAGCTGAACAAATCAAAAAGTAACTAACAGAAAGTGAAACCAAGTAATTACCACAACAAAACTAATTAGAAAAAAATAGCTATTAAAATGTAAAAAAATATTCTGGCAAATGGCTAAAATGCTTATACAAGATTTGAGTTTGACATCTGACCCGAGATCTTCAAACAAATTATTTCATTATAGCAGGTTTCCATTAATTTTGATTAATCTATGAATGGGCAGAATACTGATAAGAAGATAAAATAATGGTAAATGTTAAATCAAAGAAGAAATTTCTGAAATGTATTTTGTTCAGGCCATGGACAGATAAAAACTAAGAGAATATATAATGATATATCAAAAAGTTTCTAAATTAGCTGTATAGCATACTAACTAGAGATACTGCCATGTTAAACATCAGGTATTGCTATATATGTAATCATGTGTATGCGACCTGTTATTTAATGGACATAAAGGTGGAACAACAAGCCAACAGGAAATTTCACATTAAAATGGGCAAATTAGCCAAGACATAGAACATATAGCGACAAACTCAGAATTATGCAGCATTTAACTATGTTCAATGTTTTGAGTGGCATAAGTGCTTAAAAGGTGGAAGAACACACTTGGAAAACAATGAGGAATTCTCAGAAACATAGCAAACATTATTGTTACAGTGCAAACAATTGTATCACCAAAACTGATCATGAGATGTATTACTAAGAAGGTTGTCCTCTGATTGCTTACCCTCTCAGCAGAAGCAACTTAGCATTATAGTGTTCCAAGATTTCTGTAAGCATATCATGTATAACCAACCCATTTTTTGAGTCCAGGGTTATCACTGGCTACGAGATCCAGAGTGAATCAGAAATGGTTATGGACTCCCTTCCACAAAACGATTTCAAAGCTGAATTCCGGCAATGGTAGAAATGCTGGAACCACAGCTGATACACAAGGTGACCATTTCAAAGAAGATGACATTTTGATTTAAATAAGCAATGCTTTTTTTACCTTCCTGTCAACATAGCTAAAGTAGGAGCTTTTCAATACACTTTTGCTTAACAAAAGCTTTAATATAATCTAGTCATTAACAGATTATAAATAAAAAATAATTTTGTTTTATAATAACCCGATACCTACTATCAAGACATCATACATATTAATTTTTCTTTGACAAAATTACATTCCTTAAATCAACTTGAGCAATAAAAGCAAAATCTCAAACCTGATCAAAGCTACATTTCTTTCTTAGAATTACTAATTCTACAAATGCAATAAAATAGTGATAAAATCCAAAACTATGCATTCATTTAAAATAAAAATATTCAAATAATTTACTATAAAAAATTACTAATAACTATTATAAACTATCTACCTATAATATTACTATCAAAAATATTAAATACTTTACTGTAAAAATGCTAGTAATTAAAATATCAAATTCTATATAAAAGCAAAGTATATCTAAAATAACAAAACTACGACAACTATAGTAAATCAAAAGTGTTCTGAAAAACGTCATGACATAATATAATAGTTAATTTTGTTGTACAAAACTAGGGCATATCATAGATAATGAAAATACAAATTACATTTCTATAGAAAAGGAAAATCAAATTTGTTTTAATCAATGTTGTTTCATTTACTCAATTCTAGTAAATTGAATAATTATAACAAAATTAATAAATAAAATTTATTAAATGTTTGCAGCTTGCTAAATTTTTATATTAAACTAATGATTATAAAGTTCTTTTTCAAATCTTTCAAAAATGTAAGTTTCTTAATTAATTTATATAAAAATACAAAAATGCATAATTCAGAAAAAATTTAATTTTAAAGAGATGTTTCTTTAAAGTCCAACATAAACATATTTGAGTATGTTATAAAACATTATAAAATAGTTCAGCTTGTCAATAATTGATTGTTATGAAATTTTTGCAAAAAAATACACGACCTTTGAAAAAAACATTGTGAACTAATACATTCATAACTATAATTTGCATCAGTTTATAAAATGTTATTAATTTGGACTCTACTTTCAAAATGACATTGCTAAGGATGCTACAAAGTGATCATTTGGGATCTGACAGAAATTCTGAAAAATTTCTTTCCCATCCCCCCTCTTAATTTTTATTTCCAAAAAATAAATATGTGATTCAGAAATTTTTTTAAAAGAAATTCATAAAATGTAATTGTAATATTGAATAAAATTTATACTGGAAATATTAAAATGAAATTGATTTTATTACAGTATTTTAACCTGAGTTTGCATTTTAAAATTTCTTTTCACACAATAAATTGCATATTAACCCTAGATGAATAAAATATTTAAAACTGCATATAAGAATATATTTTTAAATTATGACTTCATCATGACATCAAACAAATTTAAAAGTGAAAAAAAATATTCATGGTGTATAAATATCACGAAATTTCTGTACATGCAGCTATTCAGTACAATGGCAGTTAACATAAAATAATTTGATTATCTTATTCTTTGGCTATTTACCATTTTAAAATTAACTTAATATTATACTCTGAAATTAAAAAAAAAAAAAAAAAAATTCTATTGATGGAATAATAATATGTCTTGTCAGTGTTCCTGAATTTTATCACCCAAACTTATACTCAAGCATTTAAAAAATTATAAATACTTTATTTTATGAACATAACAGGGGAAAAAAAAGCAACAGACAAAAATGTTTATGGCAATAAAAAATTATATGAAATAAAAGTGTGGAAATCAAATGAGACAAAGAATATCAGAGCAATTAGTTTCGTACAACCAGGAAAAGATTTTGCTAGATGGTGTGGTGAAGTTTCAGATAAGTAAATAAATTATAACAATACATAAAGCATTGAATTCAATAAATTGACAGTTAAACAACACTTTTAAATGTTTTTCATGCAATAACTACTGTAATTAAGGAATTTAAAAAAATTCAAATAGTTTGTAAATGAAACAAAATTACTTATAATTTTGTCTAAATTCACTCAGCCAGTTTCTAAGCAAACATAATATATTTAAAGACTAATTAAGTATACAAATATATATTTCTAGATCATAATATGAGTGTGATCTTATCAACTTAATTAAATGCTTTGTTTATAATTTAATCTGCATTTGATTTCAGGATTAACCTCCTATTTTTGCTTCCTTAACGTTAGGAAATGTACTATTACCTAACATGTACTATTCTCACTTTTTCTACTATCTATATAAAATCTTCATGTGCTTTTCTATAATCTACATCTAATCTCATCCAGTGTATATATATATGCTGAAATAATTCCTGTAATCAAAAATTTTAAATATAATACTAATTAACTATACACATATGTCTAAAATAAGCTTTGAATTTTCTCAGCTTAAAAATGAAACATTCCCAGAATACAAACAAAAATTTTTATTCTGCTCTAATAACTTTGATGGTTGGTAGTTTGTACAGTAAAAATGTCTCTTAAATTTTAAGGCACTTAAGACAGAATAAATTTTGAAATTGTATATGAAAGAAAAAAAGTCTGTGCAGTTATGAAAAAGAGCATTCACAGAAAGTCTTGCATTTACAAAAAAATTGGCTTTTTAGATACAAAACCTGAGAAGGAAGACATCATATGAAGATGAAAAAGATAATGCAAGAATATTTCTTCAATTTTGTACACATAATTAATTATACACATTTCATCCAAAATTTACATCACAGCATTCATTCAACTGTCAAAGAAATATTTACATCATTAAAAAGAACAATTCACAGCATCAAAATACGAAAACATCAAAGAACTACATCAGATTTAAAAAGTTGCTCTTGAATAGATATTCTTTGTTGTGGTGTTCCAATAGAAAATCATTTTTTAAGTACTGAAAACAGTAATAAAATACATTTACAAATTCAAAATGTTTAAAAGTTTAACTTACAAACAACTTCACAATTATATATTGGCACGTGCACCATTTCTAAGGAAGCATGCCAAACAACAGGCAAACATCTAAAATTTAATCTCCACACATCACAGCTCTTCAAGGAGCTACAATATTTCACATGTAATTCTCACATGTATTTATATTTACAATTTTAGGTATTATAAATTTTTTAAAGCATTGTAGATCACTTTTTACACAAAAGGTTTTTTATAAAATATATATAATTCGAAAATTGCACAATGCAGTAAGCTTCATAGAAATAATTTGTTTCTTCAACTATAAATTTTCACTGCCATCTCCAGCTTCCTGGTGTACAGTCTTTTGCTCTTGCACCTCTGGATGTATTTCTTTATTTTCTACACATGTGTCATTATCCTCGCAGGTTCGAGAAGTCTTTTCAGGCTTAACTGTGCCATTTTTTGACTTTTCTGGGGATGTTTTGTCTTTCCCATATGATGATCCTTTATCAGCCTTCGTGACACGTACCATCATGTACATTGCAGTGAATACTAGAAAGATTCCAATATTCAGGCCATATAGTATATGAAAACGTTAAATCTTAACAAGAACATAATTCCAAAGTGTAGTTACTAATCAAGTTTCCACTATAGTATAGATGCAAAATTTAAGAAAAACACAACAAAAGTTTAAAATAATTCAGTACAGTATAGTAGAAAAGGACAAAAATATCAAAATTAGCATACTAATATTAAAACTCTTAATTACATTTTGATAATGTGTCTGTAAGCTTTCACTCATTCACTACCTTTTCTAAGGGGGGGGACGATATCTGCCCATGATGCATTTGAACAGTTGCATCATATCTTGGCAGTATGAAATAAAAATTAGGAGTGCAATTTATGTTTTTAAGATACACAAACATCCTGCCTTGTAAACTGAGCAAGCATGTCACATCTTTCACTTCATTCTACACTTTGTTTTCACAACATATTTTTTATACATGAAAACTTACTTTTTATATCAATAAACTATATAACTATGATGATTAGAGTTGTACATGTTATATTAAATAATGAAATAAAATCTATAAGATATAGCTCCTTTCCAAGAAGGATCTTGCGATGCTGAATATTATACCAAAGGGCCTGTAACAGCTTTAAAATAATATTAAAATCTTGTAGATTAAATAATTTAATTAGATGAACATTAAGGTATTTGTGAATGGCAATATTTGAAACCAGGCTCGAGTGCCTCGTGCGACTCTCGCACGAAGAATGTAATTTATTTTTAAATGATAGAATATGTTTTCTCTTCTTGTTTGTATGTCGCCTCTTTTTTTGAGTGTTAAATAAAAGTTTTTGCTGTGTTCCATCATTGGAGTTGCTTCATTTCGCCAAAGAAGTATTACAGGCCCGAGTTCAAATCCCAGAGAAGGCATGGATGTTTGTAAATGTACAGTGTCCATGCGGCATGGGGCCACTCTAAATATGTGGCAAACAAAAAGACCTCTTGAGAAGTTGGCGGTAGGAGAAGAGGGGCGGGGAACCTTCGGACCCTTTCCCCCAGAGTGCTATCAAAATTGGGGGCAGAACTGAGCAAAGTCTTACTGTCACCTGTGTGTGCTAAAGAATCTTGCCAACGACAGGCGCAATCATGCACTCCTTGCCACGATGAATTTCATGGAACTTGTTCTGATGTTACTGTCAGACAAGTGAGATAAATCACAACAACAACCTACCAGCATGTAACATTAAAAAATCATTATACACTGCTATTGTGACTAGAAAAATCCTGGAACAACATACCATTACTCTTAAAACAAAATAAAATCTGTGAACTGCGATTTTTGCAGGCCCTAATACCTGTGGTATTTTGCTGTTGTCTGTAAGCAACAATGGGGCATATAAAATGCCACGTGTGCTCACAATATTTGCAACCATAGATTGCCAAACATTATTTATCTGTGAATTCCAAGGGTGCATAATAACATTCAATCCTGGCAGTGCCCATACAGCGCATGCGCCCATTAGACCACTAACAAGTAGAGTTTGGGAATAATAATGTTTGGCAATACAGAGAAAATACACAGCAGACAAACAGTTTTAAGATACACTGACCAGTACTTTGTATAGGAGATCTTTAGTCCATTATAGCAGCAAAAGATCTTAGCAACAGCTGCTTCAAAATACAAATCAACACTGAGTAAAGTGCACCAAATTTATGCATCCTAAAACATATGATATAATCGAAAACAAAGTGGCATAAATCCACCGCGCAACATGGAAATCACTGATCACAGAATACTTCAAACTCCACAAATCTGTCAATCTATAGCTGCAGATATTCCATGCAGATGAATCATTTTATATGTCTGCTCTAGGACCTGTGGGTATGCTAGATGATGCACTTTACTCCTCTGGTTTCATTCACATACCTGATTATTCCTGAAAGTTTTACAGTGATTATAGTCGAGAAATTTGACAGATTTTCTTATGAGTTCCAGTTCCATTGGGAAAAAAAAAGGGCTAAGTTGTAAAGTTTTTTTTTTTTTTTTTTTTTTGTTTGGTTTGCTTACAGCTCAGAAAAGTAATACTAAGGCAATTTTCGATATCAACAATTCAATTTTTGATTTCATGTCAAGAGATAGTAAGTCAATCCCAACAATAGGAAGAGTTCAAGACATTTATCAGTGTCTCGAATTCACACACAAATGAAGAACTGTTGCACGAAAGACATCAAATCGAAAATACTTCTTCTATTAAAGATTCAGCAAATTATTGAAATGATTTCCTACTGTGACTAGATCTGATTTTTCAAGGAAACAATTACAGGGTTGCCACTCAAACAGGAGAATGAAATTCCCTGACCCTTTTTCATGTGTGTTTTAAGAAAATTCTAGTCTATCCACGTAGTGCGTGTTGGTAATGCTGGGTTAATAACAATGCTTTGGGGATTGCATATATATAAAATCCCCAAAGCATTACTATTATAACTATATTAGGAGTTGTTTTCTCCGCTGAAAATTGAGATTAGATTCTGCTCAATCTGGATTAAAAAATGTCTTTTCTTGTAGATATTTTGCAGCTAAATGAAAGAAATGATCTATTTAATGACATTTTAAAATAAATTCAGGTATTTTATATTTTAGCAGCATACATAAGCAAAAAAATATGTGCATTAAATTTTGTGATAGTATGTCATCATACTGCTAGAATTAGTTTCAAGATTATGCCAGAAAAAATTGCCTGAAATCTGAAGGTATTGTTAACTAATAATAAATAAATTTAGCGGAAAGAAGCCACATTAAATGGTATCAATAACATTAAAGTTAATTACTTAAAAACTGAATTACAATAATCAACGATATTTCAGCAAATATAGTTATATTAAATAGTTAGCCTAGATCAGTGATTCTCAACCACTAAGCCGTGGCACTTCTGTGTGCCGCCAAATTTTAGAAATGTATATAATAAAAGTTATAATGGGTTTAATCCTAGTATACGATACACATGAGAATTGGCGAAATTCGGTTTTTAAGACATTATAAGCATGCCTGGTATCCAAGCTGATTTTTTTGCCAAAGACTTCTGTATTTGAATTAATTTCGAATGAAGAGGAAGAACTAATTTCACTTTCTAATAATTGGGATTTAATTTTAAAATATTCGAAAGAATCAATTAATTCATTTTGGATTAACATTAGATGCGATCATCCCATAATGGCCAATAAAGCTTTAAAAATATTATTACAGTTTTCTACATCTTATTTGTGTGAATTTGGATTTTCAGTATTAATCAACATAAAAATGAAAAGAAGATTGAGACAGTTAAATGTAGAAGATCATATGAGAGCAGCATTGTTAATTTTATGACCAAATATAAATAAAATTATCAAAAACATCAAGCTCAAATTTCTCATTAAACGTATTCTTTAACTTGTAATTAATCCCTTAATAAGCATACTATTGTTTTTGTAGTGCATATTATTTTATTTTACATTCAAAATTATTATCATAAACTATTCTACACAGTGTGTTATAGGTAAGTAAACAACTTTTAAACTTATCTTTTCCTTTGTGTGCCTCCAAATTTTGAAATCGTTAAAAGTGTGCTGTGACAAAAAAAAGGTTGAGAATCACTGGCCTAGATGATTGATTACTATTTTTTATTTTACTGCAAAATGACAAATAAGGCATTTAGTAAAAAGAAAAAAAAAGGGGGGGTTTAAAAATTCCTAGTATAAGGGTCTGGCACGATTTTAAAAATTGTCGGCAACATCAAAATAACCTGTTTACTGCTCATCATCATGTCGCCAAATCCTGTGTTTGATACTCTGATACTTTTGTATCATACTGGTCCACAGCAGGAGATTTCTTTTCCTGCTCTTACCAGTTCCTTAATGAGTCCCAGACAAGCCTGTACCGTATACTAGGATTAAACTGATTTCCTTTCATATGAGAATGGGAAGGTATTTTCTTTAGTTCAACATGTGCTGCGAATGTGAATCTCTCGATTCTTGAGGTTATTGGAAACTTGCTTTGCCTTTCTAACAGACAATTTGATCGGAGCTGCGAAAATTGACTCTACGCCAGCAGCCTGAATGATGCTAACACAATACATTATTTGCCAAGAAAGTGATCGCTTCCAACGTTGGCACAAACTCTCTTTTTTAGGGATCGCCATATGAAATTCCCTGACTGTTCCAGATTTTGATAAAATATTTTAATTCCTTGACTTTTTGGTCAATTTTCGAATTCCCTGACTTTTTCCAGTTTTCCAGGTAGCATGGCAACCCTGACAATTATACTGAGAAAAATTAATTACACTGATATCGACCAGTCTTGATCTTTTCTTCATTGCACTGCTTACACACATCAGAATTATGAGTAGTAAATATAGAAATTTCCATAACTGTGTTTTGAAATTACTAAATTCACATACAAGTATCTTCTTCAACTTCTTCACAAGCATTTGAATTATTATATCCAAATATTACATATATACTTTAATAGCAATGACATTATAGATTAAACACTAAATGTTTTTTTTTAATTTAGCAAATTATATATTAATAAATAAAGGCCATAAAACTTACATAATGCTATCACAGTAAAAGTGAGGGATGTCACCCACATACTTCCCATGGTTAACAATCTAAATATGAGGTATATAACAGGAACCCCTACAAGACATATCCATAATAATGAGTGCACCAGTGAATAGTAACTGCGCTGCAGTCTGATGCATTTCCCAGGGAATTTATTAGTTTTCAAATAATCATCCATTAGTTTATCCTGGAAAAACAATGAAACATACACATTCAAAAGAAAAAGAAATATACACATTAATATTTCTTCAAAAATTTCAGAAACCCCCTCAATTGCATTTACACGACTTTGATTTAACAGGATTTCAAAATAAATATTTCATTTTCTTGTAATACACATGTCACTTTTACTTAATAGGAAGGGTGAACTCAATTTCTAAGAATATTTTTAATTAAATTCTCAATTATGCTTTGTGTCAACCAAGTTTGGATTTTAGTCTTAAAAAAACAGCAACTCTGAATGTGTGTGGCTTGCCCACAATGTAAGCAAAGTTTTCATCATCTCTAATATGAATGAATTTCTCAGCATCATAACAATAGCATACACAATTGGTGGAGAAGGATTCAATGACATTTTTTGTTTGAACATATTGATGAATTGTTAATTGAGAAAGCCATAAGCCAGTGGTTCTCAACCTTTTTTTGCCCCATGCATCACTTCCATCATTGTTATATGATCATTCCCCTCCTCCTTCCTAAAATTAAAAAAATAAAAAATAAATAAATTTAGATTATTTTAAAATGTATTTTATAAACTAAACAGCAAAAAGTGTGGAAAATGATGATAAACACCAAAACTTGAATAAAAGTAGTCTTTTATATTCATAAACTAAATACTTAAAAGGTAAATAAAAACCTGATTGCATCTCCCCTGAAACGATGAATTTCCGGGGAAGAGGAGGAATTTCCACCTGGTTCGGAACTCTTGCCCTAACTGAAGATGAAATAACATAGGCTTGACATTTCTAATCCCATGGAATTTAGTGATAATGAAGAAAATGATCCAGTCTAAATCCAGATTTAACAAAGAATGTCTGGAAGCTGTTACCAGAACTTTGACAAAATCGTTACCATAATCTGTCTGACAAAACAGTTACCAGAAATTTGGGTTAACTTGTTTGTCAAATATGACCCTAATGAGAGACATACTGGGAAGTTTCAATGTGAACTAAAGTTACTTATAGCCTCTTACAGAGCATTGTATATAACAGCATAACCAAAACACAAACAATGATTAATAATAGAATTTCTTTGTAAAACCAGTGAAACATCAGCACCAAAGAAGATTCAAACTGATTTTGCTAAAGAGACCCCAGGAAGAATTTCATTAATATAGTAAAAAGACAATGCCCACAACATTTCTAGTGATATTTCAGATGTATGCAAAAGACTACAGTTTTTGCTGTTAGAAAATGCAAATAAAATCTCATGCATAAAACAGATTCTTTTTTGTTTGTTTGTCTGTTCATGAAGAATTTTTTTTTTTTCATTTTGAATGCAAATTTACTTTAATATATTTCAGTACATATTATGACGGGCTCTTTGTTGGAAATAAAATAATAAGTTCAAAATTAATATTTGTTTACTTTTTTAAAAAATATTTGCTTATTCTTTAGATCTGCAACCAATTTCCTTTCATCCATAGTTTTTTTAATGTGAATGTTTTTATGCATAATCTTCAGGAACGTAACTATCATGTAAAACAGAATTAGGTGCATTCCAGAAGTAAGGAAGATCCCAGTAATAAGAAACTGAACTAACCTTTTCTTGATATAATTGATGTAACCATTTTGTTGTTGCTTCATCAGAATCCATTGGTATTTCACTCATAGGAATCCTTTTCACATACATATCACCAACAAATCTGTGCCCTCGCAACATATTTGAAAATGTAGGTTTAAGTTCGCCTTCTGGGAAACCCAACTGAACTTGATAGATAGCATTCACTAGAAAAAAAATTTAATCTTTTTGCAAAAATTTCCAAGTCTCAAATCAGATAATCTTAAGGTACTGCAGAAATAAATGGGAATTTACATCATTTCTCAATAGCCAAATAAAATTTAATCTATACGAACAGATTTAAAAAATTTTTACAGCAAAAACAAACACCCATTTCTGCAAAATAAAGTTTATTATTTTTGGTATGCTTCTGCAATCAGGACCAGATTCAGAAATGTATGCATGTATGGACAGTTTGGTTTGGTTTATTTAATTATGGCAAAGCACACTAGAGCTACCTGCCTAAGGGGAGGGATGCCTTCGTGGAGGACTTTCTAAGAGAAACTGGCTCATATACGTGTTACACACTGGGAAAATCACGAAAACGCCTATGCAGCCTGCACATACATGCATACATTAATTTCTGAATCCGGCCCCAATAACAAAAGAGCATCTTATTTTTAGACTGCAGAATCAAAATCAGCCTTATCTAAATTTTAAATTTTGCAGCTTTATCTTTCATTTTAATAATCGTAATAAAACAGCTCATGTGGACACTATATGCTTCCTTATATGACCTATTAAATTATACATATTGCACGTATTTTAACTTATTTTCTAAAATTATTCTAACCTAAATTACTGATCCCTTGGGAAAAGCCGAAAATGATCTGAAAAATTGCAATGACATTGCCAAAACATGAATATTTTCGTCATGTAAAACACTTGTGTAACTGGAAATTATATGACTATGACAAGCGATTTTGAAAATAAACGCTAGGTAAGAACTTTTAGGCTGGTTAAGTGGATGAATATATTCAATTGCTGATTGCAATAAAAAAGAGGTGCACAACTAGCAGTAACATATGAAATCTCAATGTTCTACGGCTATAATCATTTTTTAGTTATACGAGATGCGCACACGTCATGAAAAAATCCATTTTACAATCCATTCTGGGAAAAAGAAAAAAGTCATTTTTTCTGTGCATATGTACAGATCACATAAAAAAATCGTCCGAATGGATTTGGGAATGGTCAAAATGGATATTTCCGTTGAAATACGATACCAGGAAAGTAAAAGAAAGTAATTAATAAATAATCTTTTGCTGTTACTATGCCTTTGTCAGCTAGGTTTTTGACACACAGATCCCAAAACAAATTTAATGGAAGCACTTAGACATATGGCTACAGACTTTTCATTTTTTTTAAATCATAAAAATTGAAGAATCCAGATGAATTGTTTTTCATCAAGACAGTGCCAGCCCACTATACTTTTAATGACTATCGGAGATGTGTTGAAAACTCATTTTCCAAGATTACTGACTGGATAACAAAGAACTATTTTTGGGTCTCCCTTAAAAGCCTAGGTCTTGAACAATCATATTATACAGTCATTAAGAATACATTTAAGATATTCAGTTTCCCATTCACCTACAAAGAATATCTGCACAAATATAGACATTATCCTTAGACCTTATTTTAGAGTGAATATTAATAATTTGGGTGCATGTTCCCATGTTAGCATTGCACACAGAGAAAACTGTTATAAAGCAAAGTTTTAGAATTTTTATGTTGCCTAATAACAGTAATAAAAATATTTCAAAGCATATTTTATCAAGAATTAAGACAGAACTTTACCATTGTTTATTTTGAACTCTATACTTGCCCTTAAAAAATACTATTTTAAAATGCTAATGCCAGAGTTATTGATAAGTGGAAAAAACCTGTCTGTGTTTATTAATTTAACTGAATATTCATTAATGTTTCCATTAAAGTAAATTATATTAAATAATAAACATATAAAAAGCCAATGTTAATTTCTAACAAAAAAGGCAATTCACTCTGATAAAAACAAGGTTATACAATTTCAGAAAACAGAACTAAAAATACATTATTTTACATTGTTTCTGAATTATGTATAAAATAATTCATACCACTAGCAGCTTTTCTCTTTTTTAAGGAAAGGGAGGGCTTCCAATAATCACATTTAGATGACGAAATGAAGATGAATGTTAAAAAATTAGAATAAAAAGTAAAAAAAATTTTTTTTTAATGGACGAATTGTTCATAATGGGATACTAATATCATGGATAGAGATAAATTAGCTGTCTTTGTTTTTACTCATATTAATGACAGAACAGACTAGTCAAGAAATTTTTCATGTTATCTAAACAGAATTTAGTGAATAGTTTTCTTACTCATATTATTTATTAGAAAAAATTTGGAATTTATAAAAAACCCCTGGCGATGAAATATAATAGATCTGAAAAAGCAAAAGCAATGTACTTTTCTAGCACATCTCATATCCAATTCCTAAATTTTTTTTCAGTGAAATGCTTCTGAATTAACACACAAAGTAATACGCCTAAAAAAAATAGGCATATTAAATGCTTATAAATCATAAAAGGCTTCTTTCTATCCAGGAGCATTTAGTATAATTTTATAGAGGAAGCCTTCAAGTTTACAAACCTCCTCCTTTCATATGTTTTTATGATGATCAAGCGAGCACTCGACATCGATTCAGAAATATGGACTGTAATTAAATAGAAAAAGTTTTTATGTGTTTGAATATGCAACGACAAGTTTTGCTATTGATGTACAATGTTATTTCACAATAAGGTATGGATAAAAATCTGCTTCACTGTTGGACTGGTTGCTAATAGATCAAAACAAGGCTTTGGGCTAATGACCACTAAGAAAACCCAAAGTTAAGATTGTATGCTTAATTTTCTAAGGCTACATAATATTTGTTCCCCCCCCTTAAGTTTGGGCTATTTTATGCTATGCAATGCAGCAGCTGTTGTGATTATTGACAAGGACATGCTAAATTTGAGAACAGCATATCACATCGATATTTGCCAAGTTACAAAAAGGTCACATACAGAACATTTGCAAGCTAGCCATACAAACTTAAGGCACATGTTCTCCTGTGTAATATTTCAGCTGTACAATTAAAACTCTTATTTCTGTAAAACTTTGCAACTGGCAGTTTCTTTTTGGCAATTCCGCATTAATATTTTATCTACAATTATACTAAATTTTAATTTCAGATAAAAAAAAAAGAAATCTAAAAATGTTCAGTCTAAAACAACCTCCAGTTAGATAATTATAAAGAAATATTTAACTGATATCATCATGCAAATATCACAGAATTTGAGTCTTTCAGTTTCTAAATTATTGCATGTACATTATATTCAAAATATAATCATGTCATATAAAAACATGCTGACAGTTATGTAAAAATACTCACTTTTATTTTTCATATGAGACACAGCAAAATTGAAACCGCTAGTTCTGGGACAAAGGTGATGCTTTAACAGAGGCAAATTTCGTGCTTTCGCGAACTCCATGCTGGCTTCATGTTTTGCAGGAGTAAATCTTGTACCCTCACAGAAATAAAGAAGCTGAAAAAAAAAAATTTTTTTTTCACTAAATCATACAGGACTACATATATTTTTTATACAATTACATGCTATACATTTTTATCATCAAGTTCAGCCAAAGCAATGTTGACAGAACTAGAGACTGAAAGAAATGCTAAAGCTGATAAATTAACAATCTTAACAAGCAATATACCTGGACCAAAAATAAAGTACTTTAAATATATATATATATATCTAAAATATGTTCCTATTCTTTGAAAACAATCTTGGGCATGCAAATACTTCTTCACAGCTTTTCATAGCTTCAATTTAAGGATGAATTTCTTGACCCTCATCAGAGCAGCTACCTCGACCCAAAAAAGCTCCTTCCATTGTCGTTTTGTTTAAAAAAAAGAGAGAGAGAGAGAGAATAGAAAAAGAGAACATATGACCAGAGCTGACAGAGGCAAGAAGCACTAAATGACACAAACTCTAGTTTCTCTGTAAAACATATACTATCTGGCAATGATATAACAACTCTATGTACATAAATATGCTTCTCCTGGCAAATTAGTGCAATTAATTAACAAAATTGGTGGATGGATACAATCTTCAGAGGATGAAAAAAAAAAAAAAAAAAAAAAAAAAAAAAAAAAAAAAAAAACTGAATTTTTAGGTTACTCCTTAACAACTGCAGTTTTAGAATTAACCACCAGTGAATGCTGGGAACTCAACCTGGCTTCAATCCCAGACAAACTGACTACCTGCATGTTTGGTTTTTGTGCTTTCTCCCATGTCTAATGTGAATATGAGCCATTTTCTTTTAAAAAGCTCCTCCATGAAGGCATTCCTCCATCTAAAAAAAAGGCTCTCCTGTGCTTTTCCATATTCAAGCAACCATTACCCCACCAGAAAAGTTTACATGTGTTGCTGTTAAAAGAATACATCAAAGGCTGACAATATTCACTGCTGGAATCACTGCAATACCTTGATGCCAATCAGATGTTCTTGTTAGTGATATACACATAAGTGTTTTAAAATTAATTCTTGTTGCCTCTGGTTCAGTTTTGTACTCTTTTCGGGGGAGATTTAATTTCTATAATTAAGATACCAATATCTCAATCTGACCTTTTGATGAATTAAAGTCATGAACAAGATATTTTAAGCCAATCTGGTGAAAAACAGTGTATGGGTAGCTAACAAAATCAAACTGATCTCCTATATTGAACAACTGAGTCTGCAGAAAATTTTGTTTAAAAAAAACATGGCACCCAATGGAGAAACTGTGACTTCATACTCAAATTAAGCACAGCAAAATAAGAATCCTAAAAAAAAAAATCTGGTACTTTTCCATTCCACCAGAGCAAATCTCGCCAAGCCGAATTTATTGGGTATCACGTAGAAAATGTTAAGACATTAGTTCTAAGAATTTTTTACTTTGGAGGCACACACATTTTAATATTGTTTAAATTTTTTTTCAAATGGATCTTACGTTTCCCTTCTCCCCATAAATTCCACAAGATAACTTTCCAGATGATGACATGCCATTCCTCTGTGTTTCTTATTTTGCCATTTGGCACTACCCACAGTCTTCTTATTTGTTGTGTGTGCATTCCAGTTTAATAAAACTGTATTTATGGTTCACTTTGAAATGTTCGAAACTTTCCTTTTCCAGTTTTTCAGTGCAATATGATTTCCATGAATCAGAATGTATTATTGTGCATTTTCGAATATTTTCCTTGATTGCTTCTAATATAATACTCATAGATCGGTTTGGCACATTTACAAGGAAACATTTGTTTCATGGCGAACTCCACCAAAGATCTACTGTTGTGGATCCACTGTTGTTGATCAATCTGTCCTGCATTATTTTTGTGCTTTTTGAACATACTTTTATCCACTTCAACGATCATACTAGTTCCTCCTATTTTACATTGTTGACGTTTAAGGAAAGAAACCACACAAACGTCGTGCATGTAGTTATTCCAGTCCACAACTGTTCCGTGATGGATTCCCAACTGCTTTTCACACAATTTAACCAAAGTTAATTCTTCACTCCAACCATAAATAAACCTCACACACATGAAGAAACTCAATTTCGATGACTCAAACCATGTGCCTTTCCGTATACTCTTTTTACATCGAAATGTTGAAAACATGCAGTGCCATTGAATTTCGTCTTAATTTCATGATTATTACTATCATAAGTAGCAATTTTAGGCAAAACACGTTTTGCTTGAAAGAATCTGACAGATACTTCCTTTGTTTTGGGCAAATCTCAAATTTTCATTAGTTTTTCATCCATTTTTGATACATTAGGAAAAAGATGTTACTTTAAGAATTTACTATACTTTCATGGTACAACATCCTGATTAGCCGGTTCATATCGAATGACTCCAAGTGATTCCATCTCACATAAATTATAAAACAAAAATCTAATTATCTACATTAATTTTTAATTAAATCTTAATATGGAATACAAGTTTCAATGCTAGAACTATTTCAATTCGTACGAACTGCTTACTCAGAAATTATGTAAAACCACAGTGCTTTACATCGCTAGTGCACTGTTATTAGAATCAATGAATTTATACCTTGACTTTGCCTTTTCTATATTTTCGTCTTTGGGTGAGCAGTGTAATTGCACCCTAATTGAATTAATTTCTGAAAATGGCCTTTGGGCATAAAATTGAACTATCTGGTAAAAATTCTATGTAACTGTATGCCAATATTGAAAGCAACAATCAAACTGATAAAAACTGGCCATGACTTGTTTTGAAAATGTGGCGTAAAATGGTTACAAGTGGCGATAATTCGTTTGGCATCAGCTGTACCATTTTTGGCAACTTTATCGACTGCACCGGCGAAATGGAAAAGTACCAGAAATCTTTTTCATAATGCAACCAGTGTTGATGACTGTAATCAAAGATATGTCGTACTTTTACTCTAAAAAAATATAGGCATTAAAAAGTAACATATGAACTCAAACTGAAATTAAGAGAGAAAGAGTTACTTTTTTCAGAAGAAAAATTAGAATAAGCTATATGAACTCATTCATACAAATCACTGTCTAAATAATGTACATTTCAATGAGTCGATTGCAACCAACTAAAATTAAAGCAAAATACACAAAAGAAGATGCATACATTTCTTGCCATTACAGATTTTTTATAAGCTCTGATGTAAACAACTACTAAACAACGGAAAAACTGCCAGAATCTTTGCGTACAGGATTATTTTATCTACAAATGATGAAATACATTTCAAATAATGGATTACAAGGGAAAAGAAAACACACAAGCAAAATAATCATATCTGTCATTCTTATTTTTTCACAGAAGACATGCATACTTTTCAGAAGTAATTACAAATGATAGTTGCATTTGGGAATAATTTCAGTTCTTCACAGAATGTCACTGAATATATATTGCTTTGTCCAACAATACATAAAGCAAAGCACTAATGTAAATAAGGAATGGCTAATTAGAAAGCAGTTCACAATACACATTTTAATCCACACACATACTTTCCTTGCAGTTCTTCATACTCGCAGCTGCCACCTTGAAATATGAAAAGCCGGAGCTTCTGGGAGATTTTCATGCTGTGCAGAACAGCATTTTAAAAGAACTCCAAACTGATTAAATTTGCTTTATAAACACGTCTCAGTTCACTGAACTATTTACAATTCAGATATAAAATAGATTCACCTTCAGCCTCTGTGCAAAGTTGCTATTTCTTGAGCTCATGTCAGCCCATGATCCCTCACCTCCCGGCGACACTATACCGCTGGATAAGCACACATTGGATTGGAGTGTGCCTGTTGGACCTGAAAATACCGATATGGATAACTCGAATATGGATACATCGAATATCCAGGAGATTGGAAACACGGAACCTAAACCGAAAATAATTGTATTAGAAATCCGCAAGCAGATCCGAGAACTGGAAGTTAGGACTGAAATGACTAAAGACTTAAAATAAACAACTGGATGTTCTCCATGATGTATCTGTTCCCGATCGGTATACTCCCATGATGGCAAAGGAGATACGTGATATGAAAGCAGAAATGGAGCACCTTTGGTGTAAGCGCGATTTTTATACTACATTGTGTGCTAGGAATCCCCTCTCAAATCCTGCTGAACATAATACTAATATTGTTACTTGTGAGGATAATGCAAATGCTACTGTAATAGATAGTGTAAATAGTTCTAATGCTAAACGTAAATTACCCGAAAGCTCAGACTGTTCAGATGATAACAATGCTAGGGACAATGATGGTTTTGTTAAACCCAGCAGAGTTTCAGAACAAACTAAGAAAACCCTTTTAAGAGGCACCACTAACTACATTGCAACCAAAAATAGATTTAGTCCTTTGGACCATAGTGATAATAAATCACCTCCTGAGACAGAGTAAAATTCTAACAGTCAACTTGACAACTCCGCGAATCAAACGCAAATCCCACCACAGTCAAAATTTGTCCCTCCTATAATGGTTAAACCACCAGATAACATGAAATTTAATCTCTACATGAAACAACTGACAGATAGTCCAAAAGCAAAAATTTTGGCCGTATTAACAGTGAATTCCAGACAATTCACCCAAATACCCCTGATAATCACAATATACTAACAAAACTTCTACAGGATCATAAAGTCGAGCACTATGTCATTAACAAGCATCACCTAAGACCTATTAAAGTCATTATCCGAGGACTTAAAATCAATATGGAAATATGTGAAATTGCTGATATTCTCACGGAATCCACATTCAAAATTCACAAAGTCACCCAAACGACCAGGAATCGCACCAGACAATCAATGCCACGTTTTCAAGTGCAGCTCATACCCACACCCAATGTTGAAGAAATTTATCAGATAACTCATGTCTCTATTGTGCAAACTCAAAAATACATAAACAAAAATTTGATACCTTAGTGTCATAACTGCCAGAAATGGCATCAATCTTTGGATAATTGTTTCTTAACTCCCCATTGCGTGAAATGCGCCGGGGAACACAAATCTGCACTATGCCCCAAAAAAGGCTTCATAGAAAATCCTGTCTGTGCAAATTGCAATAATTCTCATCCGGCATCCTATAGGGGGTGCGAAAAATTCCCTAAACCTAAAAATAATAACTTCCAGGGACCCAAAAAACTTTTTTTACTCTGAAATGTTAACCAGCAAAGTCCAAAATCCGCAGGAGTTACATGTAGCAGAATCTTTTGCTCCCGATACAGCCACAGCCAACAGGAAGATCTCTGAAATCAATCAAACTCACAAATCAAATACTGCTAATAGTACCTTCAAACCGACTAAAAATCTTAACTCTACAGGATTTCTTGAATTATTTAAGCTCATAAAAGAACTAGAATCAATATTCGGTTCTAAACAAATATCCAAACTTGTTGCTATCATCGAAAAAAATCTAAATCAGCTTCGTAATGCTGAAACACAAATGTAAAAAACTATACATATTACTCCTTATTCTAGAAGCCAATCATGAATAGTCATGTTATTAAATTAAATTATTGCTTTAAAGCCACTAATGGCTCCTTCTTTGATCATGCACAGCTAATGTGCTGCCATATAGTTTAGTTTATAAAAAATATTTTTAAAAAATATTGTATGTTTCTCTATACATTGTTGCACCTAACTGTAAGATTCTTATGCATTTAAGTTCTGGAAAATATTAAAATATTTCTAAGTTCAGCAGGTATTGTTCTAAATTAAACCTACCCCCTCATTACTATTCGGCCGCCCTTCTAAATTCATATGGACTGGAAAGAGCCTTTAGCCCCTCCCCCTAGCACACAAATATTTGCACTGTACCCTATCAGCTCTTTCCTTGCTTTTGATGAAGATAACCATCTATCTGTTGCTTCTGGGCTTGCATTCCATCGATGATGCAAGTACATCTGATCACAGAGTAACTATGGAAGATATTTCACTTCAACTTTATTTACGTGTCTCATATATCGCTCTATTGCATTTCTACGAACTTCAACAAAATTGCCATTTGCTGCTACAGATTTGCCAGAAAAATTCTTCATTTTACAATACCAACGCCTAAGACCTCACAATGTGCTATTCAATATTCGAAAAATTATCTACTTATTATATTGGGATAGGGAGTCTTCCCAGGTTCCCACAACCATGAAGGTCTGTTCATGAAGCGATATAAAATATATTAATATTGATTAAATATAGTGAATTTTTACGTTCTTAGGATATTCCATTTTTTAATTTTCTTACACCTTTATATTGAGAAAACCCTGAATGTGGAAGCCAAGCTTTTATACATCAGAATACTTTTAAATATTATGAAAATAAAGTGAATAATTAATGTACATACTATTATATGAATAAACTTAGTAATTTACCGTCTATTACTGTAAAATAAAATTAAACACAAATATCCACCGATTAAACATCACTTGAATCTTCATAAAAAGGTTCTACAAATGTCTCAAGATTCAATACAAATAAAATTTGATAAAAAGTTTAATATAAATAAAATTTAATAAGAAAAATTATGCTGACAATCATTAAGAGTAGAAAATGAAATTTGAACAGTTTTAATTTCATTAATTAATAAATTACATTTTACAAAGTAAAAGCTAAAAATTAAAAATCAGAAAATTTCATTATCTACTAAAAGACCATGACATGTATTGAAAAATCAGAAGTCTGCTGGTAAAATCAAAAGTGTTGGCAGCTATGCATATTGCATTTCCATAAAATTTAGTTATTTAAGTATAACCTCATAGAACATGAATATTTGCATTTTTTGTAGCTGGCAGTGGTGTTTTTCTGAAGGAATGCAATGCTTTCTTTTCAATCTGTTGTCAAATTTCACAGTTCCATTAAAATTCATTGCGACAAAAACAAATGTACCCACAGTAAACAAATGTACAGTAAAAAGAAAGATTGGTGCTAATGTATTAAAAGTGGTCACCTTAGTAGAAGCCACCGAATTTTCACAATCTACCAACTCTGGCAACAGTGCCTATAACCGTTCTTCAAGCAACCATGCTCATAATAATCCTTCAGTCAAGCATCACTGCCATTTTTGTATGTGTTTGCTGAATTCCAAGTTCCAACATTTTTTTTTAAAAACAAATCATGATATTTTTTGCCTTAGTTTTAAAATATGAACTTATGAAATTTTCCAGCAATGGAAGAAACTGGGGTAAAATTTCTGCAAATTCAGCAGGAAACAGAATTTTGCTGAAAATTTTCTAAAGGGAGCAACAAGGAAATGTGTTTTTTAGATAGTCACTGTTGCCAAGGTTTGTGCGCAGCCAAGTGTCTATAATTCTGTGACTTTTTAAGTGAAAACAGATTGCTGTGTACTTTAAGAGGACATCGAAAAAAAAAAAAAAAAAAAAAAAAAATTACAGAAAAATTTGAATAAGCAAGTGCTTAATTTTTTAATGTATCGCATAATTCCTTATTTAATAATTTAAATTTGTATTTTAAATTTCCAAAGTATGCTTTCTTTTCGTGTTGATAATGTTTACTGACTTACTACAAATATCGGTAGTTTGTGACTCTTTCTTTTGGGGAAAAAAAAAAAAAAAGGTAAAAAACCACCCATTTGCATCCAATAAGTAACTTTTACTTCTTCATCTGCAAAACATTGCTCAGTTGTGCCAGACTTACTGCTCTAATACAAGGTTGTTCAATAAGTTCGCGGAGTGCCATCTATTCGTCAATATTAGACCTAAAACTTCGACGCCATTTTCATATTTGTTCTTTCTTAAGAACACGTCAAAAGTTTCATTTCGATCTGTTAATTTATTCATTGTTTAACTGCCCTTTATATCTAACGTGTTGTGCCTATTTTCAGGTATGGATAAAATTGAGCAACATGCAGTTATCAAATTCTTTGTAAAGAAAGGTTTAAAGGCAATGGAAATTCATAACGAAATGGTAAATGTGTTGGGTGAATCTGCTTCTTCAAAAACAATGGTTTGCAAGTGGGCTAGTTTATTCAAAAGTGGTCGTACCAGCCTTGAAGACGATCCACGAGAGGGTCGTCCAAAAACTGCATCAACACCGGAAATCATCGGAAAAATACAAGATATGGTATTGGAAGACCATCGATTGACTGAAAGAGATTTAAGAGACTTTAGGTATTTTATTGGGCACAGTGAGCAATATTTTGAGTGTTAATTTGGGTTTCAAAAAACTCTGTGCAAAATGGGTGCCGCATTCTCTAACGATGGAGCAAAAACACATTCGGATGCGACTTTGCCAGCAACATTTGAAGCATTTTAAGAAGAATAAAAGCGATTTTATCCATCGATTTATCACAATGGATGAGACTTGGGTCTACCATCATGATCCTGAATCAAAACAGGAGGCTAAGGAGTGGTGTGAACCCGGCTCTTCGGTGCCGAAGCGAGTTCGTGTGCAAAAATCAGCCAAGAAGGTGTTAGCATCAGTTTTTTGGGATGCGAAAGGAATTTTGTTTACAGATTACCTTCAAACTAAAATAACTGAATTGAAGTACAAATTGTTGCAACATCCAGCCTATTCGCCAGATTTAGCTCCCTCTGATTTCTGGCTCTTCCCACACCTCAAACAATATATCTGTGGAAAACGATTTTCTTCAAATGAAGAGGTAATAGCTGCCATGGAGAAATATTTTGCAGAGCTGCCGAAAAACCACTACAGTCAAGGGATGCATAAATTAGAAGACCGTTGGAATAAGTGTATTGAAGTTGAGGGAAACTACGTTGAAAAATAAAGTCATTTTTACAAATAAAAATTGGTTTCTTCATTTCCGTTCCACGAACTTATTGAACAACCTGGTATCCAAGTAATGAAATATTCATCAGAAAAATTATCACTGAATATCAAAAGTGTAAATCATATGCATTCAAACATGTGTACCAAGTGCTTACCTGAGTTGCCCCATAAATATATTTTGGTGACAATGTTTGTTCCCATATGACTTTTTGATGAAAATGTAACTAATTAGAAAGCACCAAGAATATACATACTTATTTCAAAATAGACTAAGATATAATTCATTTTAGAGCTATGTAAAAAGGTAAACATTTTCAAAATAAAGAAAATACAAAAAAAAAAAAAAAAAAAAAAAATTTTTTTTCATAGTAAATTATTTGTAAGAATAATTTCTCTCATAAAAACATTATTCTCCTTAAATTGCCATATTAAGATGCTGCAATGATAAGTGTTCCTCTACAATTAAACATGCAGTTAAAAATAATCTTTAATGCGTTTAAAAGCTTACCATGATAGGATCATCATATGAGACAAGATTATCCAACTTTGTTCCAAGTATAAGCTTATCCTTCTCCCAGTTTCTTTCTAAAAATATCATTTCAGCAAAAACCCATCCCCAGCCAATCACTGGAACGTTCCTCAAAGACTTTTTGGCACATGTTTTAGCATTCTGAAATAGCAATAATTCTTTAATTATCAATAGTGAAATATCTTCCAAGGTTAAATAACTATTTACATTAAACACATAAATTCACAAAATTATATTTTAAAATGTGATGCTAAAACTGTTTTAAACAAAATTAATAGTTTTAAATATTTACTGAAATACAATAAAACTCTCATCTATCCATCATAATGAATGATGTTGGGATGCTGATAAAACAGTAAATCACTCTTAACAATCATGACACAATTTTTGGACATAAATGCAGTCACCACTCCTCCCATTTTGCAAAATTCTTTCGCACCTTAGGAAGAGGAGACTGTGTCTTTCTACCCTGAAAACTGATAAGGGTTTTATGAAAAAGTGTTGCAAAACTAGGATTGCAGTTTCGTCTAATTTTAAATCATGATTTTCTTTAATGTAAAATCTCTCATTTACACATATTTTGTTCATAAGATTTCTTTGTCTATGAAATGGTTTTAGGTCCTGAAGTGAGAAATAGGAAAACAATGCTTCATTCTTGTTTATATGTCATCCTTCAGTGTGCTCTCTCAGTTATGTGTCACAAAACAGACATTCCTTTGCAAAAAGTTTGTTGCAAAATTTAGTTCAAATAAAAAGGATCTTGCACTGTATCATGTGATACTTTGGAAAGTGTGGTTTCTTATATGCTCTTTCTTCATATCATGGTCTTTTCCAACTCATTGGTAATTTTATGGTTCCAACATTCTTATGAAGTTAAATGAATGCAGTATTTCACTCCTTTCAGAATCATTTGCTTATCCCAGAATATGTTAAATAAAATATAGTGTATAGAATGGTCTTACAATTCTCTGCCCCTCCTTCATGTTTAAGTATTTTTATGCTGAGATTTTAATGAGCATGAGGAGGGCTTCTGATATTCTACTTTGGAAACATATATTTTTTTCCCTTATAATTCTTCAAAATATTTGCAGCAGATTGTCATTAAAAATTTCATAGCATTGTCCAAAATATTTTAAGTAAAAGCAAATCAACTTTAGATAGAATTTTGCCTACTTTCAAGATTTAAGTGGCATCCATTTTCCATAGCTATCACTTCTAACAATGAAACGGGGGGAACACATAATTCAATAAAAATACAAATATATATTAAATATATAAAAAGATGGTAGAGTGGTTTATCCCCTTGATAAGTCAATCTGAAATCAATGACGGTGGCTGCTTTTTTAATATTTAAAATTTACTTTTGGTTTTGGTGATTTTGCGGTAATTCTTGACAGATTTTTAAACAAATAGTTGAAATTATTTAAAATACCAATTTAAATTCTAAAAAATATTTTCATTGATGGTTTTAAACTTGTGTTCCTTGAAGATGATGTATGGAAAGTTTTCTTATTATAAATTATTATGAATTATTGGTTTATTACTTTGCAGCTTTAGCGCAACAAGGTTATAGGCTTTTTACTTTTAATTACTTTATTTTGAATTAAATATATAAAATATATATTTGTATTTATTATGAAGATTTAAACGGTCAATATTACTTATTTAAATTTACAATTATTTCTAACATTTAATGATTAATCAATCACTAAATATTAGAAAGTAATGTGAATAATTATTCAACAAGGAATGAAATAGACTTACTCCAAGCATTTGAAGCTTATCACAAACAAACCAACACATCAACCAATCAGTGTCATATTTGTGATTCATCACTACCATAGTGTGATCTTTTCCAAAATGTGCTAGACTTTCTTCATCTCCATAAAGATTACATGCAGAATTTGACCACCATTCACACATTGCAAGTATTTCTGGAAAAAGAAATTAAATAGAGCTACTTTTTATATTTTATACATAGAGAGGCTCTAAGAGATATGAAAAAACAATAGTCCTACCAAACGCACATCCTCTGCTGCTGCACAGAATGAAACACAGTTAAGAATTTTTGAAGGGTATAAAGCATAAACAAATTCTTTTCATAAAAATAAAATACGGGGGGAAGAGATGGAAAAAATTTAAAAATTTCAAAGTGCAAAATCTACAAGTACTTAACCACACATATGCTAAGCATATGCCACATAACATTTTTGTGACACTGTGGGTTGCCACAAAATACTATTTTATGACATAATAGACTGTCTTATCAATAGTTTCTTACAACTTTTCGGTGGAATGCAGACAACCAGAAAGTGCCCTCTAATTACACACATAACCAACATCATGAAATCATACTGTGATATACACATACAAGTTGCATGAGATCACATTCCCTAACAATATCAAATGCCTACATTTGTTTTCAAGGTATTTACTTTTCAAGGCATTCCTTTACTAAATTTGTCTCTAACTTGTGACCCCTTATTTTCTCTGGTAGATTGGTTATTTATGCCAAGAAAAATATGAATGTTTCAATCATACCTCATATCTAATGCTAAATTTATATGCATTTTCTGAAAACTATTTGAAAACCCATTTAATTGCTCTCTGTTCCAATACAGCAAGTGTAATTTGGGGGGGGGAGGGGAAAGCTTGAAATCAAAATCACATAAAACTTTTTTATGATGAAATATGAATTTTTAACCCTATTTTATTAATAATATTTATAATTAATTTATTTTCATTAAATAAAATAAATATTATATTAATGGGTTAGAATAAACATATGCTGTGCAGCTGTGGATATCTATTTTTCAAATATTCAATTTTCTATCAGTTTGCTATTAAATAAATATAAGTCTAATGCAAAAAATCACTTAATAAACTATTAAAATAAAAATATCACTGACGCATGCATCAGTTAAATTAAGTAAAAATTAAGAGGTATTTAATACGTAAATTAAATAAAAATATTTGTATTTATGTATTCACCTCTCTATTACCTACTTTTCAGATAACAAAAACCTATTTTATCATAAAAATTTATCACATCCAATTATTTTTGCACGATTAAATTCATTTTTAATCTCATTTTGGTCTATTCATTTATTAAAATAGAATAAAATGTCACTTTCTCAAATTAATGATAAGAACTGATAACTAAGAAAAACAAGATACTCAAGATATTTACTACAATGAAAAAGCAAACAACTTGTAGAATTTATCAAACAGGTGCAGCACTCTTATGAAATGCATCAAATAGAAAAGCATGCACAAGGGCACTCAAAGAATACTATGATAAAAAAAAAGTTGCAATGAATTGAATCAGATACTGTAACTTTTCTATATAACGCCAATTTTGTAATAGCAGTAAGAACTGAAATTGTGAAAAACCGTTGAAGCACTTCAATCATATGCTTTTTTTTTTTTTTTTTGGTACTAGTATGTTTTTTAACATTCTAAAAAAAAAAAAATTAAAAAATTCAGATTAGGCAAAAGAAAAGTGCTAAAGAAGATATAAAGAAAAGAAAACTATGTAAAAAACAGTGTAAATTTTGCTTCCCAGCCCATAAATAAAGGATTTTAAGGAAGTATTAAAAAGTCAGATTAAAACTGTTTATTATACATAAACTGTAAACAATCATTTCCTTACTTATTTTTTAATGACTATAGACTGAAGAGTTTTACTCAAATTACATCAGTATTTCAATATAACAACAGTAAATGAATTTTTGCTAAATTTATCTTATCACAGATTAGGCAAAAGATGATAAAAGAAATATATAAACAGAAAGTGTACATTTTGCTTTTTCCCCCAAAAAATAAAGGATTTTAAGGAAGCCAGATTAAAAACTCTTACACATAAACTGTAAACAATTTTCTTATTTATTTATTCATTTATCTTTTAATAAGTATACACTAAAGACTTTTATTCAAATTATAGCAGCACTTCAATACCACAGTAAATAAATTTTATTAAATTTATCTTGTTAATAATGTTCCAAATACATGTGCTTGTAAATACATATTATTAATTTAATACCCATAATATTTTCTGCAGCGGTATCATATGCTTAGTTGGCAAACAACTAAAATTATATCTTTTCAAAACTAAGTGAAAGAATTATCGGCACTGTTCTATTATAGCAGAGCCACAGCCTTTGCGTGAATTAATGGTAATTGTGGTGCGAGTCAGGACTAGGGAACTGCGCTTGTTTTTCACCGTATTCAATTATTCATATGCACATGTTTTATGCTTCATCCATTCATGAAATTTTTCTTGATAAAAATGCTTACTATTTTTAATCTGCCATCAACGGAGGAAGAAGCAACAGCTTTTTTTCAAAGAGAAATGCACTTGTTCTGCGAAAGAATTCGTAAACATGGTCATAAAATGCATTTGTACATCGGAGAAGAGAGGTTATAGCAATCTGTGATATGCGCATCAGAAAGGAGATGCAACATCAGAAATTCGAAAAAAAAAAAAAAAAATCTTTGTGTGGGTTGGTTTAATGGATCGAGAATATTGTTTATCGCTCTGTTGCAACTAATGTATTGTTGGAGTGAGGAACTTACTTCATTAGGATGGTGCAACAAACAACTAAATGGCATATGGCAGTTGTTGATTGGAACAACTACATGAGGGAAGGGTGCTTTGACATCATGAAAAATATTCATTTGGAAAAATAAAAGGATCTGATAAGAACATTGAAATTGATAATCTGTTTTCGTAAAACGGAAGAACCATGCTGATATCCATGTACTGCCGAAAATCTTTCACAACAGTGGATTTTAGGCACCATTTGCAGGACAACAATGAGTGCTTCTTAGTTCAAGTATGCAACAGAAGTGCAAGAACCCTGATGAGAGAAATCCACAAGAAACATGTGAGGGCAGGTTTGATAATATACACATATTCCTGGAAAGGCTACTGATTTGAGGAACTGGAGGAATAGAGTTTCATTAATCATTGATATAAATTTGTTGATTTAATAACTAGAGTTCAAACTCAGAATATTGAGCACTTACAAGAGTCTTTCTTACCAAATGGTGGAGCAAAAAGCACAGAAGCATGGGGTGTCATTACCTAGAAACATGCCTAGCAGAATTCATCTTCCACCATCACTCTGATAATGTACATTAGCTAAAATTTCTGAGCTGTGATCACCGGAAATTATCTGCCAAAAATGAATTAACTGACGTGTTTATGCTTATTTTATTGAATATAATTCGTTTTGTCATTTATATTTAGCGTGAATCTGAAAAACTGAGCAAAACTTCATGGCCTAATAGAATGCAGCTATACAAGGAATATTTGTCATACAAAGTTTGGGTGGAATGCAAGCGGCGAGCCACTAGGTGACATTGGTATAAAAAGGGTTGGTCTTCGCAGCCAACAGCATTTTCTACCAAGAACTGCCGATAGGATGGCTGATTATATGAACCATAAAATTTCCAGGGCGATTGACTGGTGGTCGAGGTGGTCCCATAGCTTGACCACCAAGATCAACGAATGTCTTATGTTTGGACATTTTCCTGTGAGGCCATATCAAAAGCCTAATCTAAGAGTGCCCCATTGAAACGAATATAGATCTAGTTACTAGGACAGCCTTTGTTGGTGGTGATACTCGAGAACTGCCTGGTGTCTTCGCAAATGTGCGTCAGCCCCTATCTCACAGAGTGAAGCCTGCATTACAACCTGCGGAAGGTCTTTTGAACAATTTCTTTGAGCATGTACATCAATTTCATTCCTGTTGATAAAATGTGTTCTGAAGTATCTCCTCTCATTCTAGTGTTAATTGTATAAATGTGACAGTAAAAAAACTATCATTTAACTTCTCACCGCCTGCATTCCAACCATACATTCTGTGACTAATATTAGTCGTATAGCTGTGTTCTATCACTTCGTAAAGTTTTGCCCACTTTTTCAGGTTCACCCTGTATAATGCCTATTTTGTTTCATGAAATGCTTTTTAATCCCATTTACATTTAATTAATAAATATTTCATACACTGACGAGACAAAACATTATGCCCATTCCCACATTTTTCAAAGAACTCTTCTGGATGACGGGAAGAACACATGATTAAAGGAGAATGATATTTAACTACTGCTGGCTGTTATGCACCTGCCACACATTTTGACATATATGAGCATGATGGAAAAGTACTGTATTGTGTGTGTGCATAACAGAAAAGTACCATGTCTGTGTGCACGTGTGTTTGCTATCCATAAACTATAACTAGAAATTATTTTGGTAAAAATATATTTACGGGTACCCCTTGGCGATTTTTGGCAGTACATGGATACCAAGTTTGTGCAATTATTTGACTTGTTATTTTGACTTGTGTTGCACAAACTTGGTATCCATGTACACAACGACCTATTTTCACTTAAAAAGAAATCAGAGAATTGCACAATCCAGGCATTGCGCACTCCCTTGACTTTGTCCATGTACCATCGAACTATATTCACTTTAAAAGTCAAAAGAGCAGCCAACAAAAAAATATATAATCTCAATAAACTGCATTTTAAATAAAACAATGAAATAACATAAAAAAGGAAATTCATCTTTTCACCACACAAAGGAAATATCCGCTTACCTTATTTACGAATTAACATGTCTTCAGTCAAACAAAATTCCTTAACAACATTCAAAAACTTCCTAAACTTACCTGAACTAGAATCTGTACACTGGTGCCACCACATAAATTCACAAAATAAGAGTAAAAAATATCCTCTGTAGCACTGTTTATCATCTGATGTTCAACCGTATACATTTCCTTCCTATAAACAGGACACTTAATAATGGCTACTTGGTAAACCTTCATTTACACACTGGTCAAGTAATGCTCTTTTTCTTTCCAAATTGTACAGAAACTTCAAATTAATCTTACCACATTCAGCCATTTTACCGTCTAAACAACAAAACAAGCATTATACTTCCTAACCAACATACACACAACCCCTTACTAATTTAATGCAGTCATGCATCCGATTATGTCATAATAGGATTTCCATAACATTCAACTACTCGGGCTACCATAAATGAAACAACTTGTCGATAATACAAGGGGTACCCTTCTCTCTACTCTAACCATTATTTACAATTAAAAAAGTTGCCAAAATGCATGATAGAAAAGTACTAAAAAATAATTTTATAACTGCAAATTTTTGAAAAAAAAAATTGCATTTAGAGCAGGAAAGATAATTTAACAGGGACATTTCTTAAAAACAAAGAATTAAATATGTTACATGAATCTGCATTTAAAATGTGTGTGTGTGTGATTATGGCAAAGCCTCGAGGACTATCTGCCTAAGGGTAGGGATGCCTTCATGGAGGACTTTCTAAGGGAAACTGGCTCGTATACACGTTACACATGGGGAAAACCATGAAAACGGCCTGTTCGCAGGATTCGAACTACCAGTGTCCAGCAACTTTACCGCTCGGCCGCTGGTGAGAGCATTTAAAATGATATACTAAATTTTTTTTTACAGATCAAAAGCTGGCAGCCATTTTTATATTCAGTCTCTTCTCAGTTTATCATATCAATATTCGGTTTTCTCAGTAAGATGGCTAATAATTTTTTTTGTCTTTTTATTATCAACTTTTTATATGTTAACTTTATTAAATATCATGTTCCTTTCCATTTATGGTATATAAAATTCAACTTAACAGAAAAAAAAAAAAAAAAAAAAAAAAAAAAAAAAAAGAACTAAGAAATGCTTTTCTGTCAGTGGAACAAAGACCCTAAAACATATTATTCATACCATCCATACATTATAATTTTATTTATGTGATACAGCCGCCTGATCCGAGTCTATCAAGCTTAACTGAAAGTTAGATTTGAAAAATCTAATTTCCAGCAATAATAGATTTGAAAAAACATTTGATACTAAATTCACGGCATTTGAAAAGATTTCTTAAACAATGAATAAAAGAAAAATGTCATGAAATAACATGTATTATCCCATCGACCATGAAACTGTTGCCAAGCAGCGCAATTTAGCACCAATTATGGATAAGCATGACCTAACAATATACTCATAATATCTGTTCTTTCATTTGATGTAATCCCAATTGATTCTCGATAAGCCACTTTTCGTTTTTATGAACAAGGATCTAAATTAAATGTTATTGCTAAATTTTTTGCTTGCATATTTGGGAAAAAAATGATTAAAATTTGGGACCTGCCTTCTAAAGAATAGCAAGCAGTGGATTATTTTCAAAGCTATAGCATCTTACCATTAATATATATATATATTAATTAGTGTACACTATAGATGAATATGACTGATAAAACAGTTATAGATTGGAAAAATTATTTGCAGAACTAATTGATAATAAGTTCCAAGATGGATGCACTGCAGATATGTGAAGTTGCAAATAATAGCAAACATTATATAAAACAGGATAACTATTATATCCATAATTATGTTCAGTTTAGCTAATAAATTATGAAAGTAAGCCATCTGCAGTGGCAAATAAATTAATAACAGCGTATTCTACGTGCATGTGTTGTACTTTGCAAAAAAAAAGGGTGGGGGCAGTTCTATATCTCCTGTTCTACTGGGCAACTTGCATTTTTCATGTCTCGAAAGCACGACTTAAGATATGTATTAGATTTATATGTAGCAGTGCTCTAATATAAGTATTTTGACACAAAATCGGACTCTTTCTGAAATGGCATGTAATTTTTTTTTTTTTTCCATATTTCGATTCTACCACTCAAATTATGCTAAACAGCCAAGTTTTGTAAAAATCACATGAGTAGATTTTAAAAAATTAGCTCTCAAAATTTTAGCTCTTTGGTGTTAATTTTAATTTGGTATATATTTGTTAATACATCTTTTTTATTAAACTCACTTGATTCTTCCTTTCACATTTCTTTTCATTCCAAATCAAATTCACCCATTTTTTTATGATTTATTTTTAAATAATTTTTATAAATTTTTCCAGACCAGTGGCTAGATCCACTTTGGGGATCTGGCCGGTGATTTTTTGGAGGGGATGTTTGGATATTTAGCCAGACAGTGTATAAAACATATTGTACAATATAAAACACATTTCACTTAAAGACATATTCTCTCTTGTGACTATGGAAGAGATTTTGATATTTTAACTCAATTTACCAAAAGACAGAACAAATATTAAAAATGCAGTTCTTGTATACTATGTCATTTAACCCTCCAAGTGGCCGAGCCGTATATATACGTTCAACCAAAATTGTGCTCTAAGTGGCCAGCAAGCATATATACGTCCAACCAAAATCCTCTTCCAAGCGCCCAGCAAGCATATATACGTCCAACCAAAATCTTCCTCTAAGCGGCCAGCAAGCATATATACGCTCGCGTTAGGATTTCTTTCCCCCAGCAGTTTCGACGGGAGTGATTGCACTAATAGGCTCCCTGCTGGGAAGGGTTTCGCTTTTCTGAAATTTAGCTTGTTATTTTGGGGTTGCTGCACATAACTGTTGAGTCGCCAAACATCTATGTTTTGTTCGAATTTTTAATACTGCTATCGAATTAGCCAAGACAGCAGAAATACTTTCAACATGAACTGAAAGTAAAAATGGAATTTATTTCTTCATCTAATATCTGAAATGGAGAATAAAAATAATTGAATAATAACCGCTCTTCAACTAAAATCTGCTTTGACAGTTTGAAGCTAATATATAAATCCAGAGTATTTAATCAAAGTTCCTATTTTTTAATTAGAATCGAATATCCGCAACACAATAAGTTGAACAGAATCATTAAAATAAATTTTAAAAATGTTAATGATTTAACGTACCTTAACATTTAATGAACATTTGTTTTAATAGAAGCATATCAGTATATTGAAAATTTAAATATACAAGAGATGTTTTAATCACAGACTTTTGACAACATAAGACTGATATTAACGTTCTAAACATAGAAACATCTTTATTTTCGGAAATACTAGAATAATAAACATGTTACAAGAATTTTAAATAATCGTAAGCTTTAAACTGATACTCGTTGAAACCAGGACTGACGTCACAGCAGAAGCGGTAGAATTAAAAGGCGGGAAAATTTTTAGAATTTAGAAAAACACTGAGCAGCAAAATTTAGGGATGGCAAAAATTTTGGAATTTAGATAATACACAAGTCAGAGGCATTTAGAAGCTGAAAATGTTTTTTAATTTAGTAATGCACCAGAAAGCAAAATTTAAAACCTTCAAAAGTTACGCCGATCGGCAAAATGCCTAGCGCCGGCCATGGTTGCAACGCCTCGACGTATGCTATCATATGTTAGAGGTTCTGAACTTTATTAAGTAAGCACAGTAATGAGCAAAGTGATTTTTATTAAATATAAAAGTAAACAAGTAATAAAATAAATATTATCATTCTTTTCTATACAACTTTTCCTTAACTTCATTTATTATTAAAATTATTGTTATTATTATACCAATACCAGCTACTTATGGATCTTTCACTACATATTTTAAAGGCGATAGCTGAATTCATCTCCTGCAGTAATCTATAGTATAATAAACATATATTTAAATAGCTTATTGTTTTGTATATGTTTGGGAAAATGGACTAATTTTCATAACAGCAATCTTACAAATAATAAGCAATTTAAATCGGAATAAAAATATTTTATTATTCCAAAGGGTGTTAGCCCAGAAGGGCTATTAATTTCATTTTGGCATTTTGCGTCGATTCACTTTCTGCGTTGATTCACTTTTCAAACTGTTGCCATCAAATATTACAGCCCTGTATTATATTTAAAGAAATTAAATAATAAAGAATCTTCATAAATGTATGTATGTTTCTCGCATTGTGATAAAACAACGGTACTTAGAGACATCAGATTTAAAATAACGTAATCTTCCACCAAATATGGTCATCTGGAAGCCCTAATTTGGAATTTGTTTTATTATCGATTTCATATTTTGGAACACTGTAAGGAATTCTTGATAAACAAACTCAACGATTTCAAAGTGAGCAATGACAATATTGTACGGGAGGGGGGAAATTATCTCCAACACTCCAGACTGTGTTTCGGAAATTCTAATGATACGCTTATTTTAAAATTATTTTGCGATATTGCTGTTGAATTGAATTCTATGGTTTAAGTGCGAAGAACATGATATTTAATAAATGAAAGTAACACACAAAACCTTACAAATTGGGCGTAATGTAAAATCTGAAAACGTTTTCAGATTTTATTTATTTTTTCTTCTCATTAAAACTGCAGTTGTGACGTGAATACCAGCAATTTTTCCTACGAAGTCTCTCTATAAAGATGTCTACCTCAAGGTAAATAGCTTTTCCGTGCATTTCCATTTAACTTTATCAAATCTGTCTACAAACACGGACGTCTAGTGATTATCTAAACAGTATAAAAACGTAGTCGTTTAATACGTATGCGTAAAAAAAATGTTATACATATTTTATTACAGTGTATTGTAAAAAGTGTCGCTTAAACACTGTCATAAAGCAGCGAATGAAAAAAAAAAAAAAAAAAAAAGAGCTTCTCACTTTCCGTACAACTGTTAACAAGATCATTATTTTGTTTTCAAACAGAGAACAAAATTTTCAGAATAGAGAATTTTCAGAGGATGAAATATGTCGAAAGAAATTAATGGTGTTACCGCAATTTCGGTTTGCGAATTTTAAAAAATCCATACAATATGCACAAATCTATAACAATCACTTGAATGATTTTTAATACCCAATTTAGAAGACAGACCTGATATTTGATCAATATGCTTTCAGTTTTATCTTCTCGGTATTAATAGATTGAATACGTAATTCAATTAAACTTTTCCTTGAAAGCATCAATTTCATTTGTAAATGTTTTGCAATACTAAATACTAATATTATTAGAATTCTCAGCCTTAGTAAAAGGCCAACCACTGGCAGAGTGAATAAGAGTACTGTAATTGTGTTAAGCCGGCGTTAAAATCCCAGAGAATGAGGTGGCTACTTAGTCGTTTTTGTATTTTTTTTTTTTTTTGTATTTTTTTTTCCCCATGAGCAATGCGAACACGAGCTAGTTGCCCTTGAAAAATCCTCCTCGTATGCGTCTTTTGCCTTAGGGAAATAGCCCTCGTATGCTATATCAGGTACGCTGCAAACTTGGGAAAGTTTATGTTTTTACATTATAGTTAATTAAAAAAGCAATCAAACCCAATAATACTGTTTATGGATGTTTCAGAAGTTATTCAAGACTTAAAAAAACATACTACTAGTGTCTTTTGTAAGCGTTACTAGAACAGAATTTTTGATAGGATTAAATTAGATCAAGAAAACTGCAATCTATTGGCTATGCATTAAAGAAAAACAATTAATTCCAAATTATCATTCATTTCAACATGTTATGGACAAATCTTTAATTAAAAAATATGTATTTATAATAAAAACAAGATCAAAAGAGGAAAATATTTCAATTTTTCAATTTGATTGTGAAGAAGTAGAAAAATGCAGTAAATTTTTCGTATGCTTTAAGAATTCTTCAATTTCATAGAGTCTACCTAGCGGTAATGTCGCTGAACTGGTAGTTTGACCTAGGTTGAAATCCTAGTGAACGGGTGGACTGCATGGGAGTTTTAATGGTTTCCTTTTCTGTAGCGTGAATACGAGATATTTTCCCTTCAGAAGTCTTCACGAAAGCATCCTTGTTCATAGGCAGATAGTTTTAGTCTCTTAGTTAAGAAGAATTGTAGGTTACCTCACTTGCGTAAACAAACGAAAGTGAGTTCTCGCTCTATATTTGCTCTTATAGACTTTTGCATTGATTTAAGTTTAATGTAAATTTGAACGTGACTGTAAAATTAATTTTTTATGTCACAAATATTATTAAATTTATATAGCATAATCATTGGTACGCAAGTGAGCTAAAATGTTCTTCTACGGACTTTGAGTCATTACGGCTTTTGATGCTGCAGACGTGAAAAATGTACATTGCCCTTTGCCGGGATTCGAACCCTGGAGCTCTCGAATACGCGTCGAGTATGCTTCTAATTACACCGCGATGGATTACGTAAAGGAGGGGGAAAATACCTTATTAATTAAACTAACTATCATAGTGTCCAAACTCTGCTATTCTATTCTAAGCAAGGCATTGAAGAAAGCTGCTCTGCAGTAACTCTTATTCTCGAAGTAAAGGGAAACAAACTACTGAAATATAATGTCCTTTGATTGTAATCAATTTTGAGTTTTCCTTATTTGAAAATATAGTTATTTTAAAGAATTTTTTTTCCTTTTATGAAAATAAACGATCTACTCTTTACTGAGATCAATGTACTAGGAAAAAGAAACGTAATTTATCATATCAAATATACATGAAAACAATGAACAAATTAGAACTCACTTCAGTTATCTGCAATCAATGCATATAATCTCTAGGAATACATCAAAGATGAATGCGTTGATTATATAATGGAATTCACGGATTTATGTAAGATTAAAAGCACTTCCTTCATTAGCGACTTGAAAACGATATCTAACGACGCAGGTGTGGAATTGCAATTAAAAAGCGCATAGGATAAGCGATTTTGTAGAAGAATAACAAATATCATAAGCTTGAATTATTTTGTCGGTTATGGAACTTAGAATTTCAAAATTGTGAACATTACTGATAAAACAGTAATAATAATAATAATAAAATAATATTTAAATAATAAATTATAAAATATTATATATATTATTAATTATTTAATAATATATATTATTAAATAATTATTAATAATATATATTATTAAAATAATAAATTATGCAATAAGGGGCGTTTTTTTAATGTTTTGTGCGTTACCTTTATTTATTAAATATCATGCTCTTCGCACTTAACCATAAAATTCAATTCAACAGCAACATCGCAAAATAATTTTAAAATAAACAGATCTTTAGAATTTCCGATTCAGTCTCGCGCGCTGAAGGTAATTTTTTTTTTTTTTAAAATCCCTTACAATGTTGTCATTTCTCGCTTTGAAATTGTTGAGTTTGTTAATAAAAAATTCTTTAATGTCTGACAAAATATAAAATAAATAGTAAACCAAACTCCAAATTAGGGCTTCCAGAAAACTGAATCAATACAGAAAGTGAATGGACGCAAAATGCCAAAACGAAATTAATATCCTTTCTGGGCTAATGCCCTTTGGGCTAAAATGAAACTACACAAAATGATTTTTTTTTTTTTTTTTTTTTTTTTATCCAAGTTATTTACATTTGCAGAATAAAAGAAAAATCTGAAAAGTTTCAGATTTTAAATTACGTCCAAAGGGACTTTTTTAACATTTTGTGTGTTACCTTTATTTATTAAATATCACGTTCTTTGCACTTAAACAATAAAATTCAGTTCAAGAGCAATATCGCAAAGTAGTTTTAAATTGAGCATATCTTTAGAATTTCCGATACATAGTTCCGCGCGCTGGAGATAAAAAGGTTTTTTCTGTACAACATTGCCATTGCTCGCCTTTAAATTTAAAGTAGCAAACTAAACGATTTCAAATTTTGGCTTCCACATACATATATCTGCAGTAGGAATACCTCATTCAAAATTCGATGGCTGTATGTACCAATGTTTTATCACAATGCGAGAAATATACATACATTTATGCAGATTTTTCATCATTTAGTTTTTTCAAATATAATGCAGGACTCTAACATTGGGTAGCAACAGTTTGAAAATTGAAACTGACATTTATAGTGAACCAACGCAAAATCGCAAAACGAAAACAATAGCCTCCAAGGACAAAGCCCCTTTGGACTAAAAAGAATATTAATGAAAAGACTTGGACATTATTCTTTAATTGTTAAGCATTATTCGTTAGATTAACTTTTGAGAGAATTTAGGGAATAACGTAAGAGTTTCACTTATCATACAGTGTTAAAAAATCTTTACTATCCTTTTTTTGTTTGTTTTGTTTTTAGTTTTTTGTTTTGTTTCTAAAAATTGTTGCAACAAACTGTAGTTTTATTCTTGAAACGTAATTCTAACTTGAAAAAAATCTTCAAATGAAATGACAGATACTTTCTCACGATCCCGAAAATCAAAGATATATATCGTCTGCATCTTTCCTTTTGGATACAGGGCCAAGTCAAAATTGCTTGAATGAGGCGGGGGGGGGGACAGAAGAAAAGGCAGGGACAACCCTGCAGTAGGTTGTCCCTGCCTTTTCTTCTTTCCCATTCTGTCTGTTTCATTGTGACTGAGGGTAATAAAATTTCCCGCGCTGCTGGAGAAGTTGTCCCTTCATCTAAATTAGGTTGCAATAATTGTAACGTTTTGGTCCCCCTTTTTTTTTCCTTTTGAAGGATTTTTTAAGCTTTCACATTAAAGAAAAGTTCTGATATTTTGTATTTCCTATCTGTTGTCTAAAAGTGTGTAATATAGAAGATGTAAATCCTTAGTTCAATTTCAATCAAATTTAATCATATTAAAATTATTATTTTCTTAAATCACTGAATAATAATTTACAATAAAATATCAATCATTCGTATAATGGCATATTTTAAAATTTTTACGTCGTTCGTTTTAGAGTTTCGGATGACCTCTTGTTGTCCATCCATTAAAAGTATTATCCACTGAACGATGAGTGCGCATTCAAAACATAAAAATTTTAAAAAGTAGATGAATAAAGATTTTAATTAATTTTGGAAATAGGTATAGTCTACACTAAAAATGGATAAAAAATATTTGAGCTGTCTTATTCCAAAAGCGTTAAATTTCTAAAAGCATTTCAAAACATTTTTGATTGTTGCTATGATAAAATAATACGAAATACCAAAAGCAGATTTTGGTTTTTGAAATAAATTACTATCATGAAACTACATTTATAATATTCTGTTGCATTCTGATGACCATACTTTAGATACTCCTTCCAGTTTTAAATTAAATGTTGAATAGAATTGCAGATATAAATTTATGCACAATGTTATGAAATTTACGTATGGTGGAAATAATCATACAATACTTGCCACCAAGAATAATTCTATGTAACAAAACAGTACTTCAGGTTCTGCATATAAAACTGTATAATGTTAGTTATATTATAAAATGTTCAGGAAACATCAAGAATTTCACTTTATTTGTAATCATTCTCATTCAGCGTTGCAAGTAAATTCATGGTAATCATGAACTCCATGTGTGCAATTTTCGCTCAATCAATCGAGCATTTTCAATTATTAAATATCCATTCATTATATATATCATTTCCATAGTAAAGTTCTCGATTTCTTCTTTACTTACTCAAAAAGAAAGCTAGAAAAGTACATCGTTCGAGAGTCCTCCCTTTTTGAGGTATATTTAGCGAATTCCATTAAATTATTTGTCTAATGTGTAGTTAAGAGTTGAAGGTTGAGAATTATGCAGTTTAGAACTTTTTTGACTGAGTCAAATTTTGAAATAAATTTCTGATTTGCTTTGCC
The DNA here is from genome assembly GCF_044657685.1 of Stegodyphus dumicola. Taxonomy (NCBI): domain Eukaryota; kingdom Metazoa; phylum Arthropoda; class Arachnida; order Araneae; family Eresidae; genus Stegodyphus; species Stegodyphus dumicola. The sequence goes on along the minus strand of NC_140768.1, from coordinate 155,263,009 downwards.
AATTTCAGTTGCTTCTGCAACGCTAGTACAATATTTCACCGAATACGAGTTTTCCCATTTGGTATTTTTATTCCGACAGAAAATTCAGTGTGGGTCCATAAGGTTCAAATTTTTGTTTGTGTTTCTAACCACATTATTAGATTTAAAAAGACATGGAGGTGCTTCAAATTACAAAACGAACAAAAGTGTAGGAAATTAAAAGATGCAAAATGAAACGTATTAAAAAATCTTTTTAATTACTCAGTTTTCAGAACGTCATTGGACGCCTCGGTTTAAAATGTAGCTAGTGGGTTATCAGGTCAGGGTATTTGGATATGAAGAAGCACACGACGGCTGTCCTAAGGGAAGGTATATTTTCGAGGACGACTTGCTCAGCGAAACTAGGTCGTATTCACATTACACAAGCAGAAAGCCACAAAATGGTCTATATAATAACAACTCGCTCTTCTGCGCAATAACCTAGATCGAACTACCAGTATACAGCTGTTTACTTCTCGACCACAAGTGGAGCCCCTACTCCGCAGATCACGTGATTTAACGAAACAGAAATTTTTTTTCATTCTTGATTGTTCGCTTGACTGGATTTGATGCACACAAAGGCTACATACCTAAGGGAAGGGATGCCTTCATGGAGGACCTTTTAAAGAAAATTAACTCCCATTTATGCTATACAGTGGAAAAATCGCTTTTCTTGTTGAATTGAAATTTTAAGCTATAGCTATCCTGGGTAAGGAAACGAAATTAAATAAAAGAATTTACATAAACTTCAAAATATATACGCTAAAGTTTGTGTTTTAATTATAAGTGTTTAAAAATAATGAGGACAAGGATCCTTTGAAAAGTGTTGTATGATTTTGACTTTAGTATCATATGATCAGAACTGTTGGGATAATTTAAGAATTATTTTTTTTTTTTTATTTTTCAATGCATTCTGATAAAACTTGCATATTAAAGATTTTATATATATATACATATGCATGTATGTGTAAATTTCCACACAGAGCATGATTTCAAGTATCATATTTTTGAATTTTCGATATAGCAAATTAATAAGAAGAGAAACATGCCAATATAACAGTTAAAATTTGTAAAAAAGTAAACTTTAAATTCGCATAGATTTTTAAATAAACATTTATCAATTTCAAGAGCGAACTGGCATAAGTCCTTCTTCTTCAGACACGAAACAGATTTACTGCAATTTGCCTGCTCAAGATTGCTCTAGAAATCGATAGTGTATTATATCCTTACGTATTTTTCCCACTATCGTTTTAGCTGCAGGCTCCGTAAATTAAAAAATATTCCTGTATCTTTCCCCTTCCTCAATGTGTTCAGAGGACGCAGTCCTCTAAATTTTAAATTGGATTGGTACACGTCGTGATTATTTTCATCTTATTGACAAAAACAAATCCCTGCAAACTACCTGTGAAGGTAACGCCGAACCTTTCCCTTCTAACTCTTGAAATTTATGCCTAATACATGAACCGGCGAATAACAGCGAAGTAAACCCGAACTGACATTCACTCTATGATTTATCTAAGTCAGCTACACATTACTCTTCTCTAATTATTTACGTATGTCTTGGAGCCTAGGAGTAGCAGAGACAAAGCATCAGCTTTAACACTGTACAGAGGGAAAAATAAAAAAAAAAATTCTTATTTAATGTCATATAATTTTATCTAACACGATTCAAGACACACTTATTTCAAGGCATTTTAATTTAATTCTGAAACTATATTTCCGTTCAAGAATGTGTTTCTAGAATTTATAACAAAAAAAAGACGCTTCTTTAGGGAAATGTTTAAAAACAGTTTTAACTTTGAAAATACAGCATCTTAAAACTGAATTTTAGATTTTTTCAGTGCACTAAATTAGGCAAAATTCTTCTCAGTTCTACGTTTATTCGCACGATAGTTTTAGTCTTAATTTTCATTTTAAGTTAGAAATACTTAAAGCATTAATAAAAGAAAGTGAAAAAAAATTATATTTTGGAAGTTTTCTGTGCGTATGTACGAATTTAGAAAAATTTCAAGTAATTTATCGTTTTTCAGTACAAGATTTAAAATCATCATTATAAACTTTTAATATGGAAAAGGAATTTTTAATAAATAAAATCATTCAAAAATCTAGATAGTGATATAGTTTATCTGAAAAGAGTTCATTTATGTGCCGGCTTTTCACTTTAGACGATCTTTTATCATTGCACTCTACTTCATGACACAGTTTTCTTTCCGCAAATCTCTCCAGCGACGGGGGGAAGGCATTGAGGGTCTTAATGTAGCAAAGAATATTTTATTTTTATCTAAAAAAAAGTATTTATAATAACGATGAATAGGAAGCTGAGAATTAAAGAAAATTAAGATTTTGGTAGGAAAAAAAGAAAAATGCAGAACTTGTAAAAACTGAATGGTATAGGAAAAGTTTTAATTTAATATTCTATCATATAAATTCGTTGTTATCAGCATTCAAAGTTACCATGTAAAGAAACATTTTTGAAATTCAAATTCATCTCAAATAGATTTAGTAATAATTCAAGTCAATGTCGTTGGAAAATATTCACGTTAACGTCATTCAGAAAAGATTATTGATTAGAATATAAATTGAAGTAATTAAAAGATAAAATAAGTAAAATTAGTTGTTTATTAAACTATAGGCTAACGAAATGTATTTTATTTAGTACATAAATTGTGTACGTTTTTATTTGTATAATGTGATGAGTAGAAAATTTTGATGACCGCATCTTTTCTCTGGGCCTAATTATTAGTTCTATTCTTCTTCTTGCTACGTAATACAAATGAGTAATGGTACAAAGTTATGGTGGAATGAAAACGTAATTTTCTATAAATTTTTGCGTGAGGAATGACCACAATTTTTATGCAGATTTTGTGAAATATTTTAGTAAAACACGGAGAAATAAAAGTAAATAATTTTCCAAATAAAAAACTAAAACTATCAATTTCAAACACATATTCATAAAGTATGTACGCTGTTTAAAATCTGCTTAGTTACGCAGCCAACACGGCGATAACCACTAAAATCTGGTATACATTCAATTAAATCTTTCTTGCCATAACGGGAGCCTGCTGGACAAAAGGACATGGACACGTCAATACGCCCCGCTGAACGACGGTCATTTGAGTGGGGGGAAAGCAACTAAAGACAGCGAAACGTCTGCCGCTTTTAGCTTTAATCTGGATACAGAATGGGCAGAAGAAATAGTAGAATCTGGTTTCTTTTCAAGACATGAAGAGATTTTAGTTGAGGGTCTCGGCCACTAGGAAGGTTAACTCCTTGAGTGACATGCCATCTTTATCCGGTCATGAGATTTTTTGTCACATGACATATATATGCTTATAATTTAAAATACGGTACTATTCCATTTTGAGGACCGTAAAATATCGCCAAACTATTGTTGATGCTAGTGCTGCCAAAAATAGTTGCAGCAACCCTAACGCAAGAAAAGACGTATAATAGTAAATAACTATTTAAGATTATTGTTTTAATTTAGATGAAAGGTTAATTTCATATAAAACTTTTCTATTGTTATAATTTATATAAAAAAGGCTAAATATAACTGAATGGAAGCATAAGAATAAATAACTATTTCAGATCATTATTATAATTTATATTAAAAAAAGGCTAAACATATTTGAGTTTATTCCTGCATCGCTATTTCGCTACCGCGTTATCGCTAAAGAATAATTTCATCTCGTTAGTTGCTCAAACATAATTTTCTATCATGAATGATGCCTTTTCTTTGAAAAAATTCTATTGCAAACTTTTCGCCATGAGCAATACCCAAATTGTTAAATCCATAGGATATCAAAAAATGATTTAAAAATTAAACTATTTCAATGGCGTCTTAAGAAATATAGAACTATCTAAACTTATGCACTTAGAAATCAGCGCGTACGCTAGATTTAAAACAGCGCGCGCTGTTTTAAATGGACGCATTTGCTAGATTTGGCGCTTTTGCGCATGCATTTTCATTGCAATTTTTTTAACGGTCCTCAACACGGAATAGTACCTAAAATACTTTGTTTTCCTACTTTCTCCAATGAAATAAATATTATCTTAATGAATGCTAGTTTATGAAAACAGAGATTAATCTAAGCACTTATACATATTTAGCTAATAATCAATTTTCCTAGTACTAATATAAAAATAGAAGTTTCACCTTAAGTGAATTATTGGGTGCATGTTAAATATGAGGATTTCATTGTTAGATAATGATTTTATTCCGGTAACCTTATTTTCATTGTTAGATAATGATTTTATTCTGGCAGTCTTATTATTATTATTTTAATGGTAACTTGAATGTATGGGATTGTAGGATACAGATTACATATTCACCATTTCTTATTGCAATTTGTTATTTTGAAAAAGTACAAGCAGAATCCCTCTTTTAGTTTCCTTATTTGAAGTTTTTCCATTGGAGTCAGCTGTTCTTCAAGCATTATCATGATTGGCTGCATGTGATGTCGAGGTTGTGCTAATGTCCAATTTTTCTTTCAGCAAGACTACTATGTATGCAGCATAAAAAATTAAGAATTTCACGCGAAAGGTAAGTGCTTTATTTTTTAATGTATGACATAATTCTTATTTAACAATTAAAATTTTGATTTTAAATTGCTAAAGTGTATTTTCTTCAAAAATGCTGATAATGTTGTCTGACTTACAACAAATATAGACAGCTCGGCAATCTTTTTAAAAAAATCTGAATTGGGAGCCACGACTTCTTTGTGCGGCCTATTAAATTATACACATTGGTGCTACTTTGGTAGATGGTTGCACAGATTTTGGCGATTTTTCTCTTGACGAGTAATACAACTTATGGTAAACCCATTGCTGGATAAGTTATTTATGGTAACCGATACTTTGTTGTCATTTTATTTAAAAAATAATATGTTTTATTGTGCATAAATTCTGTTTTAAATATTATTTATGGCTTCTAAATATTAAAAATCAATTTAATTTTGCATTTTTATTTGAAATAAAAATTTTATTGTTTATCATATTTTATGAAATTTTATGTTGTGGATGATGTAATCAATGACGTCACCTTACTTTAAAAGTAATTGGTTTTAATATGTATAAATTTAATCTAATGTTTTAAACATTATTTATGGCTGTAAAATATTAAAATACAATTTAATTTTGCATTTTTTTAAAAATGATTTTATTATGTATGAATTTTTAAATAATTTTAATTCTAGGTGTGATGTAATAAGCTCTCTGATTGGTTACAAAACATTTGTGCATTAACGAGCTGTAATCAGCTCCCTGATTGGTTACTGAAAATTTGTGCATTTCTGCGCCATTTTAAAATTTAATTTATATCTTTGAATTCCTTCAAAGATGTCTGTTTCTAAGATGAATGTTGTTATTGGTAAGTACCAAGAATTATTGGTATCAGAATCAAAAAATTGTCCTTTGAGACCTTATTTTGGCCAGCCTGGCTTTCCTTATCAAAGATTTGTTTACAAATTGTTACAAGGGTCAGAGGAAACTTATTTTAAATTTTTGGAGGAAACCTCACTAATTGCGAATACGCCTCGTATTTATTTACACTTGCCTGCCATCTTAAAAAACGACATTTTCAACAAAAAATTCATGCATTACTTTTAACGATATTTATTTCTTTTTTTAAGTTTCGAATACTTTACTATGCGTAAAAACAGCGTTTTTCAAGATGGTTGACGTTTGTAAAACTCGCACCAAAAATCCGTGCAACCATCTACCAAAGTAGTACCGTACACATTTTTTGCTACACTTCATTTATTCTGTGAATTATTCTAACTCAATTAACTGATCCCTTAACATAAGTTGAAAATGACAACAAAAACTGTAAATTTTGAAATTAAATATCCTGATCAAGTTTTGTTGTACGAGTGTGAAACTTCTTGTATTTTTATTATTTCATAACCAGTATAAAAGTTGTTATTATGGAAGTCAAACTTCTCGTATTTTTATTATTAGATAACGAATATATATGGAATATTTTTTATATATTCCCAAATATAATTCCAAATATTCCCAAATATAACTGGGAGACTGCATTAAAAGTTCATTCATTTTGTTATTTGTCAAAAATGATGTTTTCTTTTTTAAATCCAACATGGAAGCACTTCCGCAAAGGATCCGTTAAATGCAAACATTGCCAAAAATGGCGATAAAAGCTCAAAGCTGGTAACTCGGCGAATTGGTTTGTCGGAGGTAGCAACCTGATTCTACAAGCATTTGCCTTAGACAAAGAATATTTCTCGTCTGTTCGGGGCTACATTTTTCCAATGACTAGCGGTATCGGCGAGGGTGATGATAACTGATAACACGGCTGTGTTCTTACATAATTTTTAAAAGACTTTAAACGTGCAGAACCAAAGGGCTCCTAAAGTATTATGATTAACCTGGACCATGATAATATAAGTTTTAAATAATTATGTTTTTATTTTTATTACTGTGTTTTTTACCTATAATAAAAATTAAATCAGTTTTCGTGCTTAAAAATTTGATATATTTTAATGCATTTTAACAATTACTTTTCAAAAGATGCTAGGTGTTTATATACAACAGACGATTAGAATGAAATAAAAATTATTATTGGTTCTCTGAGATGACAAAATACTTTTATGTAATCTTAGGGTCATCAAAGTTAATAAACCACTGCTTTGAGTAATTAATCAAAGTTTGAATGAATCTTGAAAGATAACAAGATGTATAATGTTTCTTCTAGTTTTATTTACAATGCTACTTTAAAGGATTTGAATATTATTGAAGATTCTTGGCATTGTCAAATTTATTATGAAAAAGGCAGTTGCATCAAAATAAAATATTTTAAGCTATCAGCAAGTAAATTCAAAAAATAACTTTGAAAAATTGCTTGAGTAAAATGAATGTTTTAAATGTATTCTTTAGTAATGAATCCATTAATCTATTATATGTACAGTAGCACTAATTATTAAACATAATTTTGAGAATATGGACAAGCAAAGCACTTAATGAAAAAGACACACTAAAAATAATAGTATTCTGTATGAATGACAGAGAATATATGCAATGAATACCATGGCCAAATACCTATATAAAGAAAAAGAAACAAAAAAAAAAAAAAAAATATTTTCTACCTCAACACTTGAAACGTAATCCTGCTATGCAAGCATTTTCTTCAGATTTTTCCTGCAACTGGTTAAGACCATTGAATACTGGTAGTTTGATCTGGTTTCATATTATGGTTAAAGGGCTGGCTGCATGGTCGATTTTTCTAGTTTTCCTCATATGTAATGCAAATACAAGCCAGTTTCCCTTAGAAAGTTGTTCAAAAAGGCACCTTCTTCAGGTCAATAGCCGGTATTCTTTGCCATATTCAAAAAACCTAAACTTTCTTTCAGATTCTACATTGACATGTTATATCTGTTGTAAGCAGGACAATGATCATTCAGCTTCTATCCGTGTGGCAGGAGTATATTTAAAACATGTCAGAATCATGGGATTCATAACAAAATCGACCATGTTTTTAATCTTGAAAACTTTATAAATTTTCCTGATTTTCTTACGTCATGGGTTTCACTAACAAGATATTCATACATTCCTTCAAGTTCACAAGCAGTTGAGCAATACAATTGCTGAATACTGGTAGTTTGACCCAAGTTTGAATCTTCAGTATTCAGTATCTTGGGCCATCACACTGTCATGCCCTCCAAGTTATTACTGCTTGGCATAATAACAATCTCACATGGTCAACCATGTTACCCACTTTGTCAAAACTAATACATCACCTGCAGTCTCTCCAAAGACTCTCACTATAACAGAGATTAAAAAATATCCTTTTTAAGAATAGAGATAAGTTTGTCAACGTCTGGCTACAATTCCGGAACTTTTCATGCAAAGCATTTATGACTCATTTCACATACAACATTTTGAGAAGTGTTTCATCTGTCTTTTTCATATGAATGGCTGCATCATTCAGAAGAAAATGATGTTGTCATGTTTAATTTCATCAGACCTGATGCAAAGTCTAAAATACTGGAACTGTTGGTTTTTTCCACATCTGTTATAAGGAGAAATAATTTCAATAATATCCTGGGACTGGAATGATCCTAGGGTTAATTTGTCAACAGCATTGGTTATTTCATAAATGGAAATTAGAATATTGCTTTTTCCATTCTCACTTCGGATATTCTAAATTGCACTAATGTATACACAGAGTCGTAGCTAGGGTTTTCAGCGCCCAGGGACAACTGAAGATTTCGCGCTCCGTACTGCTTGCCAAGGATGGAAAACATTTAATTCTAAAATGTCGTAATCAGTTTGGCGCCCCTTGGATTCAGCACCCGGGGACAGATGCCCCCCTCTAGCTTTGCCCCTGTGTATACAACACTGAATTATGTCCATTTTAAGGTAAATTTGCACAACATCATTTCTTAAAAGTTTCTAAACATCTTTTCAGAGATGGACTTTCTTACAAGATTCAGATAATGAAGATATATTTAGTTTAGTGATCATCAGTCTGAATCAGAAAAAGAGTATGTATCTTCAGAAGACATCCCTTGTGATCAAACTGACTATTTTGTAGGAAAAGATAAAACAACAAAATGGAAGAAAGAACCCTTTCGAATTCAAAGACGCATGGCTTCCCATAATATCATAAAAAAATTGCCTGGCAATACACATATATCTAAAGATGTGGCTTCACCTATCGATGCATGGAAGCTAATATTTGATGACACAATGATTGAAATGATTGTGAGATAATGTAATATTTAGAGAAAAAATATTTCGGGAAATTTTAAAAGAGACGCAAAATCTATGGAGAAAGAAGAGTTTCTTGTATTTTTAGGACTCATACATAGCTGGATTGCACAAATCCTTCCATGTAAATGTTAGAGAATTATGGGCAACTGATGGAACAGGATTGGATATTTTTCGTAAAACAAATGAACTATAAGCGTTTTCTTTTCATTCTTTATGCCTTATCAGTCGTAGCTAGGGTTTTCAGCGCCCAGGGACAACTGAAGATTTCACACCCCCAACTGCTTGCCAAGGATGGAAAACATTTAATTCTAAAATGTCGTAACATCAGTTTGGCGCCCCTTGGATTCTGCGCCCGGGGACAGATGGCCCCTTTGCCCCCCTCTAGCTACGCCCCTGTGCCTTACAATTCGATGATGTCAGAACATAAGATGGCAGAAGAAAAAGTGTAAGAGATTTGTCTGAAAATTTTGTCAATAGTCAGAAATTATATCTTGTAGGGGAATACGTGACTCTGGACGAAAAGCTAGAACCTTTTTGAGGACAATGCTCCTTTCGGCAGTATATGCCTAAGAAACCTGCAAAATATGGTATATTTACTGTGGTTGATTTTAGAACCTTCCATACTTTCAACGTGGAAGGTCAGCAGCCAGATGGGCAATACAAGAAAGTCAACAGTTCTTGTGAAAAAGCAAAGTGCATCCTAGCTCCATTATACAATTCTGGAAGAAATGTTACCACAGACAGTTGGTATACCAGTTATGAATTGGCCAATTTCTTACAGAAAAATAAAATTTCTACCGTTGAAACAATATGCAAGGATAAGAAGATTATCCCACCTGAATTTGTGTCAAATAAGAATAGAGAACAGCATTCAACCCTCTTAGGGTTTTAAAAGGATATAATGCTACTTTCTTATGTGGCTGAAAAGAACAAATGTGTTAACCTTTTGTCAACTATGCACAATAATGACCATATTGATGAAAGCATGGGATATTTGAAGAAATCTGAAGTAATTATATTTTATAACATGATAAATGGAGCACTTGGTATAGTCGAAGAAATGGGTGGCACTTATTCTGTGGCCAGAATATCAAACCGATGGCCTGTGGGCATATTTTTTTCGCTATTAAAAATTGCCGTCATAAATTCAAGGATCTTGCTTTTATCTACTAGTCATCTGAAGAAAACGTAAGTACTTTTGATTTGTTATTAATTTTAAAATTAACATTATTTTTAAGCTATTTCATATAATAAATGTTGTAATTAATACAGAATGCATTACTTTACTGAATTGTAATATATTTCATTTGTATGTAATTTACTTGTGACACGCGTTCTCGTGTTACATAATACAGCGTGCGTCTTCCCGGGTTAACTACTAAATGTCATTATTAATCTATTTATTTTACTTCTATATGCTAAATATCTCATAACTTGACTGTACACCCTAAAATCATGGCTTCCATATGAAAAATATCTTGCAATTTGACATTACACCCCTAAAATCATGGCCGATTAGCCGTTGATGAACTTCGCAAATAAATATGCACCGGCCCCAACGGATCCTTTGTGGAAGAAAATCCTCCAACATTGCCAAAACATAAAAATTTTCATCATTTAAAACACTTTTGTCACTGCAAGTACAGTCAAAAGTCGTTAATCCGGACTCGTTGGGACTTCGGCTATTCCGGATTATCGATTTTTCCGGATTATAGATCATCAGTTTAAATCTCGTAAGATGTCATGCAGAAATTCTAAAATTAAAAATATGAAACTGTAATTTATGAAATAAAGAGCAATTATGATCTAAAGGGTATCAAAATTTACAAAAAAAAAAAAGCTTAATATTTATTTGTTTACTTTATTAAACATTTCTTTCAATGTAAGTTGTTTAAGTTGCTTCGTTTTATGCGATAATACTTTCTCTTTAATTCTATAAACAGACATAATTTCTTGTTCAGTTACAAAGTTCCGCTGTTCAAGTCCCGTAATTGCTGTGCCGAGAATATCGACTAACTTTTCAATTGAAATTTTTTCGTTTTCACTAACCTCTCTGTCACCTTCTTCATGTCTTTATCCAATTTTTGCAGCAATTCGACTTTTTGTTTGATGGACATCGAAACATACTTTCGTTTTGTAGATCCTTTGGGAGCTCTAGCATCGGAAATTCTATTTGACATAATTGAAAGTTCAAGCTTACTTTTATAAAATTGCTCTTACAATCTGCAAAAAATAATAATCCGCATCCAATTCGAAGATTAAGGAACAATGCAATCATCAACATTAACTGAAATAGATAATTTTAGCTTATACCGTCCGTTATACATTAAACGCGCACGCGAAAACGTATTCTGCGCTTGCGCACACGCATATGCGCAGTCGTAAAGGTCTTACGCGCATGCGTAAACGCCTATGCGCATGTGTCAACTGTCGGCGCATGCGCAGAAAGTTTTTAGCTTTGAGGTCCGGATTATGGGTGTCCGAATTAACGACTTTTGACTGTATATGACTACAACCGATGATTGTGAAAATAAAGGCCGGGTAAGGACTTTTAAGCCATGTATGGAAAGTGCATATTACATGTGTGTACATATATACGTTTGGTACTGCCAATTTAAATAAAAAAGGGAGGTGTACAACTAGATGTTATAACAGTCCCATATAAAAAAATTTCAATGTTAAACAAATGTTTTTGAACTATGCAAGATATATATGTACGTAGAGACATCCCGAAAAAATCCCCTTTGTATTCATTTTGCAATCTGTTTTTGAAATAAAGAGTCCTTCATTCTATTCATCCATACAGACGTCATCCAAAATAGTAATCAAAATGGATATTTCTGTTGAAATCTGATAACTAAAATTTTTTCTGATTAAGAATTTTTTTTTTTTTTTTTTTGATTAATTCCTTTACTTCACAATGTATCTTCTAAGCAACACTACTTCAATGCTTCACTTTCCTTGAGAAAAAGTAGCAATAATAAGAAAAGCAGCACTGACATATTTTTAATGAGACTGCCCTTAGTTCTAGTAATAAAAGTGAAAGCAAATTTAAAAAGAAGTACAGACATGGAAACAAAGATAAGTAAAACACCCTTTGACTGCCAATAGCTAAGATTTCCTACTAAGGTACCAATAATTGCAGTTGATAATCAAGTTCAGAGTTTTCTTAGAAGAGAATACACGTAAGAATCCACAATGACAATTTCTATTTCCCATATTTATTTACATCAGCTCAAAATAAATGTGTGGATGCAAATTTACAACTTATGAGTTTAACATCAATATTACTTTTCATTTGCCAGTATGAGTTGCAAATAAATGAAACCATGGATAGAAATATGGGAGCATGAATAAACTATCATTTGTGGTAGTATCTTTATCTGATGTGTAGGACCCTTCAACTTTAAAAAAAGCATGTCCAATTTCTACATTAATTAACAATTATAATTTAAAAAAAAAAAAAAAAAAAAAAAAAAAACATCTACATTTATTGATATTTAGTATTTTAATTTTTATTATCTGTATATATGATTTTTGCTTTGATATCTACACTTATATGTGTGATTCTTTCTTGCCTCCTTCCAATACAAACTGCGTGCATAGGCGTTTACGCATGCGCGTAAGACCTTTACGACTGCGCATATGCGTGTGCTACATTTCCCCATCACTGTATTTATACAATTGCATAACATTTAAAGGAAACTCGCTCTAATACTGACTTTTAACAAACATTTAAAATTTACAATATCCCATAGTGGCAAAAGATTTCTTATTTTAAGAATAGTTATGCAATGTTATAAGGGAAAAGAGATTCTATACAGATGGGAAATCAATAACAGCAATCTCATTTAAGGAATGTTATTTTTAAATTAGTCAGTTTAAAATTAAAATTTATTGCCAAGAAGCTACGGTTACTCATGAAAAAAGTACACCAAGATATCTTTTATAATCTTTACCACAAAATTTTACTAAGCATAACATATGCACTCACGTCCACTAACAAAATAAATCATCCTAATAAACATAAAAAGAAACTTACACAATGCTTCTACACATACAAGAATTGAATCAAATTAGTCACTTAAAACAAAACATGAGCCCAAAACATTTGGACTAATTGCTTAATAATAATAATATGTCTTTGTGAAGGCCTTTGACAGAAACCTGTAGTTGCAGCATTACATGCCAGAAAAACCATACTAATCTTATGTATATGTTATAATGAAGTTGATAAAGATAAATAACAAAATTATAAATAAAAATTTATTATGGATATATTTGATCAAGGTAAAGCTGAAAATTCCTCACTACAAGAGTCAAATACTGGAAATTTAAGGATAAAAATTGCTCATAGAAACTTCTTAATTATAAAGGCATGCTGCATTCAAAATGTTGCCATAACAATCAAGCACTACATATGTAAACTGATTTATTATATAATAAGTAAACACAAAATATTAAAAAAATTAAGAGATACATAAGATACACTTACGTGCCCATGAAGTATAAATTAAGTAGTAGTTAATCTTTCTGTACAGTGATCGATTTGAGTTGTATAAAAGTACATATGTTAAAGCTTGTAAACCATTTATAATCAATCCACTGATTAGAAAAACAAATGTTATGAAGCTGCCTAATAAGATATAACCAATTGCTTTAAGCATCTTGTCACTGAAAAGGAGGGAAAAAAAATCAGTTTATTTTATTTTTAAATGCTGCTTACTACATAACACATTATTTCAATGTATTTTAATGTATAGAAAAGTTAAATATTGTATAACATACATTACTAACATTCAATAAATTCTTCATAACTAAAATATTTTGCTAAAAGAAATTCACTTATTAATCTAGTACACGAATTAAAACATCTACTTCCCCTCCCTTATTTTAAATTCACTCTTCATGTTTACTTCGAAATCCTACATGCCTATTTCGTAATTTCACACTAAATGCTTTAAAGTAGTCGCGATAATATTGCAAGTTCATTACACGCCGAATTTCAGACAAGGAGTACTACTTTTTATAAAATGCACGTATCTTGCCGTGAACATAAATATTCTTCACCGCATGTAATTTAATAATACAAACAGAAAAATAAATTCTTAAAAATATGTTAAAATATACACAATATTAATATAAAATACGAAACGTCTCTGGAAAACTACTTAATAGGCAAAAATACTTGCGTTTTTCTCTAGAGTGGTTAGCGAATACTACGCTCTTCCTCCACAATCAAGGAAAATCTCATCCAGGAAGAGTTTGATATTACCTCTGATGCAACCTTTGAACTGTGGGATGTTCACGCCGCAAGATGTAAACAAGGCGAAATTTGAGTTAAAATTAACTTCAGACTTCAGATAAAGGTAAAACTTTATTTTTTTCATATGTCAAATATATAAAAGACAAACAGCGGATTAAATATATAAAACATAGTTAATTTAATTATTAAAACGAAAGATAAAGCGCTTTTCCTCAAAGGAGAAAGATCACCTAAATTCTACAAAAAAATCTGCCAATCATACGTGCCAAATTCGTAACGAGTTTAGTAAGTAGTGAGGCTAGCGGTTAGAGCAATTAAATAAAAAAAAAAGTGAAGTTAAAAGCGGACTTAATTAATTACGTACAGACCGTATTAAGAATAATACTATCAATATAATGGTGAAACAAGGTTATCATTTAATGAATTTATACAGTTACCTGATACGTAATGTGTAATAACTATGTAATGTGATATCCGCGATTCAATTCACCTATAGGTGGCGCTTTCACACATTAGTATGGCGGATAAAAATCGGTATTTTGATTTCTGATCTGACTTCGTACATTCAAAAATGGAGTTGTTAAGCTCTTCCTAAATGTTTGATTTTGTTCAAGGAGGCGTAAATTCTCGCTGTTTTACTGAAACAGAGAGAATTTTAAAAAGCTGATCCTTTCGTAATGCACGGAATTTTACTTGAAATCCAATGCACAAGTTTTGGCTTTCTATTTAAGGATAAGTTCTATAGCGTCCTGATCGTATGAAATCGAAGGACATTTCATTGTTCAAAAAGTACAAATAAAAATTTTAAAAAAATATTCTTGTTCATGTAAAGGAGGAACTGCTGGCTGTTGTAGGAAATTGTGTCGCTGTATTATTGTGACAGGTAGCTGATTTTAACGTTCACTGATTGTAAACAAATGATTTCATATGTGTTTTACTTGGGATTTCCAGAAAATCTGTGCAGTCCAAAAGTGTCTTTTTTTTCCCATAAAAATTATATTGAATCATTATATATGTATACTAAAAATATATTGATCTATTATATGCATCTATTGTATTTATTATACACATGATAGCACTAATTATCATATGCAATTTTGAGGATATCAACATGAAAAGAACTTAAAAATGAAAAAAATACACTTATTATAGAACTATTAATATTCTATATGTATATAGAGAATACGTGCAATGAATAACACTATGACCAAACATTTCAAAAAAAAGAGAGCAGATTAAGTATTTTCAGTACTTGAGAAATCAATCCTGGCATATAACATGTAGTTAATTTTTGATTACATGATATTACAAGCATTTTCTTTATATTTGTCCTACGAGTGGTTTAAACGACTCAATACTGGTAGTTTAATCTCAGCTCAAATCCTGGTAAACAAGCTGGCTGTGCAGTTTTTTTTTTTTTTTTTTTTTGCATGTGTTTTGTGAATACGAACCAGTTTTTCCTATAAAGTTCTTCATAAAGGCATTCTTCTTCAGGCTGATAACCAATGTGCTTAGCCATATTCAAATACCCTAACTAACCTTGCCTTTCCTTTAGATTCTATATTCACATGTTATATCTTTATCTGTTAAGATTTGTTCATAACAGGATCACCAGACTTCTACCAATCTGGCAGGAGCATACTCAAAACATATCAAAACCATGTGATTTATAACAAAATCGATCATGTTGTCCTTGCAAACCTTTATAAATGTTCCAAATTTTCTTAATAATTCTTGATATTCTTATTATTTAGAAATGTGTTTATTGTTGTTTTTATATGAACAAAAGCATTTAAATATATCAATTTTTAAAATAACTGAAGTGTTCTTTTAATCAGTTTTGCTTTTCTAATGAGGTTTTCAATTATTAATTATTAACTTTATATCTGAGCCAAAAATTCAAGAATATGTCTATTAAAAATGTCTGTGTGATAAGTCTATTAATTAATTACATTGTATGAACTTCAACATCTTTGAATACGAAACACTGAACTAACACTTTGAATATGAAACATCCTATATGAAAGCATAGAGTCCATTCCAATCTAATAGAAGAATAAAATATATTTATCAAAATTCACAGTACGAGCTTCTCCGTATTATATTACACAAAGATTAGAAGCCAAGTCTCCACATAGGAAATCTTACACTGATATGATGGTCTTGTATTGAAACAGAATTGTACCAACATAGATGATATGAATTACATTATGCCAAAGAATTATTTCATCCTAAATAAATTATAGCATTTAGTTTAACCAAAGACACACAAAACAAAATTTCAGATTTGTTGTAAAATTGGTGTCATGTCTTTCCCTATGCTATAATAACTCCACACATTATCTACATATTTTTTCTTGTCTGTCGAGAAGATTGATGGAAATATTGTCCTTTCAAAAATTATTCTAACAGATATTTCTTTTTAAGTTACATGATCAACAGAAGCTATAGAAATATAGCATATAAAAAAACCTTGAAAAATTATTTGTGGAAATTTGGGAGGAACAGATGCTATTTATTTGCTTAGATAATCAACAGATAAAAGTGGTTTATTAAGGATTTCTCAGTGTTATATGAAACCACCGAGAATTTATGAGTACGTTTTAATATCATGCTTATCCATTATTGGGGTTAACGTACATTGTTATCAGTTTTTGTTAGCCCAAAATTGTCGAAAGTAGAGTAAAAATATTAGAAGTTTGAAGATAATCATCAATATACCATAATGTATTTGCATAGAAATACAATACCCAACAACCAAAAATAAATTAAACTTATGAAATGAATTTTAGTATGCCATAATAGTTTCATGGGAAAGTATAATATACCTCTTAAACAATTACAATCATTATATACAACAGCCATTTCATTAAAAAAAGGTATAAAATATATTAATCAGATAAAATTTGTTATAAGAGCTTCACTATCTGATTATAATTCTAAATCAAACAAGAAGCTATTTCAAGTACTACCATAATATAATTTTCATAAGAGCTATCCCATTCCATCGCAGAATATTAAAAGCGTTTTGGTAGAAACAAGAAATTTTATGATAATTTTCAACCGTATTGTAATATTCAAATTGTAGATTTTAAAATTTTATCATTTAAAAAGTACAATTTCATAGAATGCAAATTTTGGTACTTTTCCGTTTCGCCTGCGCAAATCTCGCCAAGCAGACTTTATTGGCGACAACACACAGTATACACATAAAAAATAGAGACAAATGTTAGTTCTAAGAATTTTTTATTTTAAAGGTATAAACATTTAAATGTCATTTAAAATTCTGTAAAAAAACAACAAATTTGCAAAAAAGGACATTCATTTAGGAATTTACTATGCTTTCATGGTAAAACGTCCTGATTCGCCGATTCACATCACGTGATCCCAAGTGATCTCATTTCACGTAAAGTACACTACAAAAATTTAATTCTCTCAGTAATTATCTACATTAATTTCAAGTTAAATCTTAATTTGGAATACAAGTTTAAATGCAAGAATAATTTCAGTTTGTACGATTTCAATAGCTTAATCAGAAATTATGTAAAACCTCAGTGCTTTACTTCGCTAGTGCATTCTAATTAGAATTAATGAATTTAACCTTTGACTTTTCCTTTTCTATATTTTTGCTATCGGGTGAGCGGTGTGATAGAATCCTAATCCCCATAATTACCACCCGCGAACGCCACCAGCGGCCGAGCGGTAACATCGCTGAACACTGGTAGTTCGGTCAGAGGTTCGAATCCCCCGAATGGGCTGGCTGCATGGGTGTTTTCGCGGTTTTCCCCATGTGTAACGTGTATACGAGCTAGTTCCCTTAAAAAGTCCTCCACAAAGGCATCCATCCCTTAAGGCAGATAGCCCTCGAGTGCTTTGCCGTAATCTAATAAACCAAACCAAACGCCCGCGAATGACCTTAGGGCATAAAATTGAACTATCTGGTAAAAATTCTATGTAATTGTATGCCAGTATTGAAAGGAACAATGAATCTGATAAGAAATGGCTGCGACTTCTTTTGAAAATGAGATGTAAAAGGTTACCAGCGAGGATATTCCGTTTGGCATTGGTTGTACCATTACTGGCGACTTTATCGCCTGCGCCGGTAAAACAGAAAAGTACCCAAATTTTTTATCCTTTGTTCTTAGGGAAAACATTGTATTTGTAAAGAAATTCAATGCTTTCTTTCTTATAAGTACATAGACTCCAGAATTCTATTGTAATTCATCATGATACAAAAAGTATTTGTTAGTGAAATGACGTTTAACTATAAAATATGTAAATCCATTTGTATAGTCTGCCTTTGGTCGCATTTGTTCCCAAAATGCATTAAAAAAAAGAAAAAGAAAAACCTGCCACTTTTATAAAATGCTGAAACTAGAGGTTGGATATTCAGAGAATACTTAAATATTTAGCATTTGAATGAGGTTGATTGTGTATGCTTCATATAGCTTTGTCCAAAAACAATGTACCATTCGTATGTAACACAAAATAAAGTATACTAGCGGGCAAGCCCGCCAGCTGAGCGGGCTGAAGCCCGCTATTCTTTGCTCGTGTGTATAAGAGTTTCCATATTAAATTTCACCGTTATGCCATAGTAGGAACGAACTACCAGTGTTCAGCGGTTTTGCGCGGGTTCCCTCTGCTTTATTCCTTTGCGCATCCAGAAGATACTGCATACACGTTACACATGCGTAAAATCACGAAAACACTCATGCAGCCAGCCCACTCGCCGGGATTCAAAAGTTATACCGAACTACCAGTGTTCAGCGGATTTGCGCGGGCTGCGCCCGCTTTATTCACTTCTGCATCCAGAAAATACTGCATTCACGGTATACATTCGGAAAATCACTAAAACACACCTAGAGTCAGCCCGCTGGCCTTGATTCAAAAGTTGGACCGAACTACCAGCGTTGAGGGGTTTTGAGCGGGCTCTGCCCGCTTTATTCACGTATGCATACACAAGATGCTGCGTACACCATACAGTTGCGGAAAAATCACGAAAACACACATTAAGCCAGCCCGTTCGCCGGGATTCGAAAGTTGGACCGAACTACCAGAGTTTAACGGTTTTGCGTGGGCTTCGCCCGCTTATACACGTTACACATGCATAAAATCACGAAAACACCCATGCAACCAGCCCGCTCGCCGGGATTCGGAAGTTGGAACGAACTACCAGTGTTAGACGATTTTGAGCGGGCTGCGCCCGCTTTATTCACCTAAGCATCCAGAAGATACTGCATACACGATACACATGCGCAAAATCACGCAAACACACATGGACGCAGTACGTTCGCCGGGATTCGAAAGTAGGACCGAACTACCAGTGTTCAGCGGTTTTGCAGGGGCTGCGCCCGCTTTGCTCACGTGTGCATCCAGAAAATACTACATACATTATACACATGCGGAAAATCACGAAAACACCCAGGCAGCTAGCCCGCTAGCCGTGATTGGAAAGTTGGATCATACTACCAGTGTTCAGCGGATTTGCGCGAAGATCGACCGCTTTATTCACGTATGCATCCAGAAGATTACTGTATACACGATGAACACGGGTAAAATCACGCAAACACCTATAGACCCAGCCCGTTCGCCGGGATTCGAAATTAGAACCGAACTACCAGTGTTTAGCGGTTTTGCGCAGGCCGTGCCCGCTTTATTCACGTATGCATCCACAAGATACTGCATACACTATACACAACCGGAAAATCACGAAAACACCCATGCAGCCAGACCAGTGTTCAGCGGTTTTGCGCGGGCTGCGCTAACACAAAATAAAGTATATTAAATTACTGCTGACAATTTCAGTTTCTTGGTGCATATTTCATAGCTGATTATACACGTGAAATATGAATATGTGCCAGTTTTCAATAGAAAGTACTACACAAGGACATCATCTATACCCTTAGGTAGATAGCCTGAGCGGGCTTTGCCGTAACCAAATAAACCAGAACCGTTCTACCTTACAGTATTCATTTAACAAATGTGGCAAAATTTGGTACACTTCTGTTATCAGGACCGAACTCAGAAATGTGTGTATGGATGAATGCATTCACATATGCACGTATATATGTACGTATGGCATGTATGTTTGTGTATAAACACACATATAAAAGTGCATACACACATACATACATTTCCGAATCCAGTCCCAATAATAGAAGAGTACATAGATTTTTATATATATAAAACATAACATTTATGTCTGTATTTTTTTATAAGGAACAATATTTCTGACTTGAATCAGTTGCCATCAACTAATGTATAGTGCAAGTGAAAAACAAAAGAATAATTATATAGAATTACGATGTAATGTATATTTAAAAATTTTTCTTTACTGTAACTGTTCTTTTATTCATAGAACATTATAATTGTATTTTCTTTTATTAAATTAGTAACAGTTAAGAATTGTTCACGTGTGTTTCTTGTGGTTCTATTTTTAGTATTTACTAAGAATGTGACATACTGAATTTCATTTTTATTTGGAAATTGAATAAATTAATTGTGATGGTGTTTGCTGAGAAATGGAATTTTGTGAAGAATATTTAATACTGCCAATAAAAATAGGAGTAATTTTAACGTTTCTATCAACATTTTTAATATTGTAATCAAAATGAGACTTTCAAAAATTCTTTTGTTTTATGGTAAAATGGGAATTACATTAAAAGGGTATCATTTTATTTTAATTCCTTTGTGAAAATAGTTAACCTAAAAGACACACAGATCTCATTAACATATGAAAAACATAGCTCAAGTAAGTAGTTTTATAGACATACTGAAAAAAAAAAAAAAAAGAAAAAGAAAAAAAAAAAATATTTAAAGATGTTTTAAAGAAAAGAAAACTGTACACTATACAGTGGCTCCCCAAAGTATTTGTACAGTTATGATTTTCATTGAAATAGTGCTCTCTCCATTAATTAAAAGTAAACTTTCTGAATAATTTAATAATAAGATCTATAATCTATTCATAACAAAATTACATGAAATATTTTTTTTAATATAGCGAAACTTTATTTTTAAGAAATTAATAATAATAAAAAGGCAAACATTTTTATCTCACAAAAGTCTTCGTACACTTCATATTAGTAAATATTTTTACGGGGCCCATGTAATCCAGCTTCTCTGAGAACTTGTCGAACAGTTTCAGGTGAAATTGAAGTAGAAAACTTTGCATTAAATTCTGTAGAAACTTTTGTAGCACTCAAACATGGGTTTTTCACAACTTTTCTAATAATAAATCTCTCATCACGTTTATTTAACTTTATCGGTCTAACTTTTTTTACCTTGCTTTCAATCTGATTTTCTTCTTTAAAGCATTTTATCACATACTGCACTGTAGAATGGGATAAATTAACTAATATAGCTATATTTCGAATTGATTTACCACAACTATGGTGAAAAATTATCAATTTTCGAATATTGTTTGTAATTTGTTTATGACTGTGACCCATTTTTCAATAATAAATGGAATATTATGAAGTAAACAATAAAAGTTAAAGCAAACGATTTTTTTAAATGCTACCACAATTAAAAAATTAAAAAATCTGATGTGTACACCACATGACTTCCTTCTATTGGAATATTAAATTATACGCATTTTTTCTTGCATTTCATTTAAACTTAGTGGATTGAATTAAATCTACTTCGCCGACAGCGCATAAACCACAATAGAATAAATGCATTCTTTAAAATTCACTCTAGTATTTGTTTACCGTAGCGACACTCTGGTGCTAAATTCACTTAACAGTATTAAGAATTATATAACAGTTAACTTATATAATAATTGTATAACGGAAACTAAGTTAACTGTTATATAATCCAATAATTATATAACAGTTAACGTATATATTTCGTTCATATTATAGCTCATAATGCACAAAATTTATATCATTTAAAAAATAGAATTATCTAATCGTTGCCACATGTTCTATTCAAATACTATAATAAAGCTAGAATGATGTATAAAATAAATTAAGCAAACAAAACAAAAAAGAAACAGTTTTTCACAGACGATTGAGTATTTCTCATTTAATTAATTCAGTTCTCACTTCGCGAGAAGGCAAAAATAAATAAAAACTCAAAATATCTATATTAAAAATTACGAAGTAAATCTCAAACACTTATTTCCTCGAAAAAATTCCAGAAAGAATTAAGCATGATTTAATTGGCAATAAGCATGAATGCGTTATCTTTGTTGTTGCGAAGCTAAGTTTCTCTAAATTGGCAACAAATCCACTAGTCTCTTGTTTCAAATGTAAACATCAATGGCTGCCATTAAAAAAGGCTCAGCGGCAATTAAACAACCTTAAAATTGCTGATAATTCTAAAAATATTGCACACAGATTTACTAAAGGCATAAAATCCCTAACCGGAAGATAAAAACAACATAATTCAATCATTTTTAAAGCAAAAAAATGTACAATTTACCAACATATAAGAGTAAAGAAACTGAGATCACTGAGCCGGGTAACAGAGTGGATATATATATAAATATATTTATATACGTTGGCTGCGGTCGATTGCAACCAAAATACGAGGTTACATCGACATGTTATAGCAGTCCTATATACAAAATTTCAACGTTCTGAGGCTACTCGTTTTTGAGTTATGCGAGATACGTACGTACATACCTTCGTACAGACGCCACGAAAAATTCTTTTCAGAACTAATTTTAAAGCAGTTTTATAATTTTTTTGAAGGAAAAGAGTATTTTATTCTGTCCTTATGTACAGATATCACGCAAAAACATCGTTAAATTGCATTCGATAGCGGTCAAAATGGATATTTTCGTTGAAATATGCTGCCTGAAACTTTTCGCGATTACAATACTTCCTTTTTACTTCGTACAAGGAAGTAAAAAAGCGGCAAACAATAATTCTAGTTTTGATTTTATTCAAAAATATTTCAGTGTACGAAGACTTTTATGGGATAAAATGTTTGTCATTTTTTGATTATTAATTTCTTAAAACTAAAGTTTCGCTACATTTAAAAAATATTTTATATAATTTTGTTACGAATAAATTATAGATCTTATTATTAAAGTCTTATTCAGAAAGTTTACTTTTAATTAATGGATAGAGACCTATTTCAATGAAAATCATAAGTGTACGGACACTTTTGGGAGACACTGTAGTTCTATTAGCAACTCGAAATATATATTGTGATATATTCTAAAAGCAAAATCATATAATACATAATGATATAAATTAAATGTATATAATAAATATATAAAACTCTATAATGAATAATGATCATAACTGTATAATAAATGCGAGCACACGTTATATCACGGTAAATAACACTGCTGTGAAAGGAAGAATATTTGATTAGAAATTTACCTTTTATATATATTTGATAACAAAAAGTTATGAAAACAGGTTATGCAACTTAAGAAACAAATTATATGAAATGCCCTTTAAGTTACTGCAATATCATGACACCGTAAATAAGCATATCATAAGACACCAAGATTACCAAGATTAAATATAATTTGTTCCTTCTTTTACATCAATAATAAGTTTTTCTTTAAAAATTTTAGCAGTGAATGCCAAAACAAATTTATTATCGGTGCCTTTGATGCAAGGTCACACAAAGATAAACTTGATTTAGCAAATTTCTGAAAACATTAAAATCAAAAGTGTTAAATTACAGCAACAAAACTATTAAACTATTAAACTATTAAACTATTTTTTTTAAGTTTAATAGATGTTAAGAAAGCAATTGCCTGGTAAATTTTAATTCTTATATGAAAATTAAATTAAATTACGAATAAGTGACTAAGCTTGTACAGTATTCATGTTCATACATTGGAAATAAATTGCACCTAAATGAAAGAGCTGGAAATATAGTCTGCATGATGCATAAAATATGATCAAACCTATTTGTTAAATACTTGAATTAATACTTACTTTCAGGGATGTAGCTAGAGAGGGACAGTTTTTATATATCTCTAGCGGGAAATCCCGCTACATGAGGGAAGGGATGCCTTCGTGGAGCGCCCGCTTTATTCACGTTAGGTCACTTGATTTACGTATGCATTCACAAGATATACGCTAGCTCGTATGATTGCTAGCGGGTAAGCCCGCTTTATACACATGCGGAAAATCGGGCAAGCCCACCAGCTGAGCAGGCTGAAGCCCACTTTCGTTGGCCTTTATTCGAAAGTTGGAACGAACTACCAATGAAGCCCGCTTTCGTTCGACGGGATTCAAAATCTGGAGCGAACTACCAGTGTTCAGCGATTTTTTCCCGGGCTGCGCCCGCTGTATTCACATATGCATCCACAATTTCTAGACAGTACGCCGGGATTCGAAAGTTAGACCGAACTACCAGTATTCAGCAATTTTACCCGGGCCGCGCTCGCTTTGTTGACGTATGCATCCACAAGATACTGCCAACACGTTACACATGCGGAAAATCACGAAAACACCCATGCAGTCAGCCCGCTTGCCGGGATTCGAAAATTGGACCGAACTACTAGTTTTCAGCGCTTTATTCACGTATGCATGCAGAAGATAGTGCATAAAAGATAGACATGTGTTAAATCAAGAAAACACCCATGGAGTCAGCCCGTTCGCCGGGATCGAAAGTTGGACCGAACTACCAGTGTTCATCGGTTTTGCGCGGGATGCCCCGCTTTATTCACATATGCATCCAGAAGACACTGCATACACGATACACATGCGGATTTTTATATATCATTCTGAGAAATAACTTAAGACTGATTTGCAACACTTGGTATAAATAAAGATATTTTCACCAAAGAATTAATATTATTTTCAGACTTTTTACTGTCACACTAAATGTAGAAGCTGGACAATCTGAATATTTCATCTAGTCTCTTCATTTAATGATTTAATGTATTTTTGCTCCTCCGAAATATTTTAATGACAAATTTATTCATTCATTTACAATGTTTATCAGATAATATCAAATCAATATGTATATTTGGTGTTACCAAAGGTTTTATTATCCTTAGCATGTTTTATATGTACTATAATTTTCTTAGTAAAAGTGCTGTATGCAAAGAATTACATACTGGCAATGAAAATTTTAAGATTGTGCCAGAAAAAAAAAAAAAAAAAATCGCTAACTCTTCTTAGCACTGATGAGGCATCCTATATGCAGATATTTTCGATGAGGCTTATATTCAGAGGCATCAACATTGCATAGAATCGACGCCAATTCTAGTTACGAACATATAAGCAACACGATAAAATGAAATTTTTATAATGACATAATAATAGGTAAGAGAATTAATGCAATTTTGTCCCAGAAATACAACTGAGATAGAATATGTTTGAGATAGTAAATATGGTTGCATCTTTAAATAACTATGCAAAATCTTATTTCTTGCAACTAAAAGGCTGTGTATTCATGTATTATTCTACTAAATGTTCTACGTGTTCTTATTCTACTAAGTAAAAGCTTGTTATAAATAAATTAGGAATACATAAACAATCTAATAAATTACTGAACTGATCCAAATCCACTGTCCTTGCCTTTATTTGCTAACCTGTATATCTGTATACACATGTCTGTGCACGCTGTTTCATTTACTCCAAAGTTATTTAGTTATATGCAATCATATTTTGAATAATGGCTGAGAAATGAAATTACCTAAAAGTCTCTTCCCTATCAATATTTATCACTGAACAAATACTTGGGTGTTTTACATTACAGAACAACAAATTTTCTCGAAACAGATATATGTGCCCGTTTGATACTTCAAGAGAGATAAAATACTTTCATCATTAGCTAATTTTCACCATGGAGAAATTTTTCTAAACTACTTTAAAAAAATTTTATTACTAATACTTACTCCAAAACGAACACTGCTATAAAAGATAAGAAAAAACATTTAAATCTATTATGGTGAAAGCAAATGTTATGATTTCTGAATTTTTGAAAAATGACACTGAAACGGAATTTGAAGGCTGTATTAAGGGTGAGTTCTTTAAAGTTACGCCAAAATATGAGAACGCATAACAGATTATTTAAATTCGAAAGCTGTCGAACATTATTTTATTTCTATGCCAAGTGAAAATCTTTTAAGTTTGCAGTCAAGGAACTGCCCATTAGATGATATTGTTAAGGAAATAACCACACATGGTTTTCGTGTTATTGAGGTGGCAATATGCGCAAACTTAAAACCAAGGTTTCGATGTCCCTCTTTCAAGTATAACTTGCCAATGTCCTAGGAGTAGAAAAAATATATGAATTAAAAAAAATTGCTGTACTTTAAGGTCTCTGTTGAACCCCATAAAGCTCTTCTAGGTAGGCCCACTGCCACAAATGTCAGCATTTTCATCATTCGTATAATGCATAATAGCCAAACCTACGAGGTAAGGAGTGCGCCGGAGAACACAAAAGCATGGATTGCATGCGTTAAGGAATGGAAAATCCTAAGTGCTGTATCTATGGAGAGAAGCTGTTCTGAAAATTATAGAGGATGCTCTAAATAACTCACCAGATTTGAAAACAGAAAATCAAAATTTATTAATATGCCCAAATCCGTTATTCCGACCCAGACCAATACTGACATGCATTCAAAGTCCAGAGTCTATTGACAATATCACCCGTTTCTTGCACTTATAATGCCATGAATGATTACTAATAATGCCCGATCTATTTTAAAAATGATGGCTCGCACTAATAATTCCAAGTTTAAGAAGCCACACTTAATCCAGTTACCAAAATTAGTACTTGTAACTAAAAGAGTGTCGTTTTGATAGAGCTGATAACACTCATCCAAGAGGTGAAGGTACTGCTTTGCTTGTCAAGCGCTGTATCTCTCATTATCCAATTAAAATAGCACAGTATTCAGACCTACCTATTAGCATCACTTCGAAGGCATCACTTACATACACTTTTGTCTGTACCTACAGACCTTCATATCGTCGATCAGAATTTGTTGCTTCTGACTTGGATGTGATATTCTCTCTCAACAATCGAGTTATCTTAGGTGGAGATTCAAATGCATGACATCGCGCATGGAACTACTACAATTGAATCGCCACAAAACAAATCGTATACAACTTCGTACAGGCTGCGAGAGAACAAGTAGCAGCTGCATCCATCCCAACATGGTATAACGTTAGTTTCATTGGAATCACAGATTTCTTCTTGCTCAGAAATACCGATTATCCATTGGATATTTCTGTGCTGACTAATTGTCATCAGATTGTAATCCAGTTCAGATCCTTTTGGACCTCAGTAGTTATATTCCACTAGAAAGCTGCTATTACTAATTGGCAAAAACTTACCAAAGCTCTAAACACACGGTAACGCGTCCAGCAATACGCTTGGGATGATTAGTCAAGAATTTCGTATAAGGAAACCATCTCATTGTTTGACTTGAAAAATCTTATTCAAGGGAGGAATGCTGCCCGCAAAAAGGGGCAAAGAACAAGAAATCCATCTGATAAACAAATCCTCAACAGATTACATAAAGCTCTCATATCTCTTACTAACAACTAAGCACTAACCGGCTGAGCGAATTATATTAATTCCCTTACTCAGAATGAAATTTGTCTCTGGCAAACTATAGTACGTCTTAGGAAAAGCGATAGAACCATTCCGCTCGCAAACAGCTCTACCAGGATCCACTATGAAATTGACAACGCAAAACTTTGATAACGGCGCATCATTAATCTCAGTATTTCATAAACAACATTCAATATAATCAAACACAAAGTGATGTTTCAGATCATGGAGGTGAGAAAGGAACATGGAGGTAGGAAGTTAGATGGAGTGGCCCTAAACCGGTTTCCCCATACCCTGCTTTGAAGCGCTGGCGATCCCTTCTTTGGTGACTAAAACATTGGGTAATTTACCATTGAGTTCAATGGGTTTTGACACGATCGGATGTAAATATTTTGTAATTACATCGTAAATATGCATATAAATGTATATATTTTCTTTTTCTACAATACTTCAGAGCCCTAAGTAAATGAAAAGAATACATTTTTAAACAACATTTCATTCTGAACGGAATTAAATGCTATACTTATCACAGAACAGTTTGCTCAGAATGGTTTATTTTGAAATATTTTCACAAGTTTTCGTTAATTACATTAGAAAGAAAATTTAAGGTAATTCGATTTGATTCGGTTAAGGATTACAAAAATTAAGATCAAAGTTTATTGTATTATTAAAATTATGCATTATTTCTTTTCTATTTATAGAGCTTCTTCCTAAAATACTTTCTCAAATATGACATGATTTTTTTAGCTTCTAAGGCATCTTTTAAATCGAAAACTATAAGTCAGTTTATAATTAATGCTCTATCCGGTCCATTTCAAATTAGAGCACCTTTTAATTTAATAGCGAAATACTTTAAATGGTACTTAACTTTCTCTGAATATTTCTGAAAGGGAATAAAGTAAGGATCATTTTTTAAATATTATTTAAAACTTGTAACTGACTTATTAAAAAGTGTAAGGGGAGTAATTCTTTTAATTATACTTATTAGATTTTTTTACCCTTAATTTCAACAATACATATTCCAAAACTCTTCTTTATTACTTTCTTAAATATATATTATTATATTCCTTAAATATTCTTAAATATTATTATTCTTAAATGTTATTATTTCTTATTTTATTATTTTCTTAAATACTCATCTCATAGAAATTGCTTTACAATACTTTTTAACAGATTTCTTTCCAGTACGAACAATTCTTGCTTAAACAGTTTTATAACGTATTTGTCAACAGGATGTCAATTTATGTTTGCAATGTTAAGGTTATTATATATTTAGATATAATTTATAATCATTATAAATTTAGATGCATTTAATGATTAGATTTCTTCACAGTAACTTTTACAGTTATTTAGGAATGAATAAATCCTTCTTTTCAAATACATTTATAAATAATTTAATAAATATTTATGTATTTTGTTAAAGGCAGATACATGCTTTTTGGAAGCACATGCATAAATACCCATACATATTTCATATTTTTTATTTCCGGCATGTGGAAATCTTTAATTTCTGTGCATTCACTATATTTTTCGAGTAAAATAATTTACACTAATTTTAAAAAGTACATGTTACAATAATATGTGGATGTGAAAAAAATTTATTTTATTTAAAACATTTTGGCGTCTGGAACATAAAATAAAAGTAGCGAATACTGTATTAAGGGTATTGAAAAATGTATACAATTTTAAAGCTACTGTGAGGTATTTTTCAATCTTTAAGCATAACCTTTTTGCAAAACTCTATATTTTTATAATTCAACAGCTTAGAATTTTATGAAACAAATTCATAATCAAAATCGCTGTTTTTAGTTATTAAAAAATAAACGAGATGTGATTTTTGTGTAAATGTCATTAAACTATACAAATTGCTATTATCCATTGTAAGGATCTTAAGTTTTACTAACGTTTATTTTTA
Source organism: Stegodyphus dumicola (assembly GCF_044657685.1). NCBI lineage: Eukaryota > Metazoa > Arthropoda > Arachnida > Araneae > Eresidae > Stegodyphus > Stegodyphus dumicola. The sequence continues at coordinate 155,233,598 of NC_140768.1, read as the reverse complement.
TTTTAAATCTTTACTATCACTTCTTATTTTCTATTTCCGGCCAGAATTAAAAGCTTTAACTTATTTATGCAAATTTGTCTGGCGAACGCCAAGTACTTAAGTTGTGGCTTTTTGCCAAGCAAGAGAGAGGAAGGAGTTAGTCGAAGCAGGCCGCTTGCCTTAGCAGTTTTACTCGGTTGCTGGTTGCCTTCCAGGCCAGAGGTTTAAGCCTCTTGATAATTTTAAACGTATTGTAGTGTTAACAGTTCTCTGTACTACATACGGCTTCCTGTTAATATACGGCCAATCTTCCACGTAAACCCTTGTTTATTATTCCAAATTTAAGTTAGAGTTTAGTTAATATTTTTATAATTCTTACGTTCAGACCACAAGTAGTTGGTCTCTGTATTTCGAAGTACAGAAATTATTGTAAAGAGTGAAAAATAAAGGGTTTCGTATACCCTTCCTATGTATCTTGTCTACTTCCCACATTTATTGGACACCGCTTTAGTAAGCTCCCTGTTCCGAGTCAGGTTTTTCAATGTTCCCCAAGCAAGTAAGGCGGAACATTGAACCTGATAGTGGCGCCCAACGAAGAAGAATAACCATGGCCGAGTTTCAAGAAGAACCTGTGCTGCCTGCAGAAACGGCTCAGAATCCAGAAATGCCAGCTGCCGCCCTTAAGGATTTGGTTACATCGTCCAGACCATGCGCGCAGCGATGAAACCAGAAGCAACATTTAATGGAAACTCACCGGTAACCAGTTTTTTGGAAAAATTGGATGACCACTTCATGCTCTACCCCGTGCACGAGTTTCAAATTGTTACCTTAGCTACCAGCGCTTTGAGGGGCCAAGCGCTTAATTGGTTCAAATGCATAGGCAGAAGTCTCTTGGGTCAAGCGGGAAGTCCCACCTATATTTACGAAAATTTCAAGACTGCCTTAGTAAAAGCCTTCCCTGTCGTAAGGGATCGTGCGAAATTAGAAACGGAACTTTTCAGCATATATCAGCAAAGAATCGAAAATCTTTCCACCTTTATTTTAAGAAAAATTCACGTCTTCAAACTCTTGTATGAAAACCGTCCGGATCCTGAGATGATTCAAGTGATTTTGCCGATGTTACTTCCCCAAGTACAAGACTTTATTGAATTAAGGAATCCGACTACACTGGAAAAGTTATTTGAGCTAGCAATCCAGTTTTAAAGTAGAAGAACGGCAGACATTGAAAGAAGACGCCAATATCAACAACGAAACGAATTTGGTGAGCGAAGACCACAGCAAAGTCAAGCACACGGCTACGGAAGCAAAGCGAATCAGTGGGCAAGGAAACCCGAGCATCCAAAAACAGCCGGCGAACGTCGACAGTTCAATAGCAATCCAGGAAAAAAGTCTCAAGGCCAGTGGAAAAAGAAGGAAAGCATGGAAAGAGAAAAGGATTTAAACTAAAACGGATTTCTGCTGAAGGGAGGGTGCGGAAATCCGAAGGCCAAAAAAACCCCTCTTCCTTCAAGTTAAATACAGTAATGGTGAAAAATTTGACTCTTCCGAAGATTAAAGTGTTGGTGAATAACATCCCAACCACCGTACTCCTGGATACAGCGCACAGTGTTCCTGTGTGGCAGAAGATTTTTTTAGGAAGTATTTTCGTAAATATCGCATATATAATTCGGATAATACGACAGTGTTAGCTGCGCAAGGAGAAAGATGTAAGTGCATAGGTAAATTACCGCTATACGTCCGTATCAAGGACGAACAAGTAAAGGTTATGTTTTTTATAGTAAAGAATCTGCAAGCACATATCATCTTAGGAATAGATTTTCTTTCAGAGGCAGAAGCAACGTTGGATTTTAATGAAGCGTCCCTTAAGCTGACGATGAAACCAGTTCGAGAAGAAAAGGCGGAACCGCCGATGTTAAACCTTGACCACCTGCCTAATGAAGAGCAACAAAGAATCCGACAAGTGGTAAGTGAATTTGCTTCGTTATTTAGTGATATTCCAGGATTTACTCAAGTTACTAACCATAGTATTGACACCGGAGATTCAATGCCAGTTCGGCACAAAGCATACCGGTATGATAAGAATAAGGAAAAAATTATAGAATGGCATATCACCGATATGCTACGTAAAAAGATCATAACGTCCATCTCAAGTAGTCATGCTATCAGGTTCAATGTTCCTTCTTACCTTCTTCGGGAACATGCAAGAACCTGTCTCGGAACAGAGAGCTTACTAAAGCTATGTTCACTAATTGTGGGAAGTAGACAGGATACACAAGAAGGGTATACAAAACCCTTTATTTTTCTCTATTTTACAAAAACTTCCGTACTTCGGAATACACCGACCCGCAACTTGGGGTCTAACGTAAAAATATAAAAATAGAACTAAACTCTAATTTAACTTTAAAATAATAAACGTGGAAGATTGGCCTTATATTAACAGGAAGCGTATGTAGTACAGAGAACTGTGAGCACTACAATACGTTTAAAATTTATCAAGAGGATTAAAACCTCTGGCCTGGAATGCAACAAGCAACTGCGTAACTTCTAAGGTAAGCGGCCTGCTTCGACTCACTGCTTCCTCTCTCTCGCTTGGCAAAAAGCCACAACTTAAACACTTGGCGTTCTCCAGACAAACTTTGCATAAAAACCTTAACGCTTATAATTCTGGCCGGAAGTAGAAAATAAGAAGTGATAGTAAAGATTTAAAATAAAATAAACGTTAGTAAAACTTAAGATCCTTACATACTTCCCGCCAGAGTTAATTAGTTTGAAACTGAGGTCTAAAACGACCTTGTTGAAAACTTTTAGCTCTAGAATCTAACGCGAGGCCAATCTTTTACAAACATTTTTTCGCTAGAAACTAGAAATTTTAAAAGAAAGAAATTTGTTTTTACAATAGCAGCTCCCAGGATACACAATTTTTTTTTCATCTGTACTGCATCCAAGCAGGAGCTCTTATTCAAATCTGGTCTGGAAGGAAAACTAGTTTAATGAAATGTTACACAATGAAATGGCAAGTAACATGTATAATTATATTTCTCTTAACATTCTTATTTCATTCATGAGTATTTTAATTATCTCTCCCCGTGCTCTCTGACATGTGTTGTAAAAGAACACCAAACACGAATGTGTTTCTGTCTACGTGTTCCACACTTCCTCCTACAATCAAAACACTAACGTGTTAAAATTCAACATAACAAGACCTAGTAACACACCCTAATTTCAACTCTAAACCCTGAGGTACTATTCTGAAAGTGTCTAACTCTGAAGTGTAGCGTCAGAGAGCCTAACTACATCATTCAACCTTTAACACATATTCACCATGATTTAGTCTTTTTACAGTCACACGAATAAAAAAAATTTTAACATTCACTTTTACCATATCACGGTATTTCTTAACATTTAAAATAACAGTTCACATTGTATATAAGAACATATCAACATGCCGTTAATTTTACACATTTAAAAACATACATTAGTAGTACATTGTTAACTTCTATTCTCTTCAAAGCAAGTGCCAATTCTTTCTACATTGAAATAATACATTTCAAAAAGTCTTTCAGACTAAACTTCTTTCCTGCTAGAATGTTTTAAATAAAATTTATACAATAACTTTTTACAATATTTAAGTCTTTACACAACGCTATTATACATCAACTTTAGTTTTACGCGCGAGTAATTGAAAAACATAATACCAAAATCGGTAACAACTCATTTCTCGCCCTTTTGGCGATAAAGGTAGACCTCGCATGAGGTAAAACTTCTTGAAATCTGCCACTTGCAGTAAGAATGAAAGATTAACTTAATGTTTGCAAAGTAACATAAAATTTTACTTATCTTTGTGATATTCGGACATCCTTTTCTGGGCCCAGTCTTTAAAGGTATTGCAGATAGTTGTTTGATTTATCCTCCTTCTTGTACGGGCTCGACCTTCAGTTCCTTCCTCTAGATGCTTTCTTTTTTCTCCAGTTCGGTCACCCTTGAATACCTTCTTTTTCACTTCTGCCTGTGGTCTTGGTCAATTGATGGCAGCTGGTCTTGGCGGAACCGGGAAACTTTTTTCGTGTTCCTGCTTGGACCTCGTTGCTGGCCGTTCAAATTTTCCTTGTAACTTTTCCTCCGCCGTTGATGGCCCTTCCGCAGTTCGGCGACATTTGCTGCGGAGAGTCCTGTAGGATGAGTAGATCTTCCGTTTTAGAGCCGGGTTATAGTTGCCGTCATTTCTCCTGGTTCTCTTCACATCCGTCCTCCTTCTCCCTTCTTCATTCTGTGGGTGTTCGTGAACTCTCTTTTCTGGACGGTGGAACGGCTTCTTTTTCTTTCTACCTTCCATTTTTCCGCGGGGAAATTTTCTTTTCACTTGCTCCTGCCTCTTAATGGCTTGCCCTTGTACTTGTCGTTTTTCCACCTCTGGAGCTTGTGCCTGCGGTGTCTGCCGTGCCGGATCCTGCAAAAGATCTGAAAATATTTGCATTTTATTACGATCGAAGTAGGGTTTGATTTGATCAATGTTTGCGGAGCAGGTTTCACCATTTCTGTCTTTTAACACTACTACAGCGTGAGTTATTTTTTCTATAACATATGGTCCTTCAAATCGTGGAAAAAATTTGGCAGTCTTATCTTCTGGTGCTGAAGAAAGTGAATGCTTAATTTTCAAAACTTCATCCCCTACTTTATAAGTTACTCCCCGTCGTTTCAAGTCGTAATATAATTTTTGTTTTCTCTGTGCTACTTCAGTATTCTTCTTTGCTTCCTTAATTAGTTTTTCTATATCACCCATTTTAAATTCTGGGGCTCTTTCTTGCACATAAAATAATTTATCTAACGGCGTTATAATCTTTCTGCCTAGAAATAACTCAGCAGGAGTTTTGCCCGTTGTATCATGTTTTGCGGTCCTAAGGGCGAAAGCAAATTCATTGACATAGTTATCCCAGCTTTTATGAAAATTTTTAACATAACTACGGATAATTTTCACTATATTTCTATTGACCCGTTCCGCTATATTTGATTGCGGGCGATACGGGACCATTTTTAAATGACGTATGCCCAGTTTTTGGCACATGTCTTCAAATATATTACTTACAAATTGAGGACCATTATCCGATATAACTTTTAGGGGCGCCCCGTATTTTAAAATATATTTATTTAAAATAGAATCAGTAACTAATTTCGCGGAGGCTCGTTTTAAGGGAACAATTTCGGTCCATTTACTAAAATGATCAACCATAACAAGGAGATAGCGACATTTATTTAACTGACTTTTTGGGAAAGGGCCCAATAAATCGATGCCAATTATTTCATTTGAAAATTCGGATTTAATACTATTTAGAAACCCGGCCGGGCGGAAATTAATATAATTAACTGCTTGACATGTTGGGCAGGACTGGACATACGCCCTTGTTAACTTCTGCAGTTCAGGAAAGTAGACTGCCTCGCGTACGCGTTGGATAGTTTTTCGAATACCAGCATGAGAATGTAAAGGGCTGTCTTGGAGCTCCTGCAAGATATTTAATCTAAGACTAGCTGGGATAACAGGTCGAAATTCGTTGTTGGAATTCGTAGTTTTTGTATAGAATAATAGACCATCTATTAGTTCGTAATGGGCCGCCCTATTTCTTATCGCCACAATATCTTGGTGGCTAAAATTTTCAGGATCCTTTAAATACTCATAAATGCTTCCAAACTCAGGATCCTTTCCCAGTTCGGTTATTACAGTTTCTCGGGAATTTATTGTACATGCTGTGAGCATTGCCACCTTTACGGTATTACCTTGTTCATCTATTTTAATTCTTGATAGGGCATCTGCTACGAAATTTTCCTTTCCGGGGGTATGCTTGATTACCAGATTATATTCTTGCAGCTTGAATGCCCATCTTACTAACCTTGGGAATAAATTTTTCCCTGAGTACAATCTAGTTACCGCCGCATGATCAGAATACACTGTTATTCGCGCCTTTCCAAAATAGACTCGGAACTTTTGCACTGCTAACAGAACTGCAAGTGCCTCTCTCTCGGTCGCGGAATAGTTTCTTTGTGTTTGATTTAAAGTTCTGCTAAAAAATGCCACGGGCTGCTGATTTTGCAAAAGTACCGCTCCTACCGCATAATCCGAAGCATCCGCTGAAATTTCTAAATTCTCATTCTTTTCAGGAAATTTCAACACAGGGGCTTGCGTTAAAGCTTGTTTTAATTTTACGAAAGCACTATTGGCTTCGGCCGTCCACGAGAATCTTGCCTTTTTCCTTTTTAATTTTAACAATGGCTCAGCGATAGCTGCAAAATCTTTTATAAAGGACCTATAATATGAACAAAGTCCTAGAAAAGAAGAGAGCTTCTTTGCCGTGTTTGGAGTCGGATACAGCGATTATTTTTGATTCGTCTGTCTCTATTCCTTTCTGAGATATCTTGTAACCTAAATATTTTAATTCAGGGGCTGCAAATTTGCGCTTTTCGACATTAACATTTAGACCGGCCTCATTTAATAAAGAAAACACCTGTCTTAAATCCTGTACATGTTGGTCGAGATTATCACTAGTAATAATGATATCGTCTAAACAGATAAATGTGGACTTTCCAAGAACAGGTCTTAACACAATGTCCATACATCGCTGAAATGTTGCCGGGGCCCATGAAAGGCCAAACGGCATACGCAAAAATGCATAAGTGCCAGATTTGGTTATAAAAGCAGTCTTAGGCACGTCCTCAGGCCTAACCCCTATTTGAAAATAACCAGTCGTTAAGTCCAAAGTCGTCATAAATTTGGTTGATTTTATGTTCCTTAGAATTCCTTCAATGATCGGTAACGGATATACCGGATATTTAGTTATGGAGTTTAATTTACGGTAATCAATAGCGAATCTCCACCTTTCTGGATGCGCCAAAGGATAGTCATTATTTTTCTTACATAAAACAACCGGGCTAGCATAACTACTTGAGATGGGCGTTATGATCTTTTTACGTAGCATATCGGTAATATGCCATTCTATAATTTTTTCCTTATTCTTATCATACCGGTATGGTTTTTGACGAACTGGCATTGAATCTCCGGTGTCAATACTATGGTTAGTAACCTGAGTAAATCCTGGAATATCACTAAATAACGAAGCAAATTCACTTACCACTTGTCGGATTCTTCCTTGCTCGTCATTACGCAGGTGGTCAAGATTTAACATTGGCGGTTCAGCCTTTTCTGCACGAACTGGTTTCATTGTCAGCTTAAGGGACGCTGTGCTTGCAGATTCTTTACTATAAAAAACATCACCTTTACTTGTTCGTCCTTGATACGGATGTATAGCGGTACTTTACCTATGCACTTACATTTTTCTCCTTGCGCCGCTAACACTGTCGTATTATCCGAATTATATATGCGGTATTTGCGAAAATACTTCCTAAAAAAATCTTCTGCCACACAGGAACACTGCGCGCCTGTATCCAGGAGTACGGTGGCTGGGATATTATTCACCAACACTTCATTCTTCGGAAGAGTCAAATTTTTCACCATTACTGTATTTAACTTGTAGAAAGAGGGGTTTTCGTGGCCTTCGGATTTCCGCACCCTCCCGTCAGCAGAAATCCGCTTTAGTTTAAATTATTTTTCATTTCCGTGCTTTCCTTCTTTTTCCCCTGGCCTTGAGACTTTTTTCCTGGATTGCTATTGAACTGTCGACGTTCGCCGGCTGTTTTTGAATGCTCAGGTTTCCTTGCCCACTGATTCGCTTTGCTTCCGTAGCCGTGTGTTTGAGTTTGCTGTAGTCTTGGCGCACCAAATTGGTTTCGCTGTTGATATTGGCGTCTTCTTTCGACGTCCGCTGTTCTTCTACTTTCAAACTGGACTGCTAGCTGAAATAACTTTTCCAGTGTAGTCGGTTTTCTTAATTCAATAAAGTCTTGCACTTGGGGCAGTAACCTCGGCAAAATCACTTGAATTATTTCAGGATCCGGACGGTTTCCATACAAGACATAGTTTGAAGACGTGAATTTTTCTTAAAATAAAGGTGGAAAGATTTTCGATTCTTTGCTGATATATGCTGAAATGTTCCGTTTCTAATTTCGCACGATCCCTTACGACAGGGAAGGCTTTTACTAAGGCAGTCTTGAAATTTTCGTAAATATAGGTGGGACTTCCCGCTTGACCCAAGAGACTTCTGCCTATGCATTTGAACCAATTAAGCGCTTGGCCCCTCAAAGCGCTGGTAGCTAAGGTAACAATTTGAAACTCGTGCACGGGGTAGAGCATGAAGTGGTCATCCAATTTTTCCAAAAAACTGGTTACCGGTGAGTTTCCATTAAATGTTGCTTCTGGTTTCATCGCTGCGCGCATGGTCTGGACGATGTAACCAAATCCTTCCAGGGCGGCAGCTGGCATTTCTGGATTCTGAGCCGTTTCTGCAGGCAGCACAGGTTCTTCTTGAAACTCGGCCATGGTTATTCTTCTTCGTTGGGCGCCACTATCAGGTTCAATGTTCCTTCTTACCTTCTTCGGGAACATGCAAGGACCTGACTCGGAACAGAGAGCTTACTAAAGCTATGTTCACTAATTGTGGGAAGTAGACAGGATACACAAGAAGGGTATACAAAACCCTTTATTTTTCTCCATTTTACAAAAACTTCCGTACTTCGGAATACACCGACCTACTTGGGGTCTAACGTAAAAAATATAAAAATAGAACTAAACTCTAATTTAACTTTAAAATAATAAACGTGGAAGATTGGCCTTATATTAACAGGAAGCGTATGTAGTACAGAGAACTGTGAACCCTACAATACGTTTAAAATTTATCAAGAGGATTAAAACCTCTGGCCTGGAAGGCAACAAGCAACTGCGTAACTTCTAAGGTAAGCGGCCTGCTTCGACTCACTGCTTCCTCTCTCTCGCTTGGCAAAAAGCCACAACTTAAATACTTGGCGTTCGCCAGACAAACTTTGCATAAAAACCTTAACGCTTATAATTCTGGCCGGAAGTAGAAAATAAGAAGTGATAGTAAAGATTTAAAATAAAATAAACGTTAATAAAACTTAAGATCCTTACAATGCTAGCCCGGTGGTTTTATGTAAGGAAAATAATGACTATCCATTGACACATCCAAAAAGGTGGCGATTCGCTATTGACTACCGTAAATTAAACTTCATAACTAAATATCCGGTATATCCGTTACCTATTATTGAAGAAATTCTAAGGAACATAACGTCTACCAAATATATGACGACATTAGACTTAACGACTGGTTATTTTCAAATAGGGGTTAGACCGGAGGACGTGCCTAAGACTGCTTTTATAACCAAGTCTGGCACTTATGCATTCCTGCGTATGCCGTTTGGCCTTTCAGGGACACCGGCAACATTTCAGCGATGTATGGACATTGTGTTAAAGCCTGTTCTTGGAAAGTCCACATTTATCTATTTAGACGATATCATTATTACTAGTGATAATCTGGACCAACATGTACAGGATTTAAGACAGGTGTTTTCATTATTAAATGAGGCCGGTCTAAAAGTTAATGTCGAAAAGTGCAAATTTGCAGCCCCTGAGTTAAAATACTTAGGTTACAAAATATCTCAGAAAGGAATAGAGACAGACGAATCAAAAATAATCGCAGTGCAAAAGTATCCGCCGCCAAACACGGCAAAGAAGCTCTCTTCTTTTCTAGGACTTTGTTCATATTATAGGTCCTTTATAAAAGATTTTGCAGCTATTGCTGAACCATTGTTAAAATTAAAAAGGAAAAAGGCAAGATTCTCGTGGACGGCCGAAGCCAATAGTGCTTTCGAAAAATTAAAGCAAGCATTAACGCAAGCCCCTGTGTTGAAATTCCCTGAAAAGGATGAGAATTTAGAAATTTCAGCGGATGCTTCGGATTATGCGGTAGGAGCGGTACTTTCGCAAAATCAGCAGCCCGTGGCATTTTTTAGTCGAACTTTAAATCAAACACAAAGAAATTATTCCGCGACCGAGAGAGACGCACTTGCAGTTCTGTTAGCAGTGCAAAAGTTCCGAGTCTATTTTGGAAGAGCGCCAATAACAGTGTATTCTGATCATGCGGCGGTAACTAGATTGTACTCAGGGAAAAACTTATCCCTAAGGTTAATAAGATGGGCACTCAGGCTACAAGAATATAATCTGGTAATCAAGCATAACCCTGGAAAGGAAAATATCGTAGCAGATGCCCTATCCAGAATAAAAATAGATGAAGAAGGTAATACTGTAAAGGTGGCAATGCTCACAGCATGTACAATAAATTCCCGAGAAACTGTAATAACCAAACTGGGTAAGGATCCTGAGTTTGGAAGCATTTATGAGTATTTAAAGGATCCTGAAAATTTTAGCCACCAAGATATTGTGGCGATAAGAAATAGGGCGGCCCATTACGAACTAATAGATGGTCTATTATTTTATACAAAAACTACAAATTCCAACAACGAATTTCGACCTGTTATCCCAGCTAATCTTAGATTAAATATCCTGCAGGAGTTACATGACAGCCCTTTAGCTTCTCATGCTGGTATTCGAAAAACTATCTAACGCGTACGCGAGGCAGTCTATTTTCCTGAACTGCAAAAGTAACAAGGGCGTATGTCCAGTCCTGCCCAACATGTCAAGCAGTTAATTATATTAATTTCCGCCCGGCCGGGTTTCTAAATAGTATTAAATCCCAATTTCCAAATGAAATAATTGGCATCGATTTATTGGGCCCTTTCCCAAAAAGTCAGTTAAATAAAAGTCGCTATCTCCTTGTTATGGTTGATCATTTTAGTAAGTGGACCGAAATTGTTCCCTTAAAACGAGCCTCCGCGAAATTAGTTACTGATTCTATTTTAAATAAATATATTTTAAAATATGGGGCGCCCCTAAAAGTTATATCGGATAATGGTCCTCAATTTGTAAGTAATATATTTGAAGACATGTGCCAAAAACTGGGCATACGTCATTTAAAAATGGTCCGTATCGGCCGCAATCAAATATAGCGGAACGGGTCAATAGAAATATAGTGAAAATTATCCGTAGTTATGTTAAAAACTTTCATAAAAGCTGGGATAACTATGTCAATGAATTTGCTTTCGCCCTTAGGACCGCAAAACATGATACAACGGGCAAAACTCCTGCTGAGTTATTTTTAGGCAGAAAGATTATAACGCCGTTAGATAAATTATTTTATGTGCAACAAAGAGCCCCAGAATTTAAAATGGGTGATATAGAAAAATTAATTAAAGAAGCAAAAAAGAACACTGAAGTAGCACAGAGAAAACTCTATTATGATTTGAAACGACGGGGAGTAACTTATAAATTAGGAGATGATGAAGTATTAAAAATTAAGCATTCACTTTCTTCAGCACCAGAAGATAAAACCGCCAAATTTTTTCCACGATTTGAAGGACCATATGTCATAGAAAAAATAACTCACGCTGTAGTGGTGTTAAAAGCCAGGAAAGGTGAAACATGCTCCGCAAACATTGATCAAATAAAACCATACTATGACCGTAATAAAATACAAATATTCAAAGATCTTTTGCAGGATCCGGCACGGCAGGCAGAAGCTCCACAGGTGGAACAACGTCAAGCACAAGGACAAGCCATTAGGAGGCAGGAGCAATTGAAAAAAAGTTTCCCCGTTGGAAAATTGAAGGTAACAAGAAAAAGAAGCCGTTCCACCGACCACAAAAGAGAGCGCACGACCACCCCCAGAATGAAGAACGGAGAAGTACGACGAATGCAAAAATAGCCAGGAGAAATAACGGCAACTATAACCCGGCTCCCAAACGGAAGATCTACTCAACGGACAGGACTCTTTGCAGCAAATGTCGCCGAACTGCGGAAGGGCCACCAGCGGCGGAGGAAAAGATACAAGGAAAATTTGAACGGCCAGCAACGAGGTCCAAGCAGGAACGAGAGAGAAGTGTCTCGGTTCCGCCAAGACCAGCGGCCATCAAACGGCCAGGACCACAGGCAGAGGCGAAAAAGAAGGTATCCAAGGGTGACCGAACTGGAGGGAAAAGAAAGCTTCTAGAGGAAGGCACTGAAGGGCGAGCCCGCACAAGAAGGAGGATAAATCAAACTAGAATACTACCTTCCAGGTCAAACTACCTCAAACTACCAACTACCAATCAAACTACCTTCCAGGACTGGGCTGAGAAAAGAATGTCCGAATATCACAAAGATAAGTAAAATTTTATGTTACTTTGCAAACTTAAGTTAATCTTTCATTCTTACTGCAAGTGGCAGATTTCAAGACGTTTTACCTCATGTGAGGTCTACCTTTATCGCCAAAAATGCGAGAAATGAGTTGTTACCTATTTTGGTATTATGTTTTTCAATTACTCGCGAGTAAAACTAAAGTTGATGTATAATAGGAATGTCTAAATACTTGAATATTGTAAAAGTTATTGTATAAATTTTATTTAAAAGATTCTGGCAAGAAAGAAGTTTTAGTCTGAAAGACTTTTGAAATGTAGTATTTCAATGTAGAAGAATTGGCACTTGCTTGGAAAAGAATAGAAGTTAACAATGTACTACTAATGTATGTTTTAAAATGCGTAAAATTAACGGCATGTTAATATGTTCTTATATACAATGTGAACTGTTATTTCAAATGTTAAGAAATACTGTGATATGGTAAAAGTGAAAGTAATGCCAAAAATTTTAAACTTATTCGTGTGTCTGAAAAAAAAAAAAAATAAATAAATAAAAAATAAAGAGAAAAGTATTGTGAATATGTGTTAAAGGTTGAATGAATGTAGTTAGGCTCTCTGACGCTACACTTCAGAGTTAGCCACTTTCAGAATAGTACCTCAGGGTTTAGAGATGAAGATAGGGTGTGTTACGTGGTCTTGTTATGTTGAATTTTAACACGTTAGTGTTTTGATTGTAGGCGGCAGTGTTGAACACGTATACATAAACACATTCGTGTTTGGTGTTTTCTTTTACAACACATGTCAGAGGCACGGGGAGAGATAATTAAAATAAAGTCATGAATGAAATAAGAATGTTAAGAGAAATATAAATATTCATGTTACTTGCCATTTCATTGTGTAACATTTCATTAAACTATCTGGAAGGAACCAGATTTGAACTAAAAGCTCCTGTTTAGATGCAGTACAGATGAAAAGTGGTTGTCCATGGAGCTGATAATGTAAAAACAAATTTTTTTTTTAATTTCTAGTTTCTAGTGAGAAATGTTTGTAAAAGATTGGCCTCGCGTTAGATTCTAGAGCTAAAAGTTTTCAACAAGGTCGTTTTAGACCTCAGTTTCAACTAATTAACCCTGGCGGGAAGTATGTAAGGATCTTAAGTTTTACTAACGTTTATTTTTATTTTAAATCTTTACTATCACTTCTTATTTTCTATCTCCGGCCAGAATTAAAAGCTTTAACTTATTTATGCAAATTTGTCTTGCGAACGCCAAGTACTTAAGTTGTGGCTTTTTGCCAAGCAAGAGAGTGGAAGGAGTTAGTCGAAGCAGGCCGCTTGCCTTAGCAGTTTTACTCGGTTGCTGGTTGCCTTCCAGGCCAGAGGTTTAAGCCTCTTGATAATTTTAAACGTATTGTAGTGTTAACAGTTCTCTGTACTACATACGGCTTCCTGTTAATATACGGCCAATCTTCCACGTAAACCCTTGTTTATTATTCCAAATTTAAGTTAGAGTTTAGTTAATATTTTTATATTCTTACGTTCAGACCACAAGTAGTTGGTCTCTGTATTCCGAAGGACGGAAATTATTGTAAAGAGTGAAAAATAAAGGGTTTCGTATACCCTTCCTGTGTATCTTGTCTTCTTCCCACATTTATTGGACACCGCTTTAATAAGCTCCCTGTTCCGAGTCAGGTTCTTCAATGTTTCCCAAGCAAGTAAGGCGGAACACAGAGCCTGATACCATCACACAATGAATGTTTCTTTTATGCGGAAGTATCCCGTTTTTCGATTTGTATGGAACTGTCGTGTGTCGAAATACTATCAGAGCGCTGTATCTTGTCAAGCGAGCTTCTGAATGTAAACAAAAAAACACCCCATCTGATGACCGAAGCTTCGGAGCAGTGCTTCACTTCTAATGCCGATTTGGCCATGCCTTCCTTTTTTTTACCTCCATGGAAAGGAAGGAGGGGCCAACCTCGCACTACGAGTGAAGCACTGCCCCGAGGCTTCGGTCTCCAGGTGGGGTGGGGTGTTTTTCATTCAGAAGCTCTCTTGATAGCGCTCTGATAGCACTTCGACACACGACAGTTCCATACAAATCGAAAAACGGGACACTTAACCGAATAAAATCGAAAGGAACGCAAAGTCTGATTACTGAATTGTTCTACAAATCCGGACCTTTTGTTTCTTATTTTAAAGATCCTCGAAATCATCCTGGGTTCGCTCGTAACACTACTTTTTTTTTTTTTCCTCTAGACAGCAAGGACCTGGCTATTTGAAAGAGCAAAGGCTTCGAAAGAATGGTTTGCCTAGTTTCCCAAAGTGATATAATAGACAACAGAGCCTGGTATGAGCCACTTCCATGATAAACACGTCAGCAAAAATGCTGCTAATTTTTTAGCAACTGTGGAAAGCGTTACTACTGCTAGGTTTTTCTTTGGAGTCGGACATTTATTTTACAGAATGTTTTGTTTAGTCTTCAAAAGAAAAATGATGGTCTGCTTTAAAGTGCTATTAGAATTTTACTAGCCCAAAGGGACAATTTGCCCAGAAGGGCTATTAATTTCGTTTTGGCATTTTGCGTCGTCCACTATAAAACTGCGTTTCACTTTTCAAATTGTTGCCAGCAAATATTAGAGCTCTGCATTATATTTAAAGAAATTAAATAATGAAGAATCTGTCTGTTTCTCGCACTGTGAAAAAACAACGGTACCTATAGAGACATCCAATTTTGAATAACGCAGTCCTTCATTCGAATATGGCATCTGGAAGCCCAAATTCGGAATGTGGTATTTGATTTATTATCTACTATTTCATATTTTGTAAAACTTCAACGAATTTTTTTATAACAAACTCAAAGATTTCAAAGCGAGTCGTGACAACACTGTACGAAAAAGAATTATTTCCAGGGCGCGAGACAGTGTATCGGAAATTCTAAAATAGGCTCTTTCTAATTATTTTGTGATATTGTTGTTGAACTGAATTTTATGATTTAAGTGGCAAGAACATAATATTTAATAAATAGAGGTATCCAACCAAACTTTTTAAAAACGCCCTTTTGGTCGTAATATAAAATCTAAAAGTTTTCAGATTTTATTTATTTCTTCTTAATTTTCCAAGAGACCGCAGTAATGCTTCGCTGATGAATATAGTGGGTAACGTTGACGTTTCTGATAACGTTGGGCCTCAGTTTGAATCTCGAAAATCTCGGAGCCCATTCCTATCACTGCTATACGAGAAATATTAATTAGCAGCGGTGGGTCGTAAAGACAATCTAATTTGTTCGTGGTTCTTATTTGGACTGAGTATACGTACTAGTTTGAATGGAGCCCCTTCCCAGCTGGCCAAATAAGTGGCTAAACATAGATGTGTTTACGTGAATCGAGAACATGTCCACAAATCTCATCAAATTAAATCCACCCGTTTTGAATGAGCCGTACAGTTTTTTTCGACATTTCCCTAGCTTCTCGTGCTTTTGAAAAAGTCACAATTTTATTCAGTTTCTAACGAACTTTAAATAAACCATTATTTACGCCTGGACATTTTAGTCAGTCGTAAATAATTGCTAATAACCTGCAGCCCCACGAATAATATTCTTACAAAATTCGCATATATATGTAAATAATTTTAGCTAAATTATATGCGAAATTCCAGTATTTTTTGTATAATGTAACATGAAAGGCTTGAAAGAGACGAATCTCTGCCGGAAAAATAAGGTTACAGGGTCAAGTTACAGGGTTATTTAACAATGAGGTAAATGGCTATCTCGCCAATTTGGCGAGATATCACCGAAACTAATTTTTGTTGCCAGATTTGGTAAGCATCTTCGAAAGTCGCCAACTTGGCGACCATTTGGCGATATTTTTGTCCAATCCCTATATAATTATATTTGGTACTGCAATTGATCCTTGTATGTAACTGTAGCCGGGCCTTATATGTAACTTTATATGCCTTTCAGTAATTTCGAGAAATTGAAGGTACTAGATATTTCTCGGCAGCCGGCTGAAAAATATGTAAGCCTGGAGAGAGTATCAGTTTCTCAGTTGTTAGTTCAGAGATGACTTTAGACTACATATTAGTGAGAGCTTCGCCTTTTAGATGCGCTTTGCATTGCGTTGTGTTTAACATTCTTAGTAGTTTGAAGTGTAATTACTGATTGTGCTCTGTGATTCTGAGAAGAACTGTACTAGTGCTTTTGTGCAAAGTTCCAGAACTGTAAAGTATTTCTCCGGAGAAATAAATTTTATCAAGGTGTCGTTGGTTTTGTGTGCATTCAATAGATTACGAACCCGTACGCACGCAACAGTATGATAACTATGGAGTTTAACTGTAAAATTATCACTGATGTCTACAATCTCCTAGAATTAGAAAAACATATGTGGTAGTTGAATGCATAGAGCAAAATAATGTTCTTATTTCTGATAAAAAGATGTAACATTTTCTGAAATAAGAGAGTGGATTCTCAAGAATATGTACAATATTGAATTCAATTTTTTCCAGAAATCGAATAGCTACAGCTATAAGGTATTTCTCCCGCCTTCTTAGCATGCCTCCATACAGTAGTGGTCAGCACACGCGGCGCGTATTCGAGAGGTTCGTGGTTCGAGTCCCGGCGAGGGCATTGCTCATTTTTCATCTCTCCTGCTTCGAAATAACCTAATGATTCTACAGTCGCGCCCAAACTAAAAGGTGGTGAATGATGATTCTTCACCACCAAGATTTGGCGATTGCGTTCCCTAATTCCCTGTTGCCCTTTAAAAGGCATGTTAGATATTTCTCTCGCCTTCATAGCAATGCTTCGTGGTGTAGTGGTCAGCACGCTCGGTGCGTATTTGAGAGGTCAGTGGTTCAAATCCCGGTGAGGGCATTGCTCATTTTTCACGTCTCTTAGGGTGAAAAAAACCTAATGTCTCTACACAGCAATTGCTGAAAGAATATTATCTGTTAAGCACAGTATAAGAAGAAACATAGGCTACGCATTGGGGAGAGCTATATTAACCATTAAGCAAAATAAGCATGAGCTTAGGGAACCTAGGAAAAGGGGCACCTCAGAAAGATCCTAGGGACTCAGAATGGGGCAACACGAAAATTTCCCATTGCCTATTTTACCATGGAAAATATGGTGCAGGAACACCAAAACCAAAAGACAAGGAATGTGAAAAGTAGGCATAAATTCATGTGGGGCCAGCAAAATCTTATGAGTGCTTAGGGCCTCTAAAATCTTAATCCCGCCCTGCTTAGGGCCTCTAAAAGTCTTAATCCTTAGCATTTCAGTGGAATCTAAGCTTAACTCTCCTACAGAACAGCGTCATGGAGTGTGAGAAGTTTTCTGTACGTCTTATTTTAAGATAAGGTGTAGAAAGACTGAAATGCTGTGATGAGATAATTTAATTAGAGAAACACAGTTCCCCTCTGAATGTTCCCAAATATTTATAAGAGCTCTGTTATTATAAAAATTATAACATTTATTTAATGTCATTAAACTGTTTCTATCATCTATCGTTGTCATGCCCTTATGAAAAGCTTTTATAGAGGCTGAGGTCTATAGAAATTCTGTGAAACTTTAAAATTAATCCTCTGCAAAAATCTTCTCCATAAAAAATTATAACGCTTTCACAGAATAGAAACTATAGAAATGTTGCTTTGCAAAATCATATAGAATTTTATAAAGCCATTTTCATTCTACAGCCATTCTACAGCCATTTTCATTCTACTTCTTTTCATTCATTTTTCATTCTACAGAAATCTGAACAATTTTGAAACGTTGATGGAAAAACATTTTTTTTATTTTCCGATTTATAATAAGATATAGCACAGTTTAAATGAGCTCATTTTATAAATCATTTTTGAATCGAAATTATTGCCTTTTCCCTCTTGCTTGACGCTTTTTAGCTTTGCACAATTTTTTGCAAAATAAAATTAAATCTTGTAAAAACGTAAAATCAGTTTAAATTATATAAGTATTTAAAGACTAAATTTACGCTCTCAATTATAAAATTTTAATTCTTGAAATGATGGCTTTTAATTATGTATGAGCTCCAGATAAGATAAATGGTTTCTTAATTTTAATTAAACTTTTCTATCACTGTTATTTAAGATGTATTCATCTTTATGTAAATATTTTTTAAATCAAAGCCATATTGAACATTTTTGTTACAAAAGAAAATCTCACCTGCTCCGAAAGTTTTTAATCTCCCCATTTATTTCAAAGATACTTTAAAAATTTAGGTTAAACATTGTACACAGTCTCACTTGTTTTGGTAACATACACTAAGTGAAGTCTCCTATGTAGACGTTAACGACTTATCGCTATGTCTAGATAAGCAAACAGAAACGTATTAAGGTTGTAAAAGACCCTTTTATTAAAAGCTCCAATAAATTGAACAGAAGGCTGTCCCGGTGCTTACAAATCAGCCAGCATTTAAGGAGTGAATTAAAAAAAAGTAGAATTTTAATTTGAAACTAATTTAAAATTTTATATAGCTAGAGGCTACGCAGAGATGTTTAAACGATGTTAAAGGTTGGCTTTTAACCTACACCAGCGCGACAACACTACCTGCAAAAATAAGCAACGCCGCAGACAGAAATGTTTATCATACAGTACAACTAGTGACGTGGTCTTCAATAGATGGAACACGCTCTGACTTAAAGAGCCTCAAACCTTTAACAAATACACGCATTTTTTAAATACATGCGAGCTAAATTTGCATTCTGGCAGGAAAACGGGAAGAGAGAAGTGACAGTATAGATCCGTAGCATAAAATAATTGGTTAATTAATATAAATACCTTACAATTCCATTCAAAAATGAAAATTTAATTCATTATTTTTAATACTCTCAAAAATTTTAGTTTATGATGGTTTTAAATTCTCAAAAGCTTCTACATAAATAGAATCTTTCAAAAGTTAAAGCCAGGAAATTCAGAAATGTTCAGAATTCGTTAGAATTATGGCTGTTTTCTACAAATAGATCTGATATTTTTAGTAGAGTTCTATCAATTGATTCTATAGACATTATATAAGATTCTATACTTTAGAAATTTATACTTTAAGAAACTTCGCATATTTTACAGGATATTTGCATAAACATGCATTGAATATTCAAACATATCGCTGTAGAAGCTATACCCACAATTTTATGGAATTCTTTTCAAGATTTTTGTGAGATTTAGTTTATAGAAAATCGGCCGTATTTTTAAATGATTCTAACATTAAAAATTCTTAAAAATTCCAATGTCAAACGTTTGACATTGGAATTTTTATAGAATTCTATAAGCCATTTTCATAAGGCTAGCCTTCATCCCGTTTGTGCAGTTGCAGTATAATGTTTTTGAATCACTTAAATTTAGTCATCATGAAAATGTTCTATGACACGTGGAAGAGTTTAAAGCAAAATATATTGAGGAAGTAATTCCTACTTTAAAACATAAGAAAAAGACTGGATAAAATAAACGGCTTCCTCTGCAAGCGATCGTTAGGGAGCATTGTAATTTTTTTCTTCAGTATTTTCCTTCAATACGATGTAACACATCAGCTTCTTAGTAAAATATAGATTTTATTCTCAGTTCAAGGAGACTGATTACTTAAAATATAATTCTATCCGTTACAGCATCACATTCCAGCTCACTGTTACAATTTTTTTCTTGATAAATTTTCACTCATCTACAAAATGCTAATCGACCAGAATAACTTTTTCAAACATTTTTTTGACGTTTCTCAGCAACGGTTACACGATAAAAAATATGGCGTTGCCACTCCATTGTCAAGAACAATAAATATATATATTTGTTAAATAAGAAAATATTACAGCATGCACCAGAAATCAATGAACTCCATTTAAATCAACGTAGTTAATCTATCTGGTCAGTGTGTGATGAAAGAGGAAAGACGCATATGCTCCGGACCTCCTCTTTCAGGGGAGCATCTAAATCTTTCTACACTACTTAAATCATGTAAAATAATTTACATACATCCTGGTCTGATGGCAAGGCATTTGCTCCTGGTCTACTCAGATAGACGTTAATGGCTATACTTTCCAATAAAGGGAGCTTATAACGGTCGTTGTTCTTGACTACTATATTTTCTTGGCTAGGTTTAGTACCTGAGACCTCAATTTTGCACCAAGCAATTATCTCAAAGCAACTAACCCGTGAAATTAATGCGTTCAGAAACTTTGAAACTAAGCTGTGAAAATAAGGTGTTCAAAAGGGTGAAATATATAATTTTTTGTTTAAATATCTTTACATGAAAATATGTTGAATTATTAAGTTAATTCATGAAATATTTTATACAATTGGCATCGGTGCTACTGCAGAGTGTTCTTGTGTGTTTCGGAATCATAAACTGGTAGACCCTACTGAAAGACTATGTAACGAATTCTCGCTAGGTTTTGAAAGAACAGATGACTGTAGAAGGTTATAATAAACTTTATACTTTAACTAAGCAAAAACGCACTCACAATTTAACCACTACTTGTGGCTAAAGAACTTGAACAGAAAACAGGATGTACAATCACAATAAGGTAAAGATTGGCTACACGACTGGCTCCTTCTTTATCTAAACTGCTAAATCAGCTGCACACAGCAAAGTCGAGCCTATAATATCAATATCATCTAAAGAAAGTGGTTAGCACCAAATATTCATTTACAGACCTACTTCAAACAAGCGGCATAAATTCGGAACTAACTCTCCCATCGCAAACTCTTAAAACTGCTGCTTAAGTACAGTTTCCAAATCACTTAGATTTGCGTATATGTGATTAAATTTACATTATGGCAGGAAAACGAAATCGGAAGGGAAAAGAAATTTTTTAAAATAAAAATAATTGGTTAGAATAAAATAAGTTCTTTACACTACATACTAGGTTGAAAACAAATTACGCGCAGAGCACCTCTGTAAAATTTAGTCTGGGTCTGTAGTTTTGCAAATCGGTTACTGGTCAGTGATCGGTATCACAGTGCTGTGATCTCGACCACATTTCACCACATTCTTTGAAATTTTATGTTTTGAAAAGAAATTAAAAAAAAAAAAAATAGCAGAAGGTAAAACTTATTCCAGTTATTTTCGCTTGTGTGGAAAGAAAAATTATACATGTTTCAGCGAAGTGGAATGTTATGAAATTTCCAAATGATTAACCACTTGCTAATTACGAAACAGATTTTTTGGGGCCTTATGTTCTTTCTGAAAAAAAATATAGTTATTTATTTATTAGCATTCATTAAATTAAAAAATATTTCTTTTATTTACTTTTATTATCTGCCGTGATTTTGAATTTAATCCAACCCAACTGCGCACTAATTGTTTTTGCTTGTTTAAGTATTCAAAAAATCCTTCCCCCCCACACACCTAGCTCCCTTTCAGTGAAAGTCACGGTACATCGTTGTTGTCACAGAAAATAAATCAGCTGTATTTTTCTGTGCATTTTGTCTTCACGCAATGAAGCAAACGCTGGCAAAAGTATTACAGAGCATTTAAATTATACGCAGCAGTAAGAGTTGGCTGGCACGATATTTTTGATTTGCTTTGTAACCAGCATGGCTTTGATTTTGAGACTGACCAACGAATGTTCTTGACTTTTGTTGGAACATCTGTCAATTTTGTTTCAGAGTTATGCCAGAATGTAACTGCCTCGTTGTTTGAAATTATTAGTTTACAGAAAAATTTCTTTCTTTCTAATAAATAAACGTTATGACGTATTAAAGTTTAAAGTCAGTCATATCTAATAGTTCAATTACTGAATAAGTTATTTGATTAACTTCATCTGGAAAAAGTCATCTGCTATAAATTAAAATAAAGATATGCTTGCTGTTAAAAGTGAAAAGTCCTGAGTCGTCATTTTTCTCCGTGTTTCAATCACCCCAGCTTCGTTAACCATCTGCCAGAACGTGTAATGGAATAGCCTCACCATTCGCCCACGATGTGTTGGAATAACTGAAAACATTACATATATATATATATATATATATATACCCTCTTACCCTGCTCTCTGAGCTTTCTTTTTTATTCTTATATGCTGGTAAATTGGGCAATTGTTTCTTTAAAAGTGTTTGAATTTTGTTCTGATTAAGGTTTTTATGCCTTTAGTTAATCTGTACGCAATACGTATGGAATTAGCAGCAGAAATTATCAACAATTTAAAAGTTAAGGTGGCGCTAGGCCTAACGATGCTACCGTTTGCTTACATTTGAAACTCTTAGTAGAATAGTGAGTTAAGTCAATTGGTACACCAATTTCACTGTCTTTTTTGCCCAGTGGGTCCAAATGCTGACTTTCAGTTTTGTGCACGGAAAACTTTTATCTTCTTGCACGTTGGTCGAATGGCTTGCTTTTGCGTAGGAACTCCAATTTTAATTATAAAAATTGTTCTTTTAACTGCATGTGGTGTTTTAGATTTTTCTACATTTAAAAAAAAATTTTTAGGATTTTTTATGTGTTTTTACCTTGCCGCGAAGTGAGTACTGAACTGATTGAATGATAAATATATCTGTAATGGAGTTCCAGGAAATAAGTTTAAATGAAGTGCAGCAGAAAATATGTATAATTTAAAAGGCTGAACAAAGAATTAAGTGGTGTCCATATCAGATATTTTCTTCGAGAACTCCATCACCGAATGCTGCGAGAATTTTCGATATTCACTAACTTTATAAGCTGAAAAATCTTTCCAACGTTACGAAAATCATCTGACAGTTACCAGTGATCTTCGCATACATTTTTTTCTTGGGAAGGACAATGAAATGCCTCTATGATTTTTTTAAAGAGGCTGATAATGTTTTATCGATATTCTTATAGAACTTTATGGGTAATACTTGCAGAAATGCTTCGCTATAAAACTTTGCATAAAATTTATAACACCTTGAGAGAATATAATTTTACAGAATTGTTCCTTTACAAAAACATATACAGATTTTATACAGCCTTTATAGAATGATATTCCATAAAAATCTGGAAAACATTTCAAACTGCAATTAAAGAAAATTTTAATTTTTTGATGGGATATACAAGCACAAAAATAAAGATTTTTTATTCATAAGTGTTGAATTCATTTTAAATAGAAATATTTAATTCCTTTTCTCTCATGTTTCTAGCTTCTAAATTTATGTGACGTTTTATGCAATTTTTATATACAATTACTTATACAATACAAAATTAAATTTTGTAAAGGCGTTAAGAAAATTTAAATTATAAAACTATTTAAAAATTAAATTTATACTGTTAGTTATAATTTCAATTCCATGAATTAATAATTTTGATTAATTCATATTTAGTACTAAAGCAATTTGAATTTAAATATTGAAATTTCTCATTAGAAAAATTCATATTGGCTCAGAAAATTTTTATCACCCTCCAAGATACAGATTATTTCAAAATTTAGATCAAAATATACTGTTCGGGAATGAAAATTTAATTCATTTTTACTTCCTTGTACAAAGTAAAGGAAGTACTGTAATCACGAAAAATTTAGGATTATAATTCAGCGGAAATCCATTTTGACTACTTTTTTTCGGTGACATCTGTACGTACTTACCTACGTATGTATCTCGCATTATTCAAAAACGATTAGCCGTAAAACGTCGAAATTTTGCTTATGAGACTACCATAACATATAGTTGTGCGCCTCCTTTTTTTATTGCAATCACTGGTACCAAAAGTGCATATATATATATACACTGACTACCAATAAGTATTTGGACACCTGTGATAGAAAAGAAAAACTAACTTTATTCAAAATCAATACTTGGTAAAGCCTCCACGAGAGGAAATTACAGCGTGGACCCTCCGGGGCATACTTTTCACAAGTCTTTGTATGACAACTAGTGGTATTTTCTTCCACTCGGCTTGGAGAAGACATAGAAGTTCCTTCACCGATTTTGCACGGGTAGTGCACCCCTGAATTCGGTGATGCAACTCATCTCAGAGGTTCTCGATAGAGTTCAGGTCTGGACTCTGGGCAGGCCAGTCCATTCGATGAACTCCATTGGCACCATACCAAGCCTTGGTTAACGTCGAAACATGACAACTGGCATTGTCGTCCTGAAAGTAACCGGGGTCCAACCCGTAAAACTGCCACAACGTAGGAAGCACATTGTGATCCAAAATAGTGCAGTAGGCATCGGAGTTGAGGTTACCATGAATGAGGACCAAGGGTTCCAGCCCATACCAGGAGAAACACCTCCAGACCATAATTCCACCTCCGATGAACTTGACTGTTGGCACAATGCATTCTGGCAGGAGACCTTCTCCAGGTAGACGCCAGACCCAGACCCTGCCATCCGAACGGTAAAGGTTGAACCTTGATTCGTCACTCCAAAGAACCCGTGTACACTGATCTACGGTCCAATTTCGATGTGCTTTGCACCACATTAACCGAGCAGCGCGGTTGGACGCTTATGGGCAGCAGCACGACCATGAAAACCAAACAGATGTGCTTCCTTACGGATGGTATTCATTGAAACAATACTCCCGGATGCCTGTTGAAACTCCTCTCTGATGAGGGCCATCGGCTGGGTGCGGTTCTTCTGAATTTCTCTGGACAGCACTCGTCGGTCTCTATCTCCCAGTTTCGTTGGTCTGCCGACTCTGTGCACATTCCGACAATCACCGCTCACCTTCCACTTCTTAATCACATAGGCCACTGTCGATTTTGGGTACTTCAGATGGCTAGATATGTCCCTTAAGGATCGGCCCCATTTGTGATACCCGATAAATATACCTTTCTCGAAATCAGAGAGCTCCGAACTGCTAGGCATCTTGCATGCAACTAAAGCCGATGCTGTTTCCTACACGATATATACCAGCGGAGTCGGTGACGTACCTTAAGACCGCAGATATCGTCATTTGCATAGGTGTCCAAATACTTATTTGTAGACAGTGTATATAATGAATAGGAATAGGAACTGAATAGGAATAATAATAATGAAATAATAATAATGAATAGGAAGTTGGAGGTGAAGACAGATTAAATCTTCATTTTTTATTTTAGCAAACATGTTGCGGCTACAAATACGTTGGCACCTTAATTGTTCCTATTCCAAAAAGTATACATTTTAGATAAATTAGCAATAAGAAATAAGGAGCAGACAGACTGCAGTCAAGCTAGGCGGAAGTGTAGAAAGCAAGTGCATTATGTTCAGGGGGATATCTTAATTCAGACTGATTAGTTTTGGTTCTCAGTGTGTTTTGATTGGATAGTTAATATTGCTGTAAAATTACTATTGGCTGTTTGAGTCGTAGTTCCATTTACATCATCAGAATTACGGAAGAATCATATGACATACATTAGTATCGAAATGATGAAGCGCAAAAAGAGGTTATTAATTTTAGAATACAGAAGGGAACTTAATTTACATTGCTAATTTAATCTTTTACATATTCTTTATTTTTCTTACACACACACACACATATATATATATATATATATATATATCCACCCTCACTAAATGGCTTAAATGACCTTATCTGGCCTATATTTTCGAAATCTTTGGTCGTAATCATATATTTCCATTTACAGAAGCGTTTTAAGTGCTGAAAATATTCTTGCTTTGGCAACGTTAAATTAAAAACAAAAAAAGAATTTTAATTAATAAAAACTTAACTTTTAATGTGGTTTCCCGGTTCCTATACTTAAATTTGGGAAAGTTTTATACTCGTTATGAAAAGTGAAATTATATGAAGTTAGACTACTGAAGGACAAAAATTGACCGAAATAATTTAAGCTCAAAATCTGCAATTTGCGACGTCGTTTTGAGCTTGTCTTGAGGGAACGGCCAAATAATTTAGAATAATTCGAGGAAATAAGTTTAAATGAAGTGCAATAAAAATATTTATATTTTAGTAGGTCGTACAAGAAAGTCCTGTGGCGTTCAGACCAGATTTTTATTTTTGGAATCCAATGATTTTACAAAATGCCTTAGTACTGCTGTTTACTATTCACACCCATCTCAGTGATGCATATGTACATTTTTGGAACGGCAAAAAGGAAAATAAATATTCCACCTAGAAAATTACAAATACGCTGTTTTTTACCCGAAGGTTAAGGAAAAGTAACGATGATAATAAAGTAAATAAATGTAACTTGTTTCCCCCTCTCTGTAACCTTGGGACTTCAAATTACGGTTTGGAGAATGAATTTCCTTGTTCTTTCATTGACAGAAAGAGCAGGCAAAAACGACGATCCTCTCTGCTTCTTTAACCACTGACGCTATCAATAAAGAAATAAGGTTTCATCTCTCCCTCTCTCTCGCTCTGTCTATATACCTATATATAGAGAGAGATAGATAGATAGATAGATAGATAGATAGATAGATAGATAGACAGATAGACAGAGATATATATAGAGACAGAGAGAGAGAGAGAGTTATAGATAAAATTCGTAAGGAAATACAAGGAGAAAAACCTTAAAATTTAGGAATTTCAAAATTTATTTTAAAAGGACTTAAAATGAAAAATCTTGCGCTACCGCTTCTTAGATTAAAAACTTAATTTAATAGAGAATATATAAATGAAAAATTTGCATATTTATTTATAAAATATATATTTTTAAGAATAGCACTGTCACCTGTAAAGTGCTCAAGGCTGTTGCCGACGACAGGCGTAAACTTGAGCTCCTTGCCACGAGGAATTTCGTGGGCTTGGACTGACTATAGATTAGACGGGTGAGCGTTAACAACAACAACAGCAACCTACTTTAACCTACCTACATAACTTACTATAACACAGCTCATCACTGCTTAGTCGTAAATAAAAGATTGTTTTCCCTCATAAAATCCTCCATGAAAGTCAAGTTTGTCTGCTTAGCTTTATCTGAGCATATAATTGTGTCAGTTTGACTCTTAATCTAGACAATAAATCAAAATTTTCGTTTCCTTTTTCGATTTTTTTTTTTTTTAGTTATCCATATCACTGTTGTTTTTGTTCCCACATTCGTATAATGATTGCGACAATTTTATGAAGAGCCACTACCTTCTGAAACATTTTCTTCTCTAACGGTTATTTTTTCACTTAGCTGTTGAGAATTTTACGTCGAAACCGTTTTGCAGTTTGGAAATACGCAGCATTTTCATAACGGTAAAATGTTGATAATCAAATATCATTTGATCGCGTTTTATTAAATAACACTTTCGGTAAAACGACAGCATTTTGCATAAGATAAAAAGATACATTCGTATGATTTCGTGTACATTCAGTACTAAATTTTATCAACTCCAAAAAGCGATCTAATCATTTATGATATTATTTGCTAATTATTTTCATATCCCGCAAGAAAATATAGTAATAGTTCTTTCTAGACGAGAAATCTGGGCAGTAAAACGAATAGTTTATATTTAGGGAAACGCACCTTGCCCTCATATTTCCATGTATAAAATGCCCACACTTTACATTTACGCAATTAAACGAATTTTGATAGAAATATTTAAATGACACGTCAATTTAGAATGGGATTACACGATTTGAATTCTTTCAAAAATCTAATTTATTGAAAATAGATCATGAAGTAATGGTATTTGTGAAATGTTACAGTAGTTTTAAAATAAAGTATTTTAAACCAGGGGGTCATAGGTAAAATTAAAAATTATCTAAAATTTCTGTGTTTTTACTAGCAGTGTAAGATATTTATTTAAGTATTTATTAAATGCTAAAGGCAATTATTTGTAAATTAGATGACACTAATTTTTTAAAAAGTGTTTCATTTCTTCCGTGCAAACTACATTTTCTTTGTAGAAGAAATCTGTTTCACAAGTTTGGGTTCGCATGCACAAAACTTTCGGTCGATAGCTTTTCAGTATTTGCTAGTCTTGGTAGGAAAATCGCCCTCAGGTCAGCAGGTAATACTGGATTTTAGGGCTACAGAAAAATAGATGCATGCATATTGCAATTTCATGAGCTTAAATCTCTGCTCATATTAGTTATTAAACTATTATTCAAAGCGTTTTGATTCTCAAGCAAATACTTAAGAAATTGAACAGCAGAACTGAGCAAGCGAACCCAACTACGTCATCAGTCTCTTCTTTCGGTTTCAGCCGCGAGAAGCTGATGAACTAGCCCTTTAGGACTGAGCCGAATTTGAGAAGGAAAATGCGAGACAAAAAAAAATCGTTTGAAACGATTTCGGATCCATCAAGAGTAAACAGAATTTTCCGTATGTGACGATTTGGGAAACCATCTTTCAATACAGAATAATACGTGCTTAACACTGAGAGGGTTAAATGGCAGAGTTTTCTGATTAAGTTTTAATCATAAATGTCTTACTCTTTGTCGAGTGGCAACGCATGTCTTTAAATTGCTTAGTTTTTCAATCAAAAATTCATTAAATTGGTAACAAATATGAAATAAATCTAAAATTCAAAATTCAGGTTCAGAGACACATGGACTACATGTACTCAAAATTTGGTGGCCCTGGATGCTACCGTTTTTCTATAATGCGAGGAACGAAATACGTATAGACATTCTTGTTATTTAATAACTGGCATTTAAAACAACAGTGTTAAATCTATTGACAATGTTAGAAACTTTAACAATTTAAAATTTCTTTCATCCTATGCGCATTATTCTTCATTAATTTCCGTTTCCTGTTGGAATTTTGTTTTTTTGCTTATTGAATTTTATTTCAGCAAGTTATATATATGAATTTTTAATTTAAAAAGAACATTGAAAAACGAAAACATTCACTTTGAATCTTATCATAAAAACTATCTTTATTTCTGAGAACTTAGATAAATATTGGTAATGATAATTGTAACAAACTTCTCTAACAAACTTCCTAACTCGAACAAGACCATCATAATATTACATTCATTAAAGTGATCACTAATGTCTAATTTTAGTATCAAATAAAAATATTTCAGGTACTGTGCAGATTAAGAAATGGTCAAGATATAACGTAAGGGAGTTTATAAAGGTTTCGCAATGTGTCAAATGCCTTGGGTATAACCACCCAGCAAAATATTGCAAGGAAGATAAAGTCTGTGCCGGATGCGGCTCCACACACCACGAGAAGACCAACTGTGACCAAAAAGCAGTCAGCTGTGTCAACTGCACAAAGGTGAATAAACGATATAATACAGGCCTCGATGCCCAACATGATAGCCGAGATAAGAAATGCCCATGCTACCTAAAAGAGCTCGAAAGATTAAAACAACGAACAAATTATGGATAGTATCCAAATAATCCAGATTAATCTTAAGCACTCCAGGAGTGCAACAGAAAACTTAAAGATAAATTTTGAACAAAACGACAAACTCAAAGTAGCATGTATCCAGGAACCGTACACAGTACAGAACAAACTGTACGGATTCCCCACAAAATATAGGAAGTTCTACTCTCGAACAGACGCAATAACTGCAGTGATTATAGCGGACTCAAATCTCCCAGTTCTGGAACTTTTCAGCTCTCCGGAGATTATAGCGCTTGCAATAGGCAGTGACTCAAGATTTATACTAATCACGGTATACTGTCCTCCATCGCGAGATATTGCACCAATCCTGACAACCCTAGAAAGGTTTATGCAGGACAATAAAAACATGACTACAATAATTACCGGAGATTTCAATGCCAAAAGTTCCCTATGGGGCTCACATAATACGGACACACGAGGCCTCAAAGTATGCGAATTCATTGCCAGCACTGGACTATCGATAGTCAATGAAATAGGGGATACGCCAACCTTCGCAGGAGTAAGTGGTAACAGCTGGATTGACCTCACACTTATCATAAGCAGAGACAGAATCCGGATCGATAATTGGAAGGTAACGGACGAAGCAAACAATAGCGATCATAATAATATCTATTTTGACGTCTCCAGCATTCATTACCCAACATGGAGAAGATCGAAAATCAATGTACGACATACCGACTGGCTAAGTTTCAAAAGGTATATCTCAAAATCTTTAGCAGACCCTAGAAATCTGACAACTATCGAAGAAATCGATAAATATGTAAGAGAAGTTACCACTAGTCTTCACGAGATCTATCAAAGAACAGTTCTCTCACATAACTCGAAACCAAGATCGCGCACCTGTCCATGGTGGACAAAAGATCTCACTATTCTCAGGAAAAAGGTCAGAGCAACAAGGAAAAGATTCCAAAAAACAACTGGAGAGGAAAGGACCCATAACAGGCTGCTTTACCAGAGGGTACGTGCACAGTACCGGCAAAAGATGTATAAAGAAAAGAAAAAAGCATGGGACATGACATGGAACAAAATCACTGTTAGCTCTCCGTTCGGAACATACTTCGATCTAGCTAAAGGGAAGAGCATGGATCCATTACAGATAGGTTCAGTTCAAAAAGAAGATGGCACAATGACGAACACAATTGAGGATACAATTAGAGAAATCATGAGGTTCCATTTTCCAGAAGACGACCCCAACGAGGACTCTACATACCATGCAGATATTCGTTCCCAATCAACCGAGATTCCAAACTCGGAAGACGATCAGCCGTTCACACTCGAAGAAATGCAACGTACGATAAACTCAACACGCCGAGGTAAAGCTCCTGGGCTGGATGGCCTCACGATTGAAACCATTGAAGAGCTTAGGCTCGCGGACGACAAACAAATTCTAGCACTCTTTAACAAGTGCCTTGAATTAGGTTATTTTCCAAAGGAATGGAAAAACGCAGAGCTAGTATTGTTCCAGAAAGAGGGAAAACCAAAGTCCATGCCCAGTTCTTACAGACCTATCTGCTTACTCTCAGCGTGGGGCAAGGTCCTTGACAAGATGCTTACGCAGAGATTAACGTATTACCTGGTCAAAAACAAACTACTAAACCCCGCCCAATTCGGGTTTACTAAAGGGCGGAGCACCACCGACGCCCTCAACCGTGTTCAAGACATCATCTTAAATAACAGACAAAATAACCTCCATACGTGTATAATATCGCTTGACGTAGCTTCCGCATTCAATAAACTATGGTGGCCAGCGCTCAAAACAAAACTAAAAGACCTGCGATGTCCAAAGAATCTTTACCAACTGATCGCAAGCTACCTCACAGAACGTCAAGTGACCTACAAAAGAGATGGCTTAAATATCACGATGAATTACCACAAAGGAGCCCCACAGGGGTCTAATATCGGACCCATCTTGTGGAACATAATTGCAGACTCAGCGCTGAACATCAACTTTGGAGACAATGCCAAGATACAAGCTTACGCCGACGATATTATACTCATAATAGACGGTGGCAATAGGACAACAATAGAGCGTAAAGCAGACGCAGCACTCAAATTGCTTGCAAAATGGAGTCAAGACAACAAACTGTGTTTCAGTATTGAAAAGACACAGATGATAGTCTTTCCAAAAAGTTCAAAAATAGACGCGAATCCACCACGCATAAAGTGGGAAGGGCATCCATTGCGACGCCAGAATACCATTAAATACCTCGGATTCACGCTTGATAAGAAGCTCACGTGGGTATCACATCTTACGGAAGTCCGAGATAAGACGCATCGAATCATCAATAAACTAAACAGGATAATCACAGACAAGTGGAGCCAAAAGGGGCGCCTGTTAAAACATCTATACCTTAATGCAATTGAACGCATGATCCTCTACGGCTGCCCAGTCTAGATGAATGGCACAGCAAGAATATGTCAAAAACTACATCAAATACAGCGAGTAATCCTGTTAAAAATCACCAGTGCGTATAGCACCACATCAACCGCAGCACTTCAGGTCTTAGCTGGCACGCTCCCACTCGACCTAAAAGCAGAATTAGAAAGATCAATCTATCGACTTCTACATTACAAAGAGGACCTTCACACTAAAAAAGATTTACATCTATCATATGCCAGCATAGAAAGCTTCCAAGATTCCCCTAACTTACACCCAGGAGATCTACCCATCCTTTCCTGGTGCAAATCGCCACCCTCAGGACAACAAAGAGAGATTTTTTCTGACGGTTCAAAAATTTCAGGACGAGTAGGGGCAGCGTTCACGGTCTTTTCGAACAATGAAGAAATTTATCAAGCACAATTCCGTCTAAGCGATCATGCTTCAGTCTTCCAAGCCGAGTCCCTAGCACTCAAAGAAGCAGCACTATGGTTAGGTACACAACCAGCAGCTCACACTTCATTCTTCACAGATAGCATGAGCGTTCTGAATGCGCTGAATTCCTTTCCTCCAAAACATCCACACACGGCAGCACTTAGAGAGATCTTCTTGACGTTAGGCTCTTCCATACCTTTAAAGATCAACTGGATAAAAGGACATACCGGGCAGAAAGGCAACGAACGAGCGGATGAACTAGCTAAGACTGCAGCTCTTAAACCAGAAATTGACAAGGAAGTTCCGCTTTCCGCAGAAGTTGCAAAAAGGCTCCTCAAGACAGCATTTCAAGAGACATGGGCATCACGATGGCAGGAAGAAGAGACAGGAAGATTTACTTACAACATCTTCCCAATACCTTCTCTCAAGAGGCTGAAATGCAACCGACTCTTCCTCCAAGCCTGTACCAACCACGGGAAATTCCCAGCGTATTACAGACGTTTCCTCAGACGGGACGTCAACTGTTCTTGCGGTTTTCGCGGGGAAGACGCGGACGCACTTCATTACCTGCTCTCCTGCCCTCTGACAGAGCACCTTCGACAGCAGTTCTTTCCTTCCGACTACATCACATATCCTGTGAATAGACTGTTCAC
The DNA here is from genome assembly GCF_044657685.1 of Stegodyphus dumicola. Taxonomy (NCBI): domain Eukaryota; kingdom Metazoa; phylum Arthropoda; class Arachnida; order Araneae; family Eresidae; genus Stegodyphus; species Stegodyphus dumicola. The sequence goes on along the minus strand of NC_140768.1, from coordinate 155,200,861 downwards.
GGACTATTACTGCAACAAGGGCATCTTAGAGATAATGAAGCAAGTGAATGAAAATAATTATATCCAAGAAACTACAGATTAAAGTAAAATGTAGAAAGGCGGCCTAACCGTCAGATTGCTAGCAATGAATAGGATAACTTCCTAACCCTGTAGTGCCATTAACTCAGTTTGGCGGAACAGGTTAAGTAAAGTGACCATATATCCTTACTTTAGCGTGGCGTAATTTATCATACAGACTTGGTTACAACTTGTTTGTATTCCTATAATGTCTTTAGCATCAGAGGGGTTATCTCTTTCGACCATCCCTTTCGAGCTGAATTACTTTTGTGAGGTATAACTTTTCAAATAAAGAGATTCTGCCATCAATGTTATCGCTACACGAAAATAATAATATAATGAACATAAAAATGTATGGCAACACCTAACATGCTATCGGAAATTCTAAACATATACCGCTTTTATTATAAAACTTTTTAATTAGTTTACTAGCACTTAGAGACCAATTTTCTTTAAGCTTTATCAAATACAAATTGAGAATAAATTTTTCCTTAAATTTTATGAAAAAATTGTTGAGAAAATTTGATATGAAGGGAAAAAATTCTCTTCATTTAAAAGCTCATGAATTCAAATTTCTAATAAGAGCCAGACTTCTTGCATTTCTGCTTGGATATATTATAATTTCACAATGATTTGGTTTGTTTTACTTGATTATGGAAAACATTTGAAGGATATCTGTCTAAGGGAAAGGATGCCTTCGTGGAGGACTTTCTAAGGGAAACTGGCTAGTATTCACGTTACACCGGGGTAAAACCACGAAAACGTACATGCAGCTGTTCGCAGGGATTTGAACCCTGGACTTAATAACCAGTGGTAGGTTAGTCAGGCTACATAGTATTTGGATGGAACCGTACTACACAAAAAAGAGCATTAGTTTTGTATATCGAATTTGGATAAATTCATTTCAGAATAAATAGAGTTTGGATGCAACAGGAGCTGCCCTGTGCAAAAGTAACCTTAAGTCTGCACATAAAGTTTGGATAATTTCAGTTCGTGATAAATAGAGTTCGCATATAACTGGAACTGCAGGAACATTAGTTTCATAAAAAACACATTTTTCTGATAAAATTAATCAATGAAATTATTTATTATTTCACTAACATGCAGACTATTTTTATTTCAACCAACGCACATTCATATTTATTGTTATTTAGCGGAAATGACTTCTGTATTTAAAATTTAGGGTGTAATTTGAGCCGTTCTTCACAAAAAAGGACATTAAACTTGTACGTAGAGTTCAAATACTGTTTAAAAAAGGACATTATTATTTATTATTATTATTTTTTTTTTTTTTTACATACAGTTCGAATAACTTGTATTTGGGATATATAGAATCTGAATGTAATTGTAACTCTGCTATACAATATATCAATAAACTATCAATATCTGCTAAAACAACGTTTTTGTAAATATAACTTACCACCAGGAAAATAAAATACAGTACTAAGAGACTGTTTTACCCTTCATAGCATCTGTAGATCTGAACTCTCGTAGATCTCTAACCCGAAGTAAACCACTTTTTCAACATTAAGGTTACAGTTAAGGTCTCTAGTTATTCAATATTTTCGCGTCTTGTCGTAAGTTTTCTTTTTTTTTTTTTTTTTTTTTCTTCCTTCCTTTATTATCATATTTTTGAATGCAGTGTGGAAAATGAGGATGAACAAACAGGTAAGCAGACTAAAGTAGTTTAACTGGTTGGCAAAGCAATAAAGAATCTAAGAAATTTTTCTGTGCCAAAAGTATACTGTTACCTGGAATACAGAACAATGAATGGAATACAGAACAATCTTTCTTTTCTTTTATGGGAACTGGCAAATAATTTTATTTTTGAAGTGCTGAGTATTTCAGGACTAAGTTTGAAAAATTTTCTTCATAAGTTTTTAGAAATTGAAATAATATCAAACTGTTAAATAAAAATGTTACTCGATGTCTCGTGCCTTATTAATTTATATGACATAAAGAGAAAAGTAATTAGTTTAAATAATAATTAATTCTAGACAGAAGAGAAGAATTAATTTTCAAAAAGGGAGTAAGCGAAGTAATTAGTTTTCAAAGCTGAAGAAATGCAATTAATTTTATTTATTTTATTAATAGAATTAATTTTATTTTAGAGAATGAATATAATTATATTAATAGAATTAATTTTATTTTAGAGAATGAATATAATTATATTAGAGAATTTACATTATTTTGTTATTAAAGTAGGCTTTTTTTACAGGTTTCTTTATTATTCGGAATCATTAGATTCTATCAATATCGTTTTATTATTAGAACAGGTTTATTATTAAAGTAGGTTATATTTTATTATTAGAATATTAGAGAAAAATAATAATATTTTATCCTTAATTATTTTATTAAGAGAAGTAATAATAATTTATTATGAGGTTATTAGAGAGAGTTAATGTAGTTTCATTTATTTTATTTCGAAATTATTATTATTTTATTTTTGTTTATTTTATTATGAGAATTCATATTTTTTATTTATTTGAATTAAGAAAGTTAACATTAATTTATTATTCGGATATTAAAGGGAATTAACACAGTTTCATTTATTTTATTAAGAGAATTAATATTGCTGCCAATTTTGTAAATAGGCAGATGGTTTTAGTGCAATTATATGTATGAAATTATCGTATTTTTCTGTGTAATGTAAATGAAAATCTAAAGAGACGAGTTATGCCGGAAAAATAACAATAGAGGGGCAATTCTATTTAACACTGAGTAAATGGATATCTCGATAATTTTTTAGATATCGCCAAGCTAGCATCAGTTTCGGCAACTATTTTTTGTCGCCAAATTTGACACTTCACTTAAAAATACATCAAATGAAATTCTGAGAAGAGATACTAAAGTCGAATCGAAACAGAATATTCCGCAGAATATAATTCCGCAGAAACAGAATATAATCGCGCAATGCGCGACGCGTTCGATTCAATGACAAATTATAACATAAAGACGTATAGCATATTGTTACAAAACGTCCAACTGCGGTAAGATAGCTTCCCCGCAAGGCGGGTTTAGGGTTGAGAAATGGCGAAGAAAGACAAGGCTGCCAGATTTGGCGCGATATAGCCTATTTGGCGACAAAATTGGCGATATACCATAGATAGATGGAGAACATTCTGGAACGAATTCTTACCGGTTTATCCCAGAATATTTTCGAAGGCAAGTCAAATCTATATAAATCCTGCCTGTACGCGGAGTAGTAGGGAGTATCGTCAGTGTATCGCGAGTTAGTGCAACGTCAGTTTTATCGAGCAGTGTATCGCGAGTTAATGCATCGAGAGTGAGCATCGTTGAGGCTATAGAGTGTATCGTCGACTGCATCACGAGTTGTAGCGTGGAGAGTCTCAAGAGTATGTTGAGTTACGCGAACGACCAAGCCGAGTCGGGAGATGTACTCTAGTGCTTTGCCGTGACGCTGTCTTCATTGCTATACCCTAATAGTCTGAAGGCTGTGTTGCTGATTGTTTCAGCGTGTTTGTTATAGATTTTCGACGCCTGTAAACGTGTTTTTGGAGCTGTTCAGAGTAATACTGGATAATAAATTGTGTTTTTATTCTTTGTCAAATATTGTCGTCCATCTCTCCAAATCCACAAACCAGTAGAAACGCATTAATATAACTATCATGACCACAGAACTAGAAGGGAGTATTAGTGTATGGAAGCAAAGGGGAGCATTGAGGCTCACGAAATGATCCGATATTGCAAAATAAAAGGAAGGGCTGGAATATGTGTGAAGCAAAGTAAGTCAATAAATGTGGGTTCATTAAACAGGCAGTAGTTCAAAATAAGAAGGTTATCATTCTATATCAATAGGATGGATAAGGTATACAAATGCAATACTATACAAATACAATGAAAATACAAAAAAAAAAAAAAAATACAATGACAGAAATTGTAAGAAAATGCATATATGAAAACTACGTAGAATTTACATTATTTTTGCCGTGTGCAGCAAATGATCTAAGATCATAGTCCCCCTCACCCTTCAAGTATTTAATAACTGAAAATGTTGAATGAATTTAATTGTTCACAATCAAGTGCTTTGGCGTACAATTTTGTGTTTGCGTTTTTGAGATAAGTTTCGATAGGGTCAACTCCGTGATGTGTTTGATTTCTAACATAATAATGAGCATTTGTATTAGTGCAAAGAAAGCGATTTTGAATTTTTTTGTAATGTAACCTTTTGTAGCAGAGGTTCATGCAGCTGAAGCATAAACTAAAATAGGTTTGATTATAGAGATTATAGAGGTTAGGTGTTTCTTCCTAGGGTTTAATTAGAATATTTTCCAACACGGGGAATTAGATTATTAATAATGTTACTTGCTTTAATTTTAGTATTATTTATGTGATTATTCCATTTTAATTTTGCATTAAAATAATACCCAGGCATTAAGCAGTCTTTATTACAGGTACAATTTCATTGAATAGCTGACAAGTGGACTTAGCTTTTTTCTGTCTAATAATAAGTAATTGTGATTTCTGTGCATTGATTGCAATTCTGTATGGAGTACACCATCTCTCAATGTAAGGTATTTGATCTTGCAACTTTTTATTGCATGTTTAACATTAGTTGACCTTGCAGCATGTGCTGTATCATCGGCGTAACATCCAAGAAAATACTGTTGCTTAAGATTATCCTTGAGAAAATCAGCCACATAGAAAAGGTAAAGAATAAGACCAAGGATTGATCCTTGGAGGACACCGGCTGTAATGATGTCAGAGTAATCACTTCCTTGTGCAACAAAGACTTTTCTGTTCCGTTTTCACAATCATTTGCATTTTCAAAATCCAGTTTCCTCTTGAAGCCCTGTTTTGTATTTGATCTATTGACCTGTTGAAAAAAAGAAAGAGAGTTAGTTTCATATGTTAAACAAGTTCTGAATTTCTAGCACTAAATCTAATTTCTAGTACTCAGAAATAGTAGACTAAACTAGCACTCGTTCTCCATTTTAACATTGAGGTAATTGGCGAGATGGCGCTAAGCTGGAGAAATTTTGATTGACTTATTTTTGTCGCCAAATTAAGCCAGAAATCGCTAAAAGTCTCCAGACTTATATAACTGTAACTGTGTATGTTTTCCAGAAATTTCAAGAAGTCGAAGCCACTGGAAATTTCTTGGCGGCTGGGGAAAACTATGTAAGACAGGAGAAAGCATAAGTTCCCAATTTAGTTCAGAGTAGTAGCTCATAGTATTGAGAGTCTTGCGAGATCACTGTTCGAGCATGTGTGGCTTTTTATATTCAGCGTTCTTAGAGGTTTGAAAATGTATTTATAATTTGATTACAAATACCTATGAAAAATTCTAGACCTGTAAAGTGTTTTGGAAAAAATAAATTTCATGAAGTTGTCGTCGGTTCTGCGATAACAGCTCTCATCGGTCAACAGGCTATGTCATTGGTCAACAGTCTTTGAGTGGGAATGAGTTGGGAAGTCATGTTTAATCATTCAAGTTTGTTCTGCAGGGGAAAAAGTTTCTAAAGAACCTTTTATTTATTAATTTTATGTGCAAAGAATTTTTTATGTAGTTTATGTAACAAGTTTGTTCTGCAGGGAAAAAAGTTCCTAAAGAACCTTTGTAAGATAGTCATTAAGCTGTTATAAATTAGATATGAAAAGCTGCGTGCTCTTAAATACAAAATTCCAGCAGTTATCAGTAATTGGTTGTTTCACGGGATTAGCTAGAAATTGAATAATGAGAGCTGTTTTATCCAAAACGGAGTCACTTAGTAAATTTTTTTCTATAATTTTCCCTAATTCTGGTGAAATTATGATCGAAAGTATTTAGCAAAGACAATCAAAAAGCGGTTTTTCCCTTTTCCATTGGTCAGATACTTGCTGTTACCCAAATTAAATATAAAGTGGGTTAATTAAATTAATTAATTAGTAATATTAAATATTGATTTAATTAATTATTGGATTCATTTAACTGATTAATTATTTTTTACATTTAATTAATTACTTTTAATTACTTTTAGCCATAAACATTTCATCAGGAAGAAATTAATTAATGAATTAATTATAAAAGATTTTAATGAAATAAATTATAATCATTGGCATTAAACTTAAAATATATTCATTTAATTAAATGAATTTAAAATTTATTATATAAATTTAACCTAATAAATTAAAATTTTATTATTTAAATTTAAAATCTTTAATGGGAAAAAGTTAAAAGGAGAACTAGGTAAGCTTATTTGGCATCATAATTTATGTAAGACTAATAATCTTTAAGGAAAGTGAAGCTCTAAAAATATAAAGAAATATTTAAAAAAATTATTAATTTATTTATTTATAAGTCAGAACAAAACAACTCAATCTGACTCTTTCGCTTTTGGAACTATGCCAAAGAACATTGAATTCAGTTGAACAGTCAGACTCAGACGAACGCATTCGCAAGGCAGCTGGAATGCTGTCTATTTTTCACTATTTTTGTTGTGTTCTCGTGTTTATACGTTTTATATGTCATTTTCTTGTTTATACTTGTATTGTGCAATTATTTAATATAAGTTTGTGTTTAAAACGAGGACGGGTATCTAGTTCCTTCACATTACATCACAACATAAAAATTCTGGAGGCACCGGCGAGATTAAAGGAATATTGAATTCAGGTTTCGTCAGCACTGCAACGCTGCATTCGGTACAGTAATGGATACTACTGGATACTTTTAGCTTCGAACTTCATTTAAAGACCAAGCAAGATAAGTATTTTTTTTTTCTTTTTTATAAGTTTGACTTGCATTGCACCATTACGTCGTAATGGAAGACAAGGTAAAGATTGCAAAAAATAGTAGAGGTAGAGAGCGAAAGCTGCTCTTACCAGAATTAATTTCAAATTTCATTAATGATGACAAGCAATTATTCGAAAACACGATTTAATGAATAAACTTCAAAAAATTGAAAGCGTTTATTCTGATTTTGACAAGGCAGACGCAGAACTTCCGCCGGAAAGTTCTGAAATGCAAGAATTTGAGAAAAAATATTATGAAACCAAAGCCAAATTACAACAAGAACTTGAAAAATTAAATGTTACTGTTAATATGCAAGTTACTAATGTTAATGAACGTCAAATACCAGGTTATAGTACTACAAATACTGCTAATAATTTTAAATTACCGAGAATAAATATGCAGTCTTTTAACGGTAATTACAGAAACTGGATGTCTTTCAAGGACTTATATGTATCATTAGTGCATAACAATGAAAATGTAAGCAATATTCAAAAATTTCAATATCTAAAGGGTTTATTAACTGATGAACCAGCTTCTATTATTAAACATATTCCCATTTCAGAAAATAGTTATATGGAAGCCTGGGGAAAATTATTATCTAGGTATGATAAGAAAAAACAAATTGTCACATCACTAATAAAAACTTTTATGGATCACTCTTGTGTAATTAATGCAAACGCAATTAATTTGCGAAAAATTGCCGATATATCTGATGAGATTATCAGAGGTTTAAAATCTATTGATCCAAAAGCTAATGAAAGGGATGTTTGGCTAATTTATATTTTATTACAGAAGTTTGATAACGAAACATGTAAACAATGGTCTGAGTTTTCAGCAAAAGTGGAATTTCCTACTTTTGAAATGTTTATTCAATTTATAAATGATAGATGTTCCTCTTTAGAAATTTTCCACGAAAAAGAAAGGGAAAAAACTCAACCTAGTGTTAAAAGATTTTCTGTTAACAAAAGTATCAAATGTATTATGTGTAAATCAGATCATTTTCTTTTCAAATGCCCCAAATTTAAAGCACTAACTGTCAAAGAAAGAAATCAATTTGTTACGAAAAATAATCTTTGTTTAAACTGTTTGTCTAGTCAACACAAAAAATCTGAATGTATGTCTCAACATCGTTGTCATTATTGCCAGTTATTGCATCATACTACTCTGTGTGAAAATCAATTAAAAAGTTATTCCACATCTGCGCCTCTTTCTGAGAGCAATTTTCAGTCAGAACAGCAAAGAAAGAATGCAACCGCGAATAAAACACCAGACATTGCGTCTACGAATGAAAACAAAAACGGAACTGTAATTCAAAATAATAGCATTCAAACAACTTTTGGCTTATTGCCAACTGCGTATGTAAATGTAATTGATTCGATGGGTCAAAAACGTAATATTAGAATGCTTTGTGATAGTGGTTCCGAATCAACATTATTATCTGAATCTTGTATTAATTTATTGGGATTTAAAAGAAAAAAATGCGCGTTTTCCTGTCAAGGGTTTAGCTGACTCAGAATTCGCAGTTACAAAAGGTTGCGTTGAAATTGAGTTGATGTCAATCCATGATACATCAGTGAGAATGCCAATTAAGGCATTTGTATTAGATAACTGCTGCGCTTCCAAGCCAAAAAATAAATGAGAAAGACTTTTCGCATTTGAAAAATGTAAACTTAGCTGATCCATATTTTCACATTCCGGATAAGATAGATATTATTCTAGGATCTGACTACTTGTTTTCTATTTTACTTCCTGGACAAATAACTTGTTCTCAAAGTGATTTAATTGCTCAAAACTCAATTTTTGGTTTCCTCATATCCGGAAAACTACCGGAATTTCAAACGAAATCAAATTCAATTTCAAACTTGCATATTTATGAAATAAATATTGATAGCGAATTGAAAAGGTTCTGGGAATTAGAAGTGCCAAATTCAAGTGACATTGTATTCTCACCTGAAGAGCAATTTGTTGAAACGCATTTTCAGGAAAATTACTCAATTAATTCAGATGGTCGTTTTGTTGTGAAGTTGCCATTTTTAAAATCTAAATCTGAATTACGTAATTCAAAACCAGCTGCACTTTCTCGATTATATGCTATGGAACGTAAATTTAAGGAAAACTCGGAATTTGAAAACCAATACAAGGATTTTATGCATAAATATGAAAATTTAGGTCATATTGAATTGGTCACACAAAACTGTTTAAATAGATTTCAGAATGAGCAATATTTCCTTCCCCATCATGCAGTGATCAAGCCGTCTAGTACAACTACCAAATTAAGAGTCGTTTTCGAGGCTTCATGTAAAACTTCCAGCGGTAAATCATTGAATTCAATCTTGGGTGTTGGTCCTAAATTGCAACGAGACATTTTTGAAATTTTACTTAATTTGCGATTTCCGGAAATAGGTCTTTTCAGCAGACATAGAGAAAATGTACCGTCAAGTTTTAGTGTCCAATGAGGATCGGAACTACCAACAAATACTTTGGAGGTTTAATCCTAATGAAGAAATACGCACATACATGTTAAACACCGTAACATATGGTTTAGCTCCAGCTTCTTTCCTAGCCACTAGGTGCATTAAGCAAATTGCACTAGATTATTCAGAAAATATTGCTGTTTCTTATACTTTACTACACGATGTATACATGGATGATTTGCTATCGGGTTCAAGTACCGAAAGTGATGCAATATCACTTTGTAAGGAAATTACCAATATTTTAGAAACGCACGGTTTCCACCTACGAAAGTGGAATTCTAATAATTCAAATGCATTTTTGCAGAATTTCAAGAACATTGTTCAACGGACACTAATTTAGAAATAATTCCTAATGATAAGGAAAGCACGAAAGTCTTAGGATTATTTTGGAACTCTTCAACAGACACATTCATTTTCAAACCCACACTTGCACTCACCTCACCGCTGACAAAAAGACACATTTTGTCCCAATCGGCACGCATTTTCGATCCATGGGGATTAATTTCACCATGTACTGTTGTATTGAAAATTTTTTATCAAAAGCTCTGGCTTACAAAAGGGGACTGGGATTCTCCTATTTCACAAAGTCTTGCTTCAGAAATCTTCCAATGCAGTTGAACATTTTACCGTTCCTAGAGGTGTCACGCTTATTTCCTCTGACACATTTGAATTGGACGGCTTTTGCGACGCTTCAACACTTGCTTACGCTGCTGCAATATATTGCAAACAAATACACGGAAATGAAATCAAAATTTCTCTCTTAGTTTCTAAAACTAAAGTCGCACCTATCAAACACGTATCTGTTCCTAAATTGGAATTATGCAGTGCTCATTTGCTTTCAAAGTTATATTGTGCAGTCATGAACACTCTCAAAAAATATAAGTTTGATGTTTACGCTTGGACTGACTCCAAAGTTGTACTTTCCTGGCTTTCCGCGCAACCCCGTAAATGGAAGACCTTTGTAGCAAACCGGACGTCTCAAATAATCGAAGTACTTCCAACAAAATACTGGAGGCATGCCCCTTCCAAAGAGAACCCAGCAGATATCGCTTCGCGTGGTATTGATCCCAAATGTCTTCCTAATTGCAACTTGTGGTGGCCCAAGTTGGCTTTTTTTGGATTCGTCTCACTGGCCGAAAGAGGAATCCGCTTCCAAAGAAATTAAGGATCTAATTAAAGCTGAGCAAAGATCTGATCCTATATTTTCATTTCATAGTGCTACATCAAATGAATTATATAGTGATTTATTTGAAAATATTCATCATTTTCTAAGATTATACGCATTTTAGCATATTGTTTAAGATTCATCAATAAGTGCAAAACCAATAACAAATGTCAAACACTTATAACTGATTCCTTTTCTCCACTCACTTACACGGAAACTAAAAATGCAGAGATAATCATAATTCGGTGGGTTCAGAAAGATTATTTTAATGAAGACCTAAAATGCATTAAAAATCAAAGATCGTTGCCTAAAAAAAGTCAGTTACACTCCCTCCATCTATTTATAGATGAAAACAGTCTTTTACGGGTGGGAGGGCGTTTAAAAAATTCAGAATTGTCTTTTACTTAAAAGCACCCAGTAATTCTACCTGCTAAACACAAGATAAGTGAGCTCATCGTAAAAGAAAAGCATGTGACGTATTTACATGCTGGTGCTTCATTACTGTCCCACATTATCAAACAATCATATTGGATCATAGGTGGAAAAAAGCTCATTAACAAATGTGTTCACAAATGCTTCAAATTTAAAGCATCCACCGCATCCCAGCTTATGGGTAATCTACCTAAGCATCGTGTAACACTAGAGAGGCCTTTCTTCAACTGCGGAGTGGACTATGCCGGTCCTATTTCAATCAAATTCAACAAGGGTCGTGGAGCAAAATTAACCAAGGGTTACTCTATTTATTTGTCTCGCTACTAAGGCACTACACATCGAGGTAGTGAGCGATTTAACCACTGATGCATTTTTAGCTGCTTTGCGTCGCTTTAGTGCTAGACGAAGAGCTCCAAGTCACATTTACAGCGACAATGCAACAAACTTTGTTGGGGGCTAATTGAAAGCTCAGCGAAATACAACGATTGTGGGCTTCACTTCCTAAGGCTTCACTTCCTAAGGGCTTCACAACGGCTAAGCCGTTGCTCATCATTTAACTCAAGCATAAATAGAATGGCACTTTATAATTCCAGCATCTCCTCATTTCGGAGGAATTTGGAAGGCCGCAATTAAATCAACCAAATATCACTGTAAAAGAGTAATCGGTGAAACTCTACTTACTTTCGAAGAATTGACAACTCTATTGGCTCAGATAGAAGCCATTTTAAATTCTCCTCCGTTATGTAGTGTAAACAATACTGACATTGATTGCATTAATATTCTCACTCCTTCACATTTTCTTACAGGAGACGTGATCCTATCCCCTTCTGAACTACCTCTTACTAGTCCTGCCAATATACGGAATAGGTGGGATCTCATTCAAAAGATGCGGAAGGACTTCTGCAAATCATGGACCAAAGCATATCTATCTTCTCTTCAAACCAGAAAAAAATGGAAGGGCACTCAGCCGAATATAAAAATTGGATTCATCGTCCTGTTAATAGATGAGGGTCATCTTCCAGGTTCTTGGCCACTAGGACAAGTGGTCGAACTTCATCATGGTGCAGACGGACTAGTTCGTGTGGCCACTTTTAAAACTAAAAACTCTATTTTCAAAAGAAACATTCATAAATTAGCACCTTTGCCCATATATCAGGACTAATGCCTGATAGGGTGGGAGTATGTTCCGGTGCACCGGAACAGAACAACTCAACCTGACTCTTTCGCTTTTGGAACTATGCCAAAGAACATTGAATTCAGTTGAACAGTCAGACTCAGACGAACGCATTCGCAAGGCAGCTGGAATGCTGTCTATTTTGCACTATTTTTGTTGTGTTCTCGTGTTTATACGTTTTATATGTCATTTTCTTGTTTATACTTGTATTGTGCAATTATTTAATATAAGTTTGTGTTTAAAACGAGGACGGGTATCTAGTTCCTTCACATTACATCGCAACAATAAGGTTAAAAAAAATTATTTATTTATAATGTTGCTTTTTTTCTTTAACATCATAGTAAATGTTCTTCAGGGTACAGCCATAGGGTTGAGCCGATGTTACATTCACAAAAATGGAATCAAACCTGCAAACGATGTACCCAACCATGGTGACGGTCTCCCAATTCGTTCTTGCTTATTTTAATGAAGTCTTTTAAAGAAATCATGCTGTTTCATGTGACATTCGCTAGATTGGAAGCAAATATCTAATATTAATATTTAAGGAAATCTCGTATAATCCTTGCATTTCACTAATATCGGTACTTTTCCGTTTCGCCGGCGCAAATCTCGCCAAGCAAACTTTATTAGCGGCAACATACAGTATACACATAAAAACAAACAAATGTTAGTTCTTAAGAATTTTTTATTTTGAAGGTATAAGCGTTTTAATATCATTTAAAATTTTGTATAATGTAAAAAGACATTAATTTTAGAATTTACTATGCTTTTATGGTTCAACATCCTGATTCGCCGGTTCATATCACGTAACCCCAAGTGATCTCATGTCACGTAAACTACGCTACTATTCTGTCAGTAATTATATACATTAACTTCAAGTTAAATTTTAATTTGGAATACAAGTTTAAATGAAGGAATTATTTGAATTCGTACAAATAGCTTACTCAGAAGTTATGTAAAACCGCAGTGCTTTACTTCGCTAGTGCATTCTCATTAGAATTGATGAATTTAACCTTCGACTTTGCCTTTTTTATATTTTCGCCATCGGGGTGATTGCACCCAAATTGACTTAATGGCTTTAGGCATAATGGCCTTAGTGCATAAAATTGAACTATCTGGTTAAAATTTTATGTAATTGTATGACAGTATTGAAAGAAACAATCAATCTGATAAGAAATGGCTGCGATTTGTTTTGAAAATGAGGCGTAAAAGGTTACGAGCGAGGATATTCCGTTTGGCATCGGTTGTAGCATTATTGGCGACTTTAATGGCCTGCGCCGGCAAAACGGAAAAGTACCCTAATATGCTATACGTGAAACGAACGGATATGTATGATATATAATTTTTAATTTAGATATAAACAGTGAGATGTTTTGAAAGTTTTAGTTTAATTTAGTAAAAGAATCAGTTGCTTCACGCCAATACTGTGCTGAACCAAATACGATTAAAAAAAACATAGTACTGCTGACTGAGTGTAACTGTACAAAGCTTTAAATTAATATTGCTGCTTCTGTTTAGTTTGCAGACTTGCCGTGTATGCTTTCGTATTAAGTTACGCGGTGGCGCCATCTACCGACGCAATTTTGAAGTTTCATTTTTTCTGCTAGTTAATATAGAAAGTCGACCTTTCACGTAGTAAATGTATATATTACAAGTACTCTCTGAGACTTAAATACTACGTCAATTCTTTTCTGTAAGCGGAAAATAACTGTGTCTATCTATTGAAAAAGCAAAGCATGCTTGCAATTCAGTTAGTACTCAACTACGAAGCGAAAGAACTGCAGTTCGATAATTATAACGCTTACAAATTACGTCGATAGATGGCGCCATCACAATAACTTATGAAAGCTTACATTGCGAGCGTGGCCTTCGAGAAAATGCTCTTTTTATTCATAGTTTTCATTTTTATCTATAAATGAAAAATAATGTGCAGTATTTTCAGTTCGAAAGCATAACATTTTTGCGTTATACCGTTTAAGTATTGAAAAGTTTATCCAAACTATAGAAAGTAAAATGGGATTGAAATAAATAACTATTGATCACCCAGGTGAAAATTTTTATCAAGCGTTAAGAAAAATAAGCTCAGATACCTGAAGTCTTAAAGCATGATATTTAATTAAATGCTAAGATAGTATCACATATTTAATAATTTCCTGTTTACTTTACATCGGAATAACATAAAATTAGCTTTTACTAATAAATAAGCGCGCTGTGGAATCGCTCGCTTTCAGTGGAGAAGAAAGGTTTCTTCGCACTCCATACGGTGACGTCACGAGAGAGCTGGACGGCCTTGTTTCTCGAAGGCCACGTTGCGAGTCGCTGCACAGTAGCATGTTAAAGTCTAAAGTAGACCTTTAAATTAATTTTGAAATTTAATATTCGGAATATTTGCAAAGATGTTATGAGTATAGTACTTTTAACTTTATCAAAAGAGTTACTACCACAGCAAAGATTTTTAGTTTAGATAATTCAAATAATATGGGGGGGGGGGAGCAAGCGATAGAATTTTTTTCAATTTAAAATATTTTTAGAAGTTAAACATTTGAATCCAGATAACAAAAAAACAAGGTTATATTTTTCATGAAAAATATATACTTATTAAAATAAAACCTCAATAAACTATTTCGAAATATTGACAAAAATTTTTCTCTTGCTAGTTGAATAAAAGAATTTGTTGATGGAGGTATATTCTACAAATATTTATAAATTTTCAATATGTTTTACATAAATCTTCGTTTAGATAGGATAATTAATTATGGTCTAGATGTGAGTTTAATGTAATAAATTTGATTTAAAAAAAAATTGCCTTTTTCCGTCTTACCCTTCTATTTCATCTTATCCTGTCCTACATTTTCTCGTCATCGATATCTCCGCCAATCAGTGAATGATTATTTCATAATTTTGATTTTATATTTATTATTTTTCCAGTGAGTGATATAATCAAGAAAAATGTCCTTGTAGTTTTATAAACCTCCTGTGAATTTATGTTTATACGAAAGAAATAGAAATTTAATTTTGAATATTGTTCCTTAAATCTCTGTATGAAGTCTTAACGTCGATGAAACACGCTTTGTCAAAATAAGAGTGAGGCATTTTTATGAGTAGATTTTACACCGAAAAAGTTTGAATTAAAAATAAAATTCGTTATATGCAAGATTGCAAAAGACTAGAAAATTGCTCATGGTGGTTTCTTGTGCTTTTTAAAAAATATTAAAATGCAAAAGGTGAACATTTTATGATTGATTTTAATCACCAATGACAAACTGGTGTAAAGAGGACTCAAATGTAATGGAAAACTGCGAGTTATACTAAAGCTGCTTCTGCGATTTAATGGTGAGGAGCAGTAATAAAAGAAAGAAAAAAAAATATTATATAGAGAGAGTTTTACAAATTTAGGAAATAGAACTAACATCACAAAGACAAGTTTTCCTCAATAAACTTTACTGTAATTTAGGCTAGCACCCTAATTACTTTTAAATGTTGCTCGTAAAAAGAATATTGAAATTAAGGAATGTCAGAGTTTCAACTGAACATTTTAAAATTCTTTGTTGCATTTCTATGATTATTTGAAATATATTAATTATGAATTTCAATTTCTGGTCTTTGTGAAATATTAGTTATAAATTTCTTACTTTATGTCTTTAATGATAATTTTTAGGCAGCTTAATGCGCAAAAATACTAAGCCTGCTTGTGTTTTGAACCTTATCGCATAACACTTTGAACCTTATCTCATACTTTATTCAAGAACTACAAAATTTCGGCTTCTATAGTTTGAATTCTACTTTCTTTAGCAAGAACACCATGTGGTCATCTTTAGAATTCAGTTACATCACGCATAGAAGGTCGTGTTGAGATTTTAGTAAGTTTGCGTTTTTCAATTATTGTTTCAAATAAGTTTTTAGTTTTTAGCTGTTTAAGGCTCAGTTTTGACTTTATTTTATTTATAGAAATCTCTATTTTCTATTTACAGTTTTTCGTTTTCTTGATGTTAAAAGTTTAGCTTAAGTCTTTTTTTGCATATATTAATTCAAATTCACTGTTCAAATGGTTTATGAAAAATTTTCTTGCCATAGAAAAACATCAAATATTATTTTATAGTATGATGAATTAACAAAAATTCCACTCAGAAAGATACATAGTGTGGTTGACAATGTTGTTCCTTTACTGTGTCAGCATTTTACTTTTTATTTCCTGTGAACGTATATACATATATGAAATAATAGCAAAATTTAGAAGTACTGATGTAGGAACACAAAGACGTAGAAACGGAAAAAAAAAAAAAAAAAAAAAAAAAAAAAAACTTATGATAAAGCACGTATTGAAGAGGAAATATTCCGATTAAGTTGTATGCTAATATGCTGTGTTCATAATAGTATCTATGAAACTTGGCAGTCGAGGTGTTTTAATTCCGTTTTTATTTCCAGTTGACATTTGTGGCCACGATCACTTGGCACTCTAGTCGTGCCTATTCACAGAACATTTATATTTTTGATATTTTTGCAATAGTAAAAAAGGACATAGAAATTAGTCCTAGCAGTACAGAGAGAGAGCTGAAGTGCTTAGTTATCAATATGGAAGCACGAAGAGAAAGGTTTTGGTTTGAGTTAAGAGTTTCAGTTCCCAATTACTACGTAATGGAATGATGTAGAAATGATGCAATCCAAAGGAGTTATTACAATTTTTAGAACGCAGGGAGAATAAAGTTTTACCGTTCATTTTAAAAGTTTTTCTACAAAAACTTTAAACTTCCTACATATGGGTTCACTCTTTTTTGATATTTCTACTAAATTTATATTAGGAGATAATACAATCAATATTTCTTTAGTAAATAAATTATTATTATTATATATATATATTGAATGATCTAAAATTCATTGAATTCGAAAACAAGTTTTTCTAATACTTGCGCGATAGCTGCAAAGTAAGATAATAATAATTTATTTAATAAAGAAATATTGATTATATTTCAAAAGTAAGATAATAATACAAAGTAAGATAATCGTTACCTCTCTTACCTATACATATACCTATACGTAAGGGAGGCAACGATTTCGCTCCAGAAATTCGGCAGTCAGTTTTCAGTGATTAAGTTCTATAACACGCTTTAACTATTTTTAAAATAATGCCTGTCTGTCTTTGTGTGACAATTTTTCTCCTCGGTGACAATTCTTATACGAAACTTTCAAAAATTTAGATTTTACATGCTTAAGCTTACTACATTCATACAAATAGTTGATTAGATTTTGGATAGAACTAGACAACTGGATGTGGTACTTTACATCAAACTGCCAGCCGTCCAAAAGGAAAAGTGATTATTGGCTCTAAATGTCATACCGAAGGGCTCTTGTTCGAATTCCGCAAGAAACATTGGTGTAAATTGTCTATCCTTTTTTTAGGAGGTAGCGTTGGCCGCCTTTTAAGTGTCTCCATAAATAAAATGACCATCGTTTCTGGACTTAGTAGTGACCAAAGCACGAAAATATTTCTACGCCATTAAAAAAGTTAAATAAGAACAACCTGAAAGATTTCAGATTTTAAATTACGTTCGAAGGGGCGTTTTTAAACATTTTCTGTGTTACCTTTATTTATTAAATATCATGTTCTTCGCACTTAAACCATAAAATTCAGTTCAAGAGCAATATCACAAAATAATTTTAAAAGGAGCCTATCTTTAGAATTTCCGATACGCCGTCTCGCGCACTGAAGATAAAAATGTGTTTTGTCTGCAACGTTCCCATAGCTCGCTTTGAAATCCTTGAGTTTGTTAATGAAAAATTCGTTAAAGTTTTATAAACTATGAAATTGATAAATTTCAAATTTTGGGCTTCCACATGCCTATATTCGAAGGAGGATTACATTATTCAAAATCGGATGGCTTTAGGTATCGTTGTTTTATCACAATGCGAGAAACACACATACATTTATGCAGATTCTTCATTATTTAGTTTCTTTAAAAATAATATAGGGCGATAATATCTGTGGCAACAATTTAAAAAGTGAAACAACGCTTGTAGTGAATGAACGCAAAATGCGAAAACGAAATGCTTAGTCCTTCTGGGCAAATAGCCACTTTGAACTAAAAAGAGCTTGTAACAATGTTTAATAGACAACCGGAAGTGATACTTTATTTGAAGCCCATAACAATTTTTTAATGAAAAGCTATATCAAAATAAATATATTATAACCAAAACTATTCAATTTTAGCATTTAAGACTCTTATACCACTGGGACAAACATATTAGATGTGGGTTAGAATCCATATAAACAGGAAATGATACTTCATTTGAAGCTCTAAACAGAATTTCGTATAAAAATAATTTATGAGGTAATCCAAAACTTCTCAAATCTGGTATTTACAATAGATATGGGTTTGAAAGAAATATATTACATTTATAAACATTAAATGTATTCTTTGAATTGCGCTAAAAGCAAAGAGAAGATGCTCATTATAAAAACATCTCTCATAATGAAACAATTAAATGCATTAGTCATAGTCTTCAAATTTGTATCTATTTCGCTTTTGTGTCAAATCACTTTTCAAATGAAAGGATGCTACCGCGATATCTTATAGCTATGTATTATCTTTAAATGAATGTTGCAACGAATATAAATGATATGGCGAATTAAAGAAAAGGATGCAAGACGACGCTGTGTTGGGAATTCTAAAGATACACTTATTTACAAAATTTTTCGATTTCGCTATTAAATTTCACATGGCTGAAGTGATGAAAGCGAAGTTTTAATAAATAAAGCTAAAATGACAAATAAAAATGTTGGTGATCATGACAAATTAAGAAATTGAAATTTGATATCATAAACTGAGAAAATAGTAAAACGAAATGTATAACAGCACTTAACATTCTATCGAGAATTCTAAAGATAAGCTGCTTTAAAAAAATATATTATAGTCACAAGTCAATAATTTGTGAATCCGAAACAGTCTATGACCAGAGGACAACTACGATCAATGCGACATTTTCGAATCATAGCAGGAAAACGGATGATTATTATGAGAGTATATTAGTTATCATTCTCAATAGTATGGGAAAACATAATTAATATTCCAGCATAAAGTTTAAGCATAAATTATATTATTTAGAAATGATAAATCCTCCTTTCTACATGCCTTCGGGGTTTAACAGAAGCCCACTGGGCGCGTATTCGAGAGGTCCAGGTTTCGAGTCCCGGCGAGAGCATTGCTCATTTTTCACCTCTCCAGTATCCAAATAACCTAATGACCCTACAACGATCAACGAGAAGAAATAGTTTACTTGAGCTCGTTCCGATTTTGCCAATTCCGTGTATTAACTTGGAATTAGAAGTAGAGGTAGAGATAGAAGCGCGAAAGACACTAACGATGTTCCATAGGTCACCTTGTAATGCTTTCTCATGCTAACTAGCCATAAAAATAATTGCAAAAGAGTTTACAAAGGAAGGTTGAAGAAATAAGGAACTGAGGCTTTCCAAAATTATCCAGAGTTTACCTATTATGGTACATCGCGTAGTGCCACCGGAACACCCCGCATCCAGTATTTATTAAAAATTAAAGATTAAGGACATAATGAGATTCCTGTACAGTTTCAATACAATCTGAAATTCATTAATTAAACTGAGAACATTTCTTTCGATGTAATAAAATATTAGATAAACATAATGAAATAAATATAATAAGTATTGGGAATGTTATATGATATTAAATACTGTCTATCATCGAACTGTAATGTCTGGAAGTGATTCAGAACGTTCTGCTAAAGTATTAAAAGAACGTTTATAGAACCTATTACAAAACTATTATTAGTACCACTTTTAATATAATACTGTTCGTCATTAACTGTAACTTGCAACGCAGTTTAGACAGTTCTGTCAAAAAGTTCAGGTAAAGCGTGCCAAAGAATATTCTTACAGAGCATGCATGGCATATTACATGGAAGTTTTACAATTGCAAGTACTACCGACTTTACTCGCGTAATAGTCGCATCTCCGTTTTGAAGCAGAAAAAATCGTCAAAATATTTTCCTTGCATAGAAGTCGCAATCGCGTTGTAGAGTCATTAGGTTAATTGGAAGCAGATGAGATGAAAAATATGCAACCGCCTTCGCCGGGAATCGAACCACGGACCTCTGGAATACCGGTCCAGCGTGCTACCGTTACACCACGAAGGCACGCTAGGGAAGAGGGAGAAATACCTTATAGTCTAGGAAATAAAAAGTTATCAGCTGTACTCTTCTCAGAACTAGTACTTATAATGCATTTATCTGTTCTGCTACTCCCATTAACATTCTTAATGGTCAGTCACTCCATACAGAGATAAGGAACTGCCTGCTTCGCCTGAGAGGATGGGAGATCTTCCTGGAGCAGGAATTCTTATTTCTCCCCCCCCCTTCCTAATTTTAAAGCTTTCAACTTATTCTTCGCTAAAGAAAGTACAAGCGAGCTCTAGATTTACTGGGCTGTAAGTATCAAAAGTTACAGAAAAAGAATCTTTGCCTATATTTTGTTTCGCGGTGAATTTTGTGAACGTCTTTTTTTTTTTTTTTTTTTCTTTTTTCTTTTTTTAGTCCAAAGGAAAAATTTGCCCAAAAGGACTATTAATTTCCTTTTTCGCTCTTCATATTGTTACCAACAAATATTATCACCCTGCATTGTATTTAAAGAAATTAAATCATGAGAAATCTGCATAAATGTATGTCTGTTTCTCGCATTGTGATAAAACAACGGTACCTAGAGTCATCCAATTTTTGAACGATGTAATCATCCACCGAATATGAGCATCTGGAAGTCCTAATTTGGAATTTGTTTTATTATCTATTTCATATTTTGTAAAACTTTAACGAATTTTTTATTAACAAACTCAACGATTTCAAAGCGAGCAATGGCAACACTCTACGGGGGTGAAAAACCTTTTTATCTCCAACGCGCGAAACTGTGTATCGAAAATTCTAAAGATATGCTCATTTTAAAATTATTTCGCGATATTGCCCTTGAACTGAATTTTATGGTTTAAGTGCTAAGAACATGATATTTAATAAGTAAAGGCGGCAAACAAAACGTTAAAAAAGGCCCCTTTGGGAGTAATGTAAAATCTGAAAGATTTCAGATTTTCATTTTTTTTTTTTTTTTTTTTTTTTTTTTGCTTGTATATGGGAAAAGTTTAGAAAGAACAATAGTTATACGGCGGGATTTAAACTGAAGATTATTGAATATGCTGAACAGAATGGAAAGAGAGCTGTTGAAAAGGAATGGATTGTAAGTGAAAAGTGAATAAGGGACTGGAGAAAATCCAAACAGTCTCTGCAAGGAACAAATGTAAATAGGCGAGCATTCAGAGGACCGAAGCATAAAATTTTCCCAATGATAGAAAACGAATTTATTATATATATATATTCATCTTTTTATGTTCGTGCATTACGAAGTGATGGATGTGCGATATTTCCAACGCTTCGGACGAAAGCGAAGATGACTGAATTTTACGTCTATAAAAATATTACCATAAAAACAAAAATGCTTCTTTTTTTCCTGCGCAGTTGACGAAAAGACTATTTAATAAACAGCACACAATCTGGACACATTTGGTAAGTTATTAATTTTATTATTATGTACTTTTTATACCAGTAATGTTTTAGCATAAGATGGTACAATATCGCGTAGTAGATTTCCCCGCGTAATATAGTCGCGCCTAGACTTTCACAATGAAAAATTAGAAAAAAAAAATCATGCGATTATTACTTGAGTAAACTCGGTATTTGACGCCTTACTATCCGTTATAGAACTGTAATATATACACTAAGTTTAGAACGTTCTGCTTGGACGTTCCCAACGCATTCGTGGAACACTTGCATTGATCGTTCTTGTGCTCGTTGAGTGTACTTTCATTAGATAATAAAAATTTAGCAAAATTCCAAACATAAAGTGCTTGAAAGTCACGAAAATCAATTTAATTTTTTTTTAAACCTGTTCCTGTCGATAGCAATCCTCTATCGATATAACAACATCGAATTTCAAGCAGCACCACGTCATTTCAATAAACGTTCTCGTGTTTGCACACAAACCAGCGACAGCTGAGAATCGCAAGAAAAAGAAATCAATTAAAATGCCCATCATAGATTACTGCAACCGTACACTCACTTCCTCTCCCCTTTACGTTTCTTCCCTCCCCACAAAACTCCCTTCCTTGGTACTTTAAAGGAGAGTTGAGAAAAGAAAATAGAAAGATGGAAACAATGCCTCGAGCTTTTCTACTACTGATTGCGAACGAGATGATGGAATGAAGGCACAGGGAAAGAGAAGAAGAAGAGAAAGATCGATGCGAGTTTCTGATTGGTGCTTTAGGAGCGCTCCAGCACGCGAGGTCAAGACGAGAACAAGCTTGGCTCTCTCTCCATCTTGGAACAACAACTGCTCCATAGTAATAACCAATTTTGTAGTTTTTCGATTCTTCGGAATTCCAGCAATGAATTTCCAGTTAATGTCTTTAAGAAGGTGTTCAAATCAGCCATATAAACAACAGCAGCAATTTATAATGATACTGTCTTTTGTTTTTATTTCATTATGCTGTATATTTAGCTCTGTATTATAAATTCCGTCTATATTAAGCTAACAGTGAAGCAAATCACCGTATACTAGCAAAAGCTTTTGATAATTTCCTGAATACCTCACATTTTATCAGCCCAAAACGGCGTTAGCCCGATTTGGCTATTGGTCTCGACAGGGGATTTTGCATCGTCCACTATAAAGGGTTAATCACTTTTTAAATTGTTGGCACCAAATACTATCCCCCGTTATTATCTTTAAAGAAATTAAATAATGAAGAATCTGCATGTATCTAGGTATGTTCTTCGTATTGTGAAGAAACGACGGTACTTAGAACCATTAAAGTTTGGATAATGTTGTACTCCACGAGAACATGCGCACCCGGAAACCCAAAATTTTGAATTTCGAATTTTTATATTTCATACTTTGTAAAATTTTAATGAATTTTTGATTGACAAACTCAGCGATTGGAAAGCAAGTAATGGCAACACCGGACAGAATAAAATATTTTTATCTCTAGCTCGCGAGATTGTCTGTCGGAAATTCTAAAGATACGCTGTTTTTGAATATTTTGTGATTTTTCCCATTGAATAGAATTTTATGTGGCGTAAACGTCAAGAACGTGATATTTAACAAATAAAGTTAACACGCAAAACTTAAGTAATAAAAAGATTAAAAAAAAAAGTTTCTTAAAGCCATCTTAATAAAGAAACAAAACATTGATACGGTAATTTGAGAAAGGACTGAAAAAATTAGAAAGGCCGTATGCCAAATCTTAATACTGCATCGGGAATTATAAACATTTACTTTTAGTCTGCTTTTAAAATTTTTATAATTTTACTGCTGAATTGTGAATGAGATAATTGCGAAGATAATGGTGCTTAGTAATAAAGCTAGGAGTGAGTGTAACAACAGACTGGTAGACTACGGGCTCACCCAGAGCGTGAGAAACCCTAACAAATCCTTTTGGGCTATCGTTAAAATTTGAGATCTTTCAGATTTTTTTTTAGTCCCAAAGAGGCAATTTGTCCTAAAGCATACATACTATTAATTTCATTTTGGCGTTTTGCGTTAAAAACTTTAAACGGAGAATTACTGTTAAAATTTTTGCCACCAAATATTACAGCATTGTATTATACTTACAGGAATTTAATAATGAAGAATCTGCATGAATGTATATATGTTTCTCGCATTATGATAAAACGACGGTACCTAGAGCCATTAAAATTTGAATAGCGTAATCTTTCGTAGAATATGGGCATGTGAAAGCCCTAATTTGAATTTGAAATTTGTTTTATAATTGATTTCATATTTTGTAACACTTCAACGAATTTTTGCTTAACAAACTCGACGATTTCAAAGTGAGCAATGGCATCACTGTACGGGGAAAAAATTATCTCCAGTGCGCGAGACTTTGTACCGGAAATTCTAAAGATATGCTCATTTTAAAATTATTTTGAGATATTGTTGTTGAACTGAATTTTATGGTTTGAGAAAGTTAACACACAAAATATTAAGAAAACGCCCCTTTGGACGTAATTTAAAATCTGAAAGCTTTCAGATTTTATTTATTTGTGTTTTAACTTATGATTTTTTTTTTTTTTTTTTTTTTTTTTTTTGTTTCAAAGTAATAAAGTGTTTTGCTACATCCAAACTCTTACCGTTTTTCCTGGAATATTATATCTTCAACTGTTACTTAAAAATACCCAGTACCGAGATTTTTTTGTTTATGAAATTCGTCTACAAACACAAACACCTCCGTAGCTATCTTCTCAAGATAATGGTAATTCTTGCAAGTACAGGCATAGAATTATGCGCCCTATCATGAGAAGTCCACACCAAATCTATGTCTGCTCTAACTGTAAGTGTGATGTAACTCAATATATGCTCCGTGTATGTTTTAAGTCTATATATGCTTTATGTTTTTTCTTTTCAATTTTAAATAAACACCCGCGTCTTTGAATGGGATGCAGGGTGCGCTGCAGGCGGCTCAGAACCTGGAGCTGTGGCATGAACCAAGCCAGCTAATGAGCCTAGGCACGCCTAGTCCTTACACAATCCTGGATTCGGTTGTTCTAGATAGTGGACTGGACTATACCTGCTTGTCTAGGACGAATACCTGGTGTTACTCGAACTTCTCCCTATGCCCTATAGCATTTTACTGAACTTTACATAAAATTTTTACTGGACTTTACTGAATTTTACATAAAATTGATCTTGAAATAAAAAGCAAGCAAAGTAGGTTCTTATAAATAAATAAATTGTTTGATAATATTAACAAATTTTAGTCAGACTTTCAAAAGCACAAAAATATAACTACTGCAGCTTAAATCAAAGAACAACTTTTATTTCAAATCCTCGGAATATTCTTCCGAAGTTGCCATTTCGACAAAGCATAATTTTATTTGCTTACTTAGTAGCTCGCGATATGTATTTTCTTTCATCATCCGCGAACTTCATTTCACAGAATTCGCAAAATCATTTTAAATTCACAGGACTGTTTAAATATCTTATCGAATTATTGAAATTTTATATCATTAAAATTTTTTTCTGCTGCTAACTATAACCGAAGTCGGCAGATAAAAATGTCGTCACCTTTTAAATTCGGTTACAGTTATAATGGTGCTGAAATTCGGTTACAGTTATAATGGTTTTAACAATCTGAAGGAAAAGTTATTGCGTTAATAACAAGAATTTAATGGCAAAATATCAGTAATTAACTCCTCTTTATTTACTAGAAACATTTGTTGAAATTTTCGTGCTCAAGCGAAGCAGCAAAAACAATGCACAAATACATCTTGAATGTTTAGAATTACCCCCTCCCCCCATTAAGCAAGCACAAAAGTTTCGACGTAGTGTTAAATTATGATAGAATAATATCACATTTTTTTCCCTTATGATTTGGCAATTCCGTTTTGAACCGATGCTTTTAAACACGTGACTTTATGCTCCGCACCTTGAATTTCTCAACATTAAATGTTCTAAACTATCAAGCTATCGTCATTCTTTCACTTAAAACGCTTTCGAATGTAAATTAGATTCTAAATGTGAAAAACTGGACTGCAATTGTTTTTTAAATAATTTTATGATCTTTTCGTATTTTCTAATTTTCTTAATATAGATTTTAGATCTCAATTTAAAACTTTAAAATTATATAATAATAGTCAAATAAATATTAAGTTAGGCAAATAGAGTTAAGTTTTCCTCACTTTTTATGCTAATATCATCCATTTAAAATGAAAGTATAATTTTTGTGGGGGTGTTTTATACTTTTTGACAGATATTTATTTGTAATAAATAAAATTATCTTACATGATTCAATTGAAGACAATTATCTGAATTTCATTATCTGCTTGCACAACCCGAAGAACAATTTATCTAAATTAAAATAATTTAGTATCATTTAATTAACCTAGGATAAAAATTCGAAGACAAGCAAAAGTGATTATGAAATCAAGACACAATTCGTGAACTTCATCATGTCTTGAGTTATTAAACTGGAATCTATTAAGGATATGGCAGAAAGTTTTTAGCGTAATAAAACGAGACGACATTTAAGGTCACGGTTAAGATTACCATTCGCTGAAAGAGCGGATAAAGATTAATAAATGGAATTACAAAGAGTTCTTAACAGACAGAAGGAGAGAGAAATTTGAATGTATGTGACATAGATTACAATGAAGTGTCAAACTTTTCTTCCCTCTACGTGCTTTCATTCAATTATGACGTCATCATCGGTGGTCCTCCCGGTGCTACAATTAGATCAACCAGTGGGTAACTCGGAAAGCGCATTACGTCCATTAGTTTTGCTCGGTGTTCTGTTTGCTAATTTCGAAAGGGGTCCGAACTTTAATGCAGTTGCGAATGCAGATTATCTAAAGCCTTTCAGTCGAATAAAAGGCTTCCTTAAGACGTTAAAATCTGTTCAAACAATTAACGATTCTCAATCTTTATAAGCTCGAAAAAGAGAGAAGAGGTAAGAAATTTGCCCACGCGGTATGATATAAGAAGATTTCAAAAGGTTTCTCTTTACCGGCATGCATTGCTAAAGAAAGATCAAGGTCCATTACGAACATTAACCACAAATAAGTGAGTTTTTTTTTTTTTTTTTTTCTTTTAAACTTTTTGACAATTTATTTTATTTTTTAATTCTACTGAAATAACGCGATTCCTAGATTAAAACGGTGAGATTAAAATATGATAATAAATAACCTCTTTTCGGAAAATATAATTTTTTTTTAATAATTCAAAGAGGAAAAAATGTTTGAGAGAGAGGCTCTTAAAAAGCTGTTTTTTGATCTCCCATTAGCTTTCAGCCCCATTTCAAAGCATTCAGTAATTAAAAAGGATTTTAAAAACCATTAAAAAATATTTTTTTAAAAAAAGCAGTCTTGATTAAAAATTTTTTTTAAGCTGAAAGTTTTGCCATTCTCTAGAGAAAGTAAATAATTAAATAATTAGTCGCAGTTTTTTAGTAAACCAATGGAAAGAAGATTGAAGTGATAGTAGCATGCATATTTTCTCAGTCACAAAAGAAAAGAAAACACGCAATGCAATATCGTCGATTTTAATATCTTCAGAAATACTGCAATCCTAACCGATATTAATTTCTTCTTTAGATGTTACTTTCAGACCCTTATTCTATTTATATTTATATCAGCAACATATTAGCTACACAATTTCAAAAAATCCTATGCACAATTTCGAGTCATATAGGCTCTATAAAGATAGTATGTACTATATGTACTATTTTAATATATCATATCTATTTGTTGTTGTTTTTATTGTTACCAATCTCAGTTGTCTGATAACGGTCACAACAAGTCCTCGACATTCATCGTGGCAAGGAATTACGTGCACCTGTAAGGATGGCCTTGAGCACCTTACATGGGACAGCCCGACTTTCGCCTCCAGTGTTGAGAGAGAGCACCCCGGGCGGACGAGTTCGAAGGTCTCCTACTCCTCTTCCCTTACCACTAACCTCTCGAGAGGACTTCCGGCTCACCACATATTTAGGGTGCCTTCATGTCGCACAGACATTATGCGTTTACAAACATCCAAGCCTTCTCTGGAATTCGTTACCGGACTTTTCGGAGGAGGAGCCAGAGTCACTATGCCGGTTGAGCAGCTCATACCTATTTTAATAAATCGTTTGTACTTTTCAATAAATCATATTCCCATGTTCAGTAACTATTCGATAATAATTTTTACAGATTATATCTATTTCAACAGATCGTTTGTACTATTCAATAGATAATACGCATTACTTCAAAATATCGTATGTATTACTTCAATAGACACTATGCACTATTTCAAAAGATCGTATCTATTTTAACAGATAGTAATTTTATCCATTTGAATAGATCTTAGGTACCATTTTATAGATTACTATATCAGTAAATAGTATGTTTTATTTAATAGATAGCATGCAAATCTTTAACAGCTAGTACGCATTACTTCAACAGATAATATACTCTACTTCAGTCGACAGTATGCACTATTTTAATAGATCATACTATTTTAGTAGATAATAGCTGTTTCAAGAGATCTCTTGTACTATTCAACAGATAATGTGCATTAATTCAAAATATCATATTTATTACTTCAATAGACAGTACGCACTATTTCAGTAGATCGCATGTACTATTTAAATAGATCATATACATTTAAACAGATCGTATGTACTATTTAAGTAGGTCGTATGTCCTACTTCAATAGATTGTATGTACAACTTTAATAGATATATACTATTTTAATAAATCAAATGTACTCAAATGTTTAATAAATAGATATGTATGCACTATTTCAGTAGATTATTGGTACTATTCAATAAATAATATACATTACTTCAAAATATCGTATCTCTTACTTCACAGTATGCACTATTTAACAGATCGTATGTAGCACTTCAATGAATCGTATCTATTTAAATAGATAGTATGTATTATATAAGTAGATAGTATGTATTATATAAGTAGATAGTATGTACTATTTCAATAGATCGTATGTTCTACTTTCAATAGATATATACTGTTTTAATACTCGTAGAACATATGTACTATTTTAATAGATCTGCATGCACTATTTCAATAGGTCGTTTGTACTATTCAGTAGATAATATACCTTATTTCAAAATATCGTATGTATTACTTCAAAAGACAGTACGCACTATTTCAATAGATAGTAAGTACTATTTCAGCAGATCGTATTTATTTAAACTAATCGTATGTGTTCCTGCCGAAGATAGCTCCAACTTATTTAATGAAACTTAACTTCAGTAAGTGGACTGTAATATTAACAATAACAAATTTATTTTAACAAAAACAACGTTATTGAATACTAGCACACGCATGTGCTTATAGTTACCTATGTAACTTATCTAAAAGCGAGCAACCATATGCTCTTACATCAAGTCAAAAATCATACATACTAATAAGGCAAAAACGAAAGAACTTTAGGGTTAAACTAAAGCTTAGCGTAAAACAATTCTGCCAAGCAATACTCTTTCAGACACCGAACAGATGTATTATTTAAGTGGATCGTATGTACAGTTTCAATAGGTCGTATGTGCAGCTTCAATAGACAGATACTATTCGATCATATGTACTATTTTAATAGATCTGTATGCACTAATTCAGGAGATCTTATCTATTTCAAAAATCTTTCATACTATTGAATAGATACTCTGTTAATATTGCAATTGATTGTATGGTTTTTTGGCTAGATAGTATGTATTTCTTCAACAGATGGTACGTATTACTTCAGCAGTTAGTACATATTACCTCAACAGATAATATACACTATTTCATTAGACAATATGTACTGTTTTAATAGATCGTACCTATTTCAATAAATCATTTGTACTATTCAATAGATAACATACATTATTTTAATTGATCATATCTATTTCAATAAATATTTTATGCTATTCAATAGATAATATACCTTACTTCAAAATATTGTAGGGATTACTTCAATAGAGAGTGTGCACTATTTCAATAGATCATACGTACCACTTCAATAGATGACCTAGTGCTATTTAAATGGATCTTATAGACTGTTTCCCCTCTATAGATTGTATGTACTACTTCAATAGCTATAAACTAATTTAATAGATCATATGCACTATTTTAATAGATCTTATCTACTATTTCAATAGATGTTATGTACTATTCAAGAGATAATATGTACTATTTCAGTAAATCGCATGTTCTATTCCAAAGGTAGTATGTTTTTCTTCAACATACAATAGGTACTATTACAATAGAGATGTTCCATTTGAATAGATCATATTCTTTCAAAAGATAGTATTCGATAGCAGATTTCAATGGATCATATGTACTGTTTAAAACCATAAGTAAAATTTTAATTGATCGTATGTGTTATTTTAGTAGATCGTACGTACTGTTTTAGCAGAC
The DNA here is from genome assembly GCF_044657685.1 of Stegodyphus dumicola. Taxonomy (NCBI): domain Eukaryota; kingdom Metazoa; phylum Arthropoda; class Arachnida; order Araneae; family Eresidae; genus Stegodyphus; species Stegodyphus dumicola. Next base: position 155,170,877 of record NC_140768.1, on the reverse strand, counting down.
CTTATGCCTGAAATTAATGAGCTTTTCAACAATGAAAAATTCTTCCTAGACTGTTTCGAAGTTTCGTATGTGGTAACAAAACAGAGAGTGAGACAGAAAACAGGCTAAATTTATCTACTATGAGCTTAAATTCTAATAAACTTTTTCTGTTTGTAGCATTATATGAAAATTTACCCTTTTTGACTTCTACACAGAAGAAATATTGCTGTTAAAATGCGAGATAATTTTCACCAGTATTATAATTAGTTTATATTGCCAATTGCACTGTATTTATTCAAACTGCATTTTATTTTTATTTGCGGCAGATAGTGAAAACAGCTTTTGATCGGCTTTCACCAATCAATATTTTGAAATTTCGCCCACAATATTTGTGCTACGGATGCAGTGTTTTCTGAAGACTTTTTCAAAATTCGATAGCGATTGTTTTTATGTAAGACGATTTTTTTTACGATTTTCTCTCACTCATCCTTGTTCCAATACCAGACTAATCACAGCAGAATTTCTTTTTTTAAACCATTGGATAGATCGGAAAAAAGTCCTAATAATGGAGCTTATGTTCGGAATCCCTAATGCAATTTTCCAAATTCGACTATTTTTCAAAATCGATCTATGGACTGCTACTGATGATATATATTTGAATTTAAATTGTCTAAAGAATTTTAAGTAGTTGTATATGCCCTTAGACCATTGGATAGATCGACACCTTTTAGAAAGGTTGTCCCATATCATACTTCAGTGTTAATTATATAAAATTAAATTGCTTAAGCTAAAACTAATTTAAGCTCCCAGTATAGGAGAAAAATTTTCATCTTAGCTTTTATTATAATATCAAAACACTAAATGATTACAAGGGATAGTAATAACAAATAAAATTTATCGCGCTTTAATCTGAAATATAAACGTGTTGCTGTTGTTACTAATCTAACTTGTCTGACAAAGGCCAGCACAAGTCCATCTTGGCAGAGAGTCGAATGCGCCTGTCGTTGACGAGAGCTTTGAGCACCATATAGGTGACTGCCCGACTTTAGCTCAGTTCCACCCTCAGTTTTGAAGGAGAGCACGCCGGGGGGCATGTCTTAGGGTCTCCCACTCCTCTACCATCAACCTCTCGCGAGGACTTTCGGCTCGCCGCATATTTAAAGCGCCCTCATGCCTCACAGATACTATGCATTTACAAACATCCATATCTTTTCCAGAATTCGAATCCGGGTCCTTCGGTACAACATTCAGTGTCGCTATATAAAATTAAAACTAATTAACACAAATTTATTTCCTTTTGCTCAGGAAGATATTATTTGAAATTTCAGTCGCAGTTGAGGCTGCTGCCTATAAAAACCATTTGGCTCAAGATCGAGATGAGTTTTAGCCAACCAGAATGAATTTCAGCGATTGAGCATTACTTCGCAACACATAAATCTGACTATCATTGCATCTTTCTGAAGCTCTGCTCCCTACTAAAAATGCCCCATAGAAACCAGTAAAACTTTTTATGCGTACCCATAAGATTTTATGGGTTTTTATTGACTTTTACTGGTTTCTGTTGGTCTCTGTGGGTTTTTTTTACTGGTTTCAAAATGACCCATAGAAACCAGTAAAACTTTCTACTGGTACCTATAGAATTTTTGATGGTCTCTATTGACTTTTACTGGTTTCTATTGATCTCTGTGGGTTTTTCTTACTGGTATCAATTGACACCCATACAACCAACATTCAATGGCAGAACTTTGTACTGGTTTGTATAGGTTTATATTGACTTTTGCTGGTTTTCTTACTGGTATCAATATAATAATAAATCTTCTGTTGGTTTATATGGGTTTGTGCTATTTTTTTATCTGACGTTAATATACTTTAAACTTAAAAGACGGATTCCATTACATATATATATATATATATATATAAGCTTTAATTCATTTTCCCTTGATGAGTTCGGAATTAGAATTTCAATAAAAGAAGATTAATTATTATTTTTTATATTTTTTATCTTGTATTTTTGTCCCTTTTGCTTTTCATTTTTATTTTTAGAATTTGTACTACTATAAATTCTTATTTTAAATTTTATATGTTTTGATTTTATGTTAAACCCCTTTTACACGATTGTTAATATTAATATAGTTGAGGAATAGCCTTGATTTGTCTCCAATTTACTTTGAACTTTAGAATCTTTAAGTATATGTAGATAATAGAATTCGTTTTCTTTTAAGTTTTTAAGGGCCCCCTACCTATATGATGCAGTAACGCAATTCTCTATATAACGCAGATAGGACGCCCTTGGAAGCACCTGAAACAGCAAAATTCAAGTGTTTGCAAGTTAAAATTCCAGCATTCGACTATGAAATAATAACTTCATGACCTACCCCAGTTTAGGGATAGCAGTGAGCGGAAAATAGGAAAAGTTTCTTTGTATTCCTTAGTCTCAAACCTGAAAATTATTAAAGGCGACCCCCTAAAGGAAAGGTTTCTCCTTTTGCAATCCCAAATCAAAAAACGGTGGAAGTGGAAATTAATTGTAACTATTTATTATAAAGTACTCATTTTATATATTAATTTGTTTCTGTATAATTCGCATTATGATCGAATAATCAGTAGACATATTTTCTAAGTATAAATCAAAGAAGGAACTACCCAGGATTCTGGTACTTTGGAATGAACTTTGCAAGTTAAGAGAAATCATGGTATATTATTTGCAGTTCGTAATTTTCATAATATGTCATTCGGTAGCGTTTAATTTTGCTCATATATTGAATCTCCTACTAGCTTTTCGATTAAACGCAAGTCCAAAAATCAGTTCTAATATTCAATTTGAAATTGAATTTATTAATGTGAATGATTCTTAGAATTTAATATAACATCTCTGTTAAAAATACCCCATAGAAACCAGTAAAACTTTTTATGGGTACCCATAAGATTTTATGGGTTTTTATTGACTTTTACTGGTTTCTGTTGTCTCTGTGGGTTTTTCTTACTGGTTTCAAAATGACCCATAGAAACCAGTAAAACTTTGTACTGGTACCTATAGAATTGAACTTTGTACTGGTTTGTATAGGTTCATATTGACTTTTACTGGTTTTCTTACTGGTATCAATATAATAATAAAGCTTCTGTTGGTTTATATGGGTTTATGCTATTTCTTTATCTGACATTAATAGATTTCTTGTAAACAATAAAATTAACAGAATGAAAATATGATCTCTTTAAGACCATCAGAGTAACCTGGAAACGCAGGTGGTCATTTTAGAGAGGGTTTTTACTAAATATGCTTATTTATAATTGATTTAAAAATTTTTTTTTTCTGTAACAATAACAGTAATCATATACACCACACACAAAGAGGTCTCTCTAAGGCGACCAGCTGCAAATAAAAATTCATCTTTGCGAGTGGTCGCCTTAGAGAGGTGATGCTGAATACTAATATATACTCACGTTCTCAGAGATACGTTTATCTTTTAGAGGTGGTCGCCTTAGGGAGATTGCATCTACGTAATGAATCTCTCTAAGGCCACCAGCCACACTTGCAGAATTTTCTTTGTGAATGGTCGCCTTACAGAGGGAATATTCAATACCAAAGTATACTTATGTTTTCAGAAATGCTGGTCTCTTTCAGAGGCGGTCGTCTTAGGGAGGTGGTTTTTGCTACCAGTTGGTTCTCTGAATACACACACATAAGCACTTACATTTCTGATATTACAAATAAACACCGGTATCAACCAACATCTCTTTAACGCGAACAAGTTCATTCACAATCGCAAAACTTTTCTCCCTGTTAACGCTGACGTGAGGAAAAAAAATTCCCCCTCCCTCCTCCACTCTCAGAAGTTTCCCAAACAAGCAATATGGCGCCGCTTTAGTTATTGTTGTGTGATGGTGGTGTTATTTTCTTCGTGGTTGTAGTAATGCAATATATTATTTACTAGGATTTACTGTATTACAAATGTTACTATGTTTTACTGTTTAGAAATTAGTAATAAATAATAAAATACCAGCACTGACCATGAATATACCACTAAAGCCATGCACGTGTAATCGTGTCTAATGTTTGAGAGAACGTTGCTGATAACTGACTAGTTGTGAAATGGAGTTTCTGAGCGTGAAATTGATTTTCCATCTTTACTTTTATCCTGAAAAACAATGTGCTTAAAGACTGAAAAGTGATAATTTCAGGCTTGATAATTTGTTTCAGTGTGCAGATGCAGAAATGTAGTTTTTGCATTCTACTGAAACTGTATTTTGGAAAATTTATTTTTTTGATTACAGTTTAGAAATACTTTTTTAAAGCTTGTTCATGTATATGCTTTATCATTTGAATATTATGTACTAATAAATTTGAGCATACCTTACTTAAAAATGATCTTGCATGATTCAATTTTGAATTTTTCGACTAATGTGATGTGGCTGAGCAAAAAGAATGTTTTTTTATGTTTTAAAAAATGTACTAATTATATTTCGCGAGCAAAAAAGGGAAGTTTTATTAATGAAATAAACATTGAAGTATTTAATGTGTTTATTACTTATTGAATGGGGTAGACAAGACATACAAGCTTAAGGAATCTTTTTTCCACTACTAAAATTATGTGAAAATTTAGATGATCATAGTAGCTTACATTGTTTTTTCTTTTTGGTCTATTTTTCTTTACAAGTATGAGACTAGAACCACATTTTTACATTAAATATTTTGTGCTATTTTCTTAAAACACATATAATCATTTTTATGCATACTTTAATTTTCATTATTATTAGTTTGATGAAGAAAATTTCAAATGTGTTTTTCATAAATTGCTTTTGAAATAGAAATAGATTTGTGAATAAGATTTATGTAATATTAAATGTACTAGTCTTGGGAGTATAAAAAGTGAATTATTTATTTGAAAAAAATTACATTTAGTTGAAACCTCATATAGTGGTTATTTTCTTAAATAACCACCTCTGATAATGGCACATTTGTCAGGACAATAATTAAATAACAGGACTTAAAAATCGTTCATAGTTTTGTCAGGCTACAGGAAACTCGCATTATCATCATTATTATTAAACTCGAATTGTGGAGTTGATTGTTTTAGGAACGTTTTGCTGTATAATCAATTGACTTCGGTGTAGTAATTTTTACGTGGGTATGAATTTTGCAGAAGTAATGGAAAGTTTTTACGAAACATTTAAAACCAAAGCTTTTCGGATCATGAGTCTTATAAGGGCACTGTTATAGCATTGCTTTCAAATATAGTTAGAGTAATATTTAAACATTATTTTCGAAATCACTTCCACAGGGAATCCGGTTGTTCTCTACGGATGAAAACTCATATAAATAAATCTTCTGTACAGCCTTATACAAATGCAGTTAAAATTACTGTTATTACAATTAAGCGAATATAGCCACATTTGTTTACAAAAAGTTATTATTGCTAAATACTGCACTATATCAATTTCATTTAGCATTGTAATTTCAGAAAATGCTCAGCATGAGGTATTTTTATATTATATAATCTACTGTCAATAGCTACCTTTTCAGTACTTTAAATTTTACTATTGAGAATTTTTATGGTTCAAAATAATATTTCTATACATTATTTCAAGTATTCTTTCTACAATAGAAATCTAAATAATTTGCACCTAAAACACTGACTCAAATTTATTCCAATAATGCATCGCTTTAATTAAATTTATGTTCCCTTGAGATGATATACGAAAAACCTTGTGTAATAATAAATTATTAATATATATAGGTAAATAGTATTTTTATATATTTTTTCGGATAAAGTGCAGAATCGCCCACTTATTTATTTGGCACTTTGTACAAAAGTAAAAGGAATTGGATTTTGCCAATTTTCTTTTGACTTTTAAAGTGAAAATAGGTTGATGTGTACATGAATAAAGTCAAAGGAGTGCACAATGGCATTTTTGTGCAATTCTGAGATGTTTTATTAAGTGAAAATAGGTCGATGTGTACATGGATACCGAGTATGTGCAGTTCTTAAAAACACGGCAAGCAGTGGGTGATTCTACACTTTCCCCATTTTTCTATAGAAATTTAGTTTCATTAAATTACTTATTTAGTATAATTATGTGTATATGAGTATATTCATACTTATTCACATAGATGGAATTTTTACAGTACGAAAGTTTATCTTTTTTACATCAAGAACTACATATACTATAAATACCCATTATGTTATAGATTTTATTTATATAAAATCTGTGGAAGATTATATAGCACTAAAAGTGAGATACAGAATAAAACATTATACGCTATGAGATATTTTCTTAATTCCCGAACTATGCGTTGAGAATTGGTATTTGTTGAAACTTGTAAATTTTTTTAAATTCATTTTGTTACAATATAATTTACTGTATTTTGGGTACTATTAAGTTTATTATATGTTATCTTCATGTTTCATTTATCTTTTGAGAGATACAGGTAACATTCAAAGTATTGTAATAAGGGGTCGACACAGAGTTTGTATATTATTATTTCTTCACTACATTATATTCTTGGATTCATCCTTTCTTCCACGCAAAACATCTATGTGTATGCATGTCATAATAAGCTGCAGGGTGTTACTATCATTGGTAAGCGAGCTTTAAGGGGATAGCAAGTATGCTAAATTTGAACTTTATGTTAAGTTTCTAATTTGCAAGTCCCGTATTCTTTTTGCTTGCTTGTTAATAATGTTTCTCTTCCTGAAAATTTGGGTTTCTTCTAGTATTGTTTTTTAATTTGGTTTAGTGCATTGTAGGTAACTTAAAATTTAAGCAGATGCTAGAAAGTACCATCCTTTGGCAATACATTTCTCATTAGGTATCAAATTGTTAAACAAGCTGATGTGATTAAATACAATTGTTTAATTTCCCAATTAAAGAACTGAAATACAAATATATGCAGTGAGGTAAAGTACTATATGTATATATTTATAATGAAATCAATAGTATATATACAGTCAAAGTAATGATTCGCAACCATCAAATGAAATGATATTATATATATATGTAATAGATTCTGTAGTCGAATACAAGCAGCTGAATCCGTAATGAACAGCAAGAATTTTGATGGCTTAGAGACGTTGAAACTCCAATCCACAATGAATAAGAAATTTGGCAGTCGAGGTAGATTTAATTCAACTTTTCTTTCAGCAAATATGTTGCAGCCACAAACAAGTTGGCACATTATTTATGCCTATTCCAAAAATTAACATTTTTGATAAATGTGTAGTAAGAAACAAGGAGCAGACAGACTGCAATCCAGCTAATACAAAGCGTAAAAAGCAAATGCGTTACATTAAGGGTGAAATCTTAATTCAGACCGAGTTAATTTTGGTTCTCGATGCATTTTTACTCGTCTTTGATAGTTAATACTGTTGTAAAATTACTATTGGCTGTTTGAGTTTTAGTTTCTTTTACAACATCAAATTATGTAAGAGTCATATGACATGAATTAATCTCCAAATGATGCAGTGCAGAAAGATTACTGTTTTTAGAATAGAGAAGGAAAATTAATTTTACGCTGCTAATTTAATCTTTTGCATATTCCTTATTTTTCTTACATATATATATGTACATATATCATTTGATGGTTGTAATCATGACTTTGGTTATTATCTTTCTATTCATTTTATTTTCAGAATTATATAAAGGTAGTTTAAAATTTTGTAAAGAGAATTTATACAAATATTTTGTAATATGTTTATAGATATTGATGTGCATTAAGAAGGACGGGCTCGTAGGCTTCTAGATATTTTAAAATTTTTATTTATTCGCATTGAGTTTTATTTAAAATTACTTTACATGCTTTCTCCGCAATTTAGTTAAGTACATTTCATCAGTGCTAATTATGTACTTCTGCTGGTTTATGTTTTTATGGAAATTTGATTTACAGTTCTATTTTTGTGTATTGTTTTTTATAGGGATTCTGTATATGGATACCCTCTTCTATGTACGATTCTATGTATGGATACTCCACTATGGTATAATGCTATTGGTTCTGTTTATGGGTTTTGTGCAGCGATTTTTCCGAGAGGTACCTTTATTGGTCTGTGGATTTTTGTGTAGTGGTTTTTACAGGATTTGGCGTATGGGTGCCTGTATAGGTGTACATGCTTTTGTTTACTGGTTTTTACAAGGCATAGACCTACGGAATATCCATTTTTTTAATTGAAATTTGGCCAATGGATGGATATGCATATAAAGTTTTGATTTTTGGCTATGGGTTTTTACTGGGATTTTGTTCATAGTGCCTACAGTTCTACAGAGATTTGGCCTACTCGTAATCGTACAGTCGTACGGGTTTCTGTTTACAGGTTTTTTACAGGTATTTCGCCTACAGGTACCTATACCGCCGTGCAGGTTTCTTTCTATGGGTTTTTACGGGTATTCGGCCTATGGCTACCCGTACAACCGTACAGGTTTCTTTCTATGGGTTTTTACGGGGATTTGGCCTACGGGTACCCGTACAACCGTACGGGTTTCTTTCTATGGGTTTTTAAGGGGATTTGGCCTACGGGTACCCGTACAACCGTACGGGTTTCTTTCTATGGGTTTTTACGGGGATTTGGCCTACGGGTACCCGTACAACCGTACGGGTTTCTGTCTGTGTGTTTTTACGGGGATTTGGCCTACGGGTACCCACAGAGCTGTACGGGTACCCGTAGGCCAATTCCCCGTAAAAAAATTTTATGGGTTTCTACGGGGCATTTTTAGCAGGGCTGGTGACTGCAGCATTGTCAAGAATGGATACAATTTGTTATTAAAACCCATTTTAAATTTTCAGAATTTTTGAAAGGCTCTTGAATCTCACTGTATATTCTTCTCTTGGACATGAACTAAATTTCTTGCTTTAGGACGATTAGTACAGCAGAAGGAATAGAATAAAACTCTAACTAATGACGGAATTCTCTAGTAACCGTGATAATGGATTTCTGCTCGGCGTTTGGATTTAGTTGCAGATGACCACCTAGTTATGGCAGCAACATTCTAATGCTGTTATCACATCTATAGACGCGCGCGCTTACCCGGGACAATTCCGAGAAACGAGATTCTAGTAGTACGGCTTTAAGCAGCAGGATTCCGAGAAATGTTTCGTCTAGCTAGGAGGAACGTGTCCCGGCTACGAGCAACATTTTAAAACTTTTCCCAAAATATTCCGGCTGGAGACGTGTTCCTCGAACGTTCAACCAATCAGACGAAAGGTCAGCTTCTGAAGGATCACGGGTATTCAATATGGCGATGGCTCTCACTGTGAAGTGATGGACGGTGGAAATAGAGGCCGATTTAATTATTGCTGTTTTGTTGTAATACAGCTGCCTGAGTTATTTTTTAAATGTGTATATATTCATTAAATATATAATCGTGGAAATTTCAGAGTTGACATTATTTTACGACGTTCTTGCATTTCGGATTTGTTTACAAATTGTTCGTAGCCAAAAGTTCGCCAAATTTGTCGTATTTCGTGCTGATCGTGTATTATAACACTGTTATATAATAGAATTTTATTTCTTAAATTTAAGTTGAATAATTTTTTAAAATCCGTTTGTATATGCGCGGCTTTTCTCCTAATTACTTATCTTTTAAATTGTTAACTGCATAATCAGTGACAGATTTTAAACAGCATAAAAGATGCATAAAAAAGAAAAGCATAGCTTATATAATAATGAGAATACTCATTAAATTTGTCTATTATTTTCATGTTATTAATGAAATACTTTTTGAATTATAAATACATTGGAAACTATACTTTTATTGGAAATGCTACATATTGAAACATTAAAAAATTTATGGATTTATTATTATGCATGATGAAAAACATTTGTATATACATTCATTAATATAAATCTTATTCATTACATTAATACTAATAAATATATATTAACAACTTCTAAAACATCGCATCTCTCTATCTGTATGTAAATATATGACTTATTAGATGTGTATATATATATATGTATGTATGAATACAAAAATGAACATTGCCAAGAAGTTTATTTGAAGTTACTTTTAATTCAGATAACGATTATGTAATTGGCAGCAACTATAGTTATCAGTACTTTGAAAATTATTATGGGTATGTAATAATCAGTTGAAAAATAATTGATGAGTATTTGAGTACTAAAGAGTGTACACATTTTGTTATTGGGTTAATTCATAATTATATCATACGTATGATCTACGTAATAAAAACATGACTAATAAATAATAAGAAATGGAACAGCTGTGCATTTATAACATCTGATTACTTAAAACAGCGCACAACTGATTATCACCTTCATGTCTGTTTACATAATGAATTGCACTTTCCAATGAAGTGCACGGGCCTACTAGTGGCCGAAGCGTCGTTGAACACTGGTAGTTCTGTCTCAGGTTAGAATGGCGCGAACGGGCTGGCTACATGACGTTTCCTTGGTTTGCCCCATTTGTAACTGGTATACGAGCCAGTTTTAAAAAATCTTCTACAAAGGGATCCCTCCTGTTGTTATCCCTCGAGGCTTTGCGGTAATCACATAAAACCAACTGAGCCCACCAGCGGCCGAGCGGTAAAGTCGCTGAACACTGGTACTTCGGTCCGAGGTTCGAATCCCGCGAACGGGCTGGCTGAATGGAAGCTTTCGTGGTTTTCCCCATGTTTAACGTGTAGACGAGCCAGTTTCCCTTAGAAAGTCCTCCCGGAAGGCATCTCTTCCCTTAGGCAGATAGCCCTAGTGTGCTTTGCTGTAATCTCAATAAATCAAACCATAAAACAAACTCATGATGTGAACACCTAATTTCTAGAGTTGGTATAATTAATGTGTTTTAGGTATATTACCGAGTGTTCTATGGGACAGTAAACAACTCGCACATGTTTGATTGCTCATGTATTCATATGCTTTATTTGATCTTCATTTTGCTGAATAGTATCTGCTGGCTGTGAGGAGGTAAATATCAGCCATATAGATTTTTGTCATTTGAATGGACAGAACAGTAATTATGAGCCATAAAGTTAGTCAGAAAATGCTTTCACCAGGTCACAAATTTTCCAGTGAGCCATCAAATTTTCATTGAAATGCAGACAACAGAAAATACACATAAGCGATGTGTGATAAATAGACTTATCCAGCACATGTTTTTAAACTATTCTTAGGTGTATACAGAATTTGGCTATTACTGATGTAATTGATTGCTATAACCAGAAGTGTGTTTATCTGTTACATGAAGTGCCATAATGGAGATCAAAGTGATTAACTTGATAGCAATCACCTTTCTATTATCTTCCATTACTAACAATAAAGTTTAAAACGAAAAGCGTGTGAGCGATACAAAACAACACGAAGAAGCGAATGTCACTTGAAAGGAAACGTCACTTTCGCCAATCTGAGCGATAACTGATTCTTGTTTGTCTTTCAGCCTGTTTGCCAAGTGAAGATGGTAACCCTATTTCGCCAAAGGCCGTTTCTCAGAACTGTTGCTACAAACGTTTTGTCCCGGCAACAAACAGCTAAAGCCGTTATCACATTAGCTGTTTGTTGCCGGGACAAAACGTTTGTAGCAACAGTTCTGAGAAACGGCCTTTGGCGAAATAGGGTTACCATCTTCACTTGGCAAACAGGCTGAAAGACAAACAAGAATCAGTTATCGCTCAGATTGGCGAAAGTGACGTTTCCTTTTAAGTGACATTCGCTTCTTCGTGTTGTTTTGAATCGCTCACACGCTTTTCGTTTTAAACTTTATTGTTAGTAATGGAAGATAATAGAAAGGTGATTGCTATCAAGTTAATCACTTTGATCTCCACTCTGGCACTTCATGTAACAGATAAACACACTTCTGGTTATAGCAATCAATTACATCAGTAATAGCCAAATTCTGTATACACCTAAGAATAGTTTAAAAACATGTGCTGGATAAGTCTATTTATCACACATCGCTTATGTGTATTTTCTGTTGTCTGCATTTCAATGAAAATTTGATGGCTCACTGGAAAATTTGTGACCTGGTGAAAGCATTTTCTGACTAACTTTATGGCTCATAATTACTGTTCTGTCCATTCAAATGACAAAAATCTATATGGCTGATATTTACCTCCTCACAGCCAGCAGATACTATTCAGCAAAATGAAGATCAAATAAAGCATATGAATACATGAGCAATCAAACATGTGCGAGTTGTTTACTGTCCCATAGAACACTCGGTAATATACCTAAAACACATTAATTATACCAACTCTAGAAATTAGGTGTTCACATCATGAGTTTGTTTTATGGTTTGATTTATTGAGATTACAGCAAAGCACACTAGGGCTATCTGCCTAAGGGAAGAGATGCCTTCGGGGAGGACTTTCTAAGGGAAACTGGCTCGTCTACACGTTACACACGGGGAAAACCACGAAAGCGTCCATGCAGCCAGCCCGTTCGCGGGATTCGAACCTCGGACCGAAGTACCACTGTTCAGCGACTTTACCGCTCGGCCGCTGGTGGGCTCAGTTGGTTTTATGTGATTACCGCAAAGCCTCGAGGGATAACAACAGGAGGGATCCCTTTGTAGAAGATTTTTTAAAACTGGCTCGTATACCAGTTACAAATGGGGCAAACCAAGGAAACGTCATGTAGCCAGCCCGTTCGCGCCATTCTAACCTGAGACAGAACTACCAGTGTTCAACGACGCTTCGGCCACTAGTAGGCCCGTGCACTTCATTGGAAAGTGCAATTCATTATGTAAACAGACATGAAGGTGATAATCAGTTGAGCGCTGTTTTAAGTAATCAAATGTTATAAATGCACAGCTGTTACATTTCTTATTATTTAGTAGTCCTGTTTTTATTACGTAGATCATACGTATGATATAATTATGAATTAACCCAATAACAAAATGTGTACACTCTTTAGTACTCAAATACTCATCAATTATTTTTCAACTGATTATTACATACCCATAATAATTTGCAAAGAACTGATAACTATAGTTGCTGCCAATTACATAATCGTTATCTGAATTAAAAGTAACTTCAAATAAACTTCTTGGCAATGTTCATTTTTGTATTCATACATACATATATATATACACATCTAATAAGTCATATATTTACATACAGATAGAGAGATGCGATGTTTTAGAAGTTGTTAATATATATTTATTAGTATTAATGTAATGAATAAGATTTATATTAATGAATGTATATACAAATGTTTTTCATCATGCATAATAATAAATCCATAAATTTTTTAATGTTTCAATATGTAGCATTTCCAATAAAAGTATAGTTTCCAATGTATTTATAATTCAAAAAGTATTTCATTAATAACATGAAAATAATAGACAAATTTAATGAGTATTCTCATTATTATATAAGCTATGCTTTTCTTTTTTATGCATCTTTTATGCTGTTTAAAATCTGTCACTGATTATGCAGTTAACAATTTAATAGATAAGTAATTAGGAGAAAAGCCGCGCATATACAAACGGATTTTAAAAAATTATTCAACTTAAATTTAAGAAATAAAATTCTATTATATAACAGTGTTATAATACATGATCAGCACGGAATACGACAAATTTGGCGAACTTTTGGCTACGAACAATTTGTAAACAAATCCGAAATGCAAGAACGTCGTAAAATAATGTCAACTCTGAAATTTCCACGATTATGTATTTAATGAATATATACACATTTAAAAAATGACTCAGGCAGTTGTATTACAACAAAACAGCAATAATTAAATCGGCCTCTATTTCCACCGTCCATCACTTCACAGTGAGAGCCATCGCCATATTGAAAGTTACCCGTGATCCTTCAGAAGCTGACCTTTCGTCTGATTGGTTGAACGTTCGAGGAACACGTCTCCAGCCGGAACATTTTGGGAAAAGTTTTAAAATGTTGCTCGTAGCCGGGACACGTTCCTCCTAGCTAGACGAAACATTTCTCGGAAGCTGCCGCTTAAAGCCGTGCTACTAGAATTTCGTTTCTCGGAATTGTCCCGTGTAAGCGCGCGCGTCTATAGATGTGATAACAGCATAATGTGATAACGCTTTAAGAAAAGCTAATTCCAAGTTCTGAAAATATGTTGCAGAATTTTGTAAAATCTGGTAAAATCCAAGTTTAAAAATTTAACAAAATTCCTCTTCAGAATGACAACTGATTTTAAAGTAAAATTGTGTTTAAAACTTGGTTTTATTGTGCCAAAATATGGATGGTATCTGACATTCCGCTGATATCTGTTATCAAAATCTTATTAAAAATCCCTCATCGCATGAAAAATGTTTTAATTTTATTTTGAAAAATTATATCTAAATTTCGAAGGAATCTCGTTCGCTTTCAATCAGACTAAATAAAACAAAAGTTTGAATTTTTATCAAAATAGTTTTGAAAAATTCAGTTATTTTTCATGCAAAAATGCAATTTTCATGCAAATTTTGAAAAGATCTGGGAAACACGACACAGATGTGAAAAACAGACCAGATTTCATTTATGTTTACCGTATTTTGTCGCGTATTAGCTTTTTGGCGCCGTATTCTGAAAATTTTAAAAGCAGTTGTTGAGTTCCCCCCCATTCCTCAATGAATTCAGTGAATGCGCACCTCTCAATTTAAAATGGATCCCCCCTTTGTAGAATTATTTTTTTCGTCTTATCAACAAAGACAAACTCTAGCAAACTACGTGCGAAGGTCACGCCGGAGCTTTTCCTTGTAACTGTTGAACCTTATGCCAGCCTAATTCAAGAATCGATCCATCACCAAGAAGCAAACACGAACTGACATTCAGTTTGCGGTTCAGCTGAATCAGCTGCATGTTCTTCTCATTCTTTCTTTATGGATGATTTGAGTCTTGGGAAGTAGCAGAGACAACATCAAGAACGAATGAGATTTAAGTTATAGTTATAGGACGTATAGAACTGTCCAATTTTTTTTCTTTTTGTGCAGAATGTACTTATATACTATATTCCCTCCATCCCCTCTAACCTTTTAGCATTTAAGCTTAATTTTTTAGCAGCTTTAAAATTTTCTGAAAATTTTAAAATATTCACGTAATTTTCCACGTACTCAATGCACTCTGAGAACGAGCTTCCTATATTTTAAAATGGAATCCACCCTCGTTTTGGTCTTATTAGCAAAAATAAACCCTCGCAGACAATAGTGAAGTCCACGCCGAACCTTTTAATTCTAACTATTGAACTTTATCCCAGCCTAATGCAAAAACTAACCCATAGTGACAAAGCAACCAAGATTTTCCCAAATCAGCTGCATATTTCACTTTCTCTAATTATGTATGGATGATTTGAGGTTTAATGAGTAGCAGAGACAAGAATGTATAAGATTCAAGTTACCAGAAAGTAGAAATGACCACATTTTAGTAGTAGATATTGTGATATTAATATTCTTTTTGGAATGTAGGTTTCTTTTAAAGAAACAATATCCTGATAATTACCTGTAGTTTATCCATGATTACTTTTCGTTTCTTACGTTCTTTCTGCAACCGCGTCATTCAGAATATTCACATAATTTTCCCCTCTCGATTTTTGGACGATAAAATTAGTTAAAAAAGGAAAGAATGCTCGAATTACGGTTAATTTCAAATTTTTAAAATTATTGAATTTTTATTGTAATTTTTGAAAAACTGAATCTGAATATCGCAATAACAGACAAAATCAGGAAATTAAAAATTTGCAACAAAAGACTGTCTTAAAATTTTTCATTTAATTTTAATCAGATTAAAGACTAGGAAAAGAAAACTGCGAAACTTTGGTTCGGAATAAATGGCATATTTCGAATTTGAGAATGAAATGCCCATTCAAAAATCTTTAAAAAAGATAATAATAAATAAAAATAAACCTGTCTTGCGCTATAGTTGCTGGATTGAATTAAATTAAACTGAAGCAATCAAAATAAATATTAAAAAAACTTGAAAGCTTTCAGATTCTATATTACGCCCAAATGGTTAAAGTTTTTTTTTTTTTTTTTAACGTTTTGTGTGTTACCCTTTTTTTTATTAAATATCTTGTTCTTCACACTTAAACCATAAAATTCAATTCAACAGCAATATCACAAAATATTTAAAAGAGCATATCATTAGAATTTCCGATACACAATCTGGCGCGCAAGAGTGTTCACCACCCCGTACAGTGTTGCCATTGTTCACTTTGAAATCATTGACTTTCTTAAGCAAAAACTCATAAATACCTCACAAAATATGGAATAGATAATAAAATAATTTCCAGTTTCCAAATTTGGGCTTCCAGATGCCCATATTCGGCTGGAGACGTACGTTATTCAAGATTTGCTGGCTCTAGGTACCTTTGTTTTATCAAAGGAGGGGTTAACGTCTTTTGTGTTATCTTTATTTATTAAATATGTTCTTTGCACTTAAATCATAAAATTCAATTCAACAGCAATGTCGCAAAATAATTTAAAAATGAGCCTATCTTTAGAATTTCTGATACACAGTTCCGCTCCTGGAGATAAAAAGGTTTTTTTCCCGTAGAGTATTGCCATTGTTCCCTCACATGTCGTTGAGTTTGTTAACAAAAATTCGTTAAAGCTTTACAAAATATGAAATCGATAATAAAACAAATTCCAAATTTGGGCTTTCACATGTCCATGTTCGCTGCAGGATTACATCATTCAAAACTGGATGGCTCTATGTGCCGTTGTTTTATCACAATGCGAGATACATACATACATTTATGCAGATTCTTCGTTATTTGGTTTCTTCAAATATAATACAAGTCGATAGTATTTGATGGCAACGATTTGAAAAGTGATACAGCCTTTTAAAGTTTTAAACGCAAACTCGCAAAACGAAAACAAAAGTCCTTCGGGAACAAAGAACCTTTGGACTAAAAAAAAAAAAAAAAAAAAAAAAAAAAATCCTTAAAATAACTGAAAAACACTCGAACAATAATGATTGCCATAACTGAATAAATCTCAATTCAGTTGTAATTTAGAACGATTCAACTGCACATATTAAATCCTAGGCCAATTTTTAATACATTTTGCATCGTTGTATCTAAAACTTCTGCGTATTTATATATATATTTTCACTTAGCTAATGTAAACATCACCGAACTGATTATTCTACACATTCCTAATTTCTATGCTTCACAGGTAAACTTTGCGTTTTGCGGGAAAAATAAAATTATTCTTTTCTCCTGGGTAAACTACATTCTAATGCATTCACGTTCATTTTAGAACGCTTTTCCCGCTACTACTGAATTCAAATAAAATAAAAAAGGAAACAAACACTTTATCTAAGCTTAGTAAAACGAAAATTAGCTGTATGAATAAATAGCTTATCTCGGGAGTCTCGAATAATTTCCCTAATTATGCTTGCATGAGCGATGAGCGTCGTCACTATTTGTTTTGGCTCCCGTCATCCAACCACCTCCCGCTTTCCACTCGGCTTAATATAAACTGCTTACGACAGAGGAAAGGCGGGGTATTAAAGCAAAGTAGGCGGGGTTACGTTTAGCTACCGCCCCCAGCGAGGCGATCTCTGACATTCTGGTCGGCATTGCAAATAAGCGCCTTTGTAACTACATTCCGGGTGATCTTTCTGGAAAGTCGATCACTGTGACGAGATTTGGGCACGAGGAAAAGGTGTTTTGGCTACGAGACTTCGTCTCGATGGAATTTTCTCCAGCACAAAATTCCACAGATATTTTGAATTGCTTTTGCGGCCAAAGCTGCAACAGAAATATTCTTTTCTTCTGGCTTGCTTTTCTTCCACTTACAAATTCCGTAGAGAGTTAAAAATTGGTTGGCATACGTAAGTATGATTTCATATAACAAAGAATATTTCTTCGAGGGAAGCTGTAGCTTATTGGATTATTGTTCTAAGCTTCTCAATTAAGAGAAGGAATTATTTTTATTTGGAGCATAACATCATGTTTCTGGGCGTAATTCTAAAACAGTTAACGTAATGAGAAATAACATGCAAATTACATAGCGTGAATTGATAAAATTACAGATATTGAATTACCTTTAAATTATGATTATTACATAAAAAGCTACAATCACCGGAGCAAAGAAGGCTTTTTCTTTATGGTTCTTTAGTGTTAACCACACTGCGACGATTAACCTTTTCAAGACCAAAACACCCGCGACAACCTTACATTCAAACAACCACAACCTCCTGAAAAACGGCCGAAATTGCGTTGCTGTTTTCTTCCCTCCCCCCCCCCCTAAGGTATGCAGCAGCAGGTGCAGTTTCCCCAAATGCAGTGAATAAGTTTATTGAAGACAGCTTGTCCTCCTAGACAGATTTATTTATGATTTCTTATCTTTATTTGTTAGGAAGTACAAAGGTTGTCATTTGAAATGTTCACACCTAAAATTATCATAAAATAACACGTCGAACAAGTATTAATTTAGAGGTCAAACAACAAAAACCAGCATTATATTTGCGAATTTTCACAGGGCTAGTTTCGATGGTTCGGTAAAACCATTTAACTGATAATGATGGTTTGGTAAAACCATCGAAACTAGTCCTGTGAAAATTTGAAAATATAACGCTGATTTTTGTTGTTTGACTTCTAAATCTTCACACTTCTTTGTGCGTTAATGGATGGGGAGGGATGGAAGCTATGAATTTCGAAAGACCTTTCAAGCGCTTCGGTATTTCAAGCACGGAGGTTGGCGAAGGCTTCTGTTTTCAAAGAGTTCATCGCCAAGTAGCTAACGGTTTATGGCAACCTATGCTATTCTGAACATTTCCGTGTTTGCACGTGGTTCGATTAGGTACTTATTTATTGAACAGATAACTATTCGTTTGGAATTTAAGTCAAGGAAAGTTTGTTCCTTACTTTTGCTTTATACGGATTTCTGGAGCTTTCCTCGAAATGAGACACTGTTTCCAGAATTACGGCATACTACCGAAAAAACCAAGAATGCGAGCTTCATCATCAATGAAGCTGTACATCAACGAAGATCGCATTTTTTACAAGTATAACATCCGTAGATGCCGAAAATGTATTAAAATGCGGGTAGGAAACTCGTCTGAAGGAAGTCGAATAACATTCACAACAACCTTATGTTCACATATTGCTGGTGCGAAGAACTAACATTGATCAAGTTCTTCAAAAAGCAACTAGGAATGGCAAACGGAACAGTAGTGGATTGGAACAGTCATTTCCGGGAGATCTGGATTTTTGAAATGTCGGCAGCAGAAAAGGAGAAAACCGGCGGCGTCGGATGCATTGTGAAGATCGATGGAAGCATGTTCAAAAATAATGCTGGGAAAATGTTGCCTCCACAGTGGATTATTTTATTTATTTTATTTATTTATTTATTTATTTTTTGGTGGGGGGGGGCATTTGTCGAGAAACGAGGGAAATATTTCTTATAATGGTCCCCGATCGTAGAGCCACTACACTAATGTACGAAATTAAAAAGAACATTAAAGAAGGAACGACCATTTTTTCAGACTGTTGGAAGAGATATAAAACAAAGCTTACAAAATCTGGGTATATCCATTGTAAAGTAAATCACAAATACAATTTCGTCGACCCTGAAACTGGCACACACCTGCAAAATATAGAACGCATATGGGGGAAGTGCTAAATGGTGAAATGAAAAGCACCCTGGAACAGCTTGCCATCATCTCGAGTCCTAATTAGCAGAGTTTCCGCGGAGGAAAAGACATGCTGCAAAATAATATGTTCGATGTTGTTCTAAAGACAATCGCTAAACATTCTCCGCCGGAAACTAAATGTGACTATATTCGCCAATGGGGTGCTTTTAATAGGAAAGAACATTTTAATTTTATAGAAATAAAAAAAATACTAAATTATTATTACTCTTTCGTTAGAAAAGATTGTTATTCAGCATTTTTTTAACACATTTGCTGACCATTTCGAAGTATTTTTTGAAGAAGTTTGCTTGTTTTTCCATAACACTACCCCTGACTGCTTGTTGCTTGGTTTTCGAAATGGCTGCTTGCAGCTTTCCCACAATGCTCGGGGTATTAGTTCTTGTTGCTTGGGTTCCATGCTTCTAGGTCATGAACATCGCAATCCTGAACTCTAACACAGTCATTCAAACACTATGAAACACCAAATTATCCTCAATACCGTTAATAGTAATATTAACAACAAATCAACAATCAAGTGTTATTTCGCATGGAGCGCTAATAGATATAATTTCTACAAGTATTAAAACTGTGAATCATTTGCCTGTAGAAACACTTTGAGATGATCAGGTATTATTTTGAAAATTATTGAACAGTTGAGTTTTCAAATGGTACAGGCAATCAAATGTCGGCAAAATTTCTATTAAATTAAAAGAACTGTTAAACTCCTTGCATATATTTCCATTATCTACGTATTTATTTATTTTCACTTAATAGCAATATTGTACGTAAAAAATGAGTTATTACTAATTACTAATTACAAAAGATCATAATTCATAAAAGTGCAGCCTTTCGTAGCATGAATACGTATTAAGTTTTCTTAATGAACTCCGCACGAAGGCATCCTTCTCTTTAGGCAAACAACCTTTGCACGATGATTTGCCAAAACCGACGAAACACATATAATGTATCATAACCCAAATCTTTCGGAACTGTTAATCTTTACAATAATAATATAGCTTGGTTATAGTATCCAAACTAGGTCACTATTAATTTCTGTTTTTAATATAATTCTTTGCCTGTTGTGTTATTGTTGTGCTGTGACTTATATTGCTTGTCTGAATGTAAAATCAGAACAAGCCGCCGAAATTCATCGCGGCGAGGAGTGCAAAAATGTGTCTCTCGTTCGCAACAGCCTTGAGCACCATACAGGTGAAAGTACAACTTCGCTTAGTTCTGCCGCCAATTTTGATGGAGAACATCCTGGGGGACGGGTCCGAAGGTGTCCCACCTGTTTTTTCTCTACCATCAACCTATTGAGAGGATTTATTAAAAATATGTAGTTATTTTATTTATTAACTGGTACTAATTACCGGTATTTTAATGCCTCTTTAGATCTGAAAAAAAAAAATGACGCAGTGAATACACTAAGAAATATTGTATTTCAGTTTTATTGTTTTCTGTGCACATTGTTCACACACACATTCACATCCAAATAAAAGAGAGCAGGAAGAATGTTTTGTCGCCATTTAGTTTCAGATTCCAATTTAAGATTTAAAAATTAAGATAAATTTGCATTTTTGCAACATAAAACATACGAGAGACAAATTAATTTTTTTTTTTTTGGATGTGGGGTAATATTTACTTGAACCCCTTAATCCTATGATGTAAATTAAAAAAAAATATATGTATATATTTAGGTCCTTTATTATAACAGACTTTATTCGCGCATTGTAAATGCTGTAAAAAAAAAAAAAAAAAAAAAAAAAAAAAAAAAAAAAAAAAAAAACACGAATTGGAAAGATTCAGAGTTCCACAAACCTAAAAGTGTTGTTGTTGTTGCTTATGCTCACTTATCTGATGTAATCTGCCCAACCCCTCGAAATTCCTGGTGACAAGGAGTGCAAGATTACGCCAGTCATTTGCAACAGCCTAGAGCACCATTCAGGTGACAGTGCGATTTAACTCAGTTCTGCTCCCAATTTTGATGGAGAGCATCCCGGGAAGACGGGTCAGAAGGTCTCCCACCCCTCTCCCCTTCCACCAAACCACACGAGGGGACTTTCGGATCTGCGTATGTTTAGAGTGCCGCCATGCCGCACCGACACTATACATTTACAAACATCCATGCCTTCTCCGGGATTCAAGCCCTTGCCCTTCCGGCACGGCAGTTAGCGATGCTAACCACTATATCGGTTGGGCTGCCCAAACTTTGTTCAAACTTCAACCAGCAGGAAAGCATTCAAGTCTTTCGCTTTTCTGTTAAATAACCCACTATAAAGAAGCCAAATCTTTAACAGAGCTAAAAGAAATTTCAAGCCACTTTCCTTCATCCGCTTCCTACTTTCTTCGAAACGGTTATATTCATATACTACTCACACTGGCAAAGAATCGACGAACGGCATATGACTCGCATTCTTTGCCTTTTCAGCCATTCCTTGAGAATTAGAGTTAATGTTTTTTTTTTTTTTTTTTTTTTTTTTTTTTTTTTTTTTTGAGCAATGTATATATCCCACGCTTCATCTGAAACGAGAAAATCAAAACGTGCGGGATGGCGCTCTGTAGATACATCGGATCCAAAGATCCCAATAACTGCAATATTTTTGACGCCATTACTTATACTTTATTCCAGTAGTATTTAGAATTCAAACTGTTGCCACCAAATATTAGAGACCTGCATTATATTTAAAGAAATTAATAATGAAGAATCTGCATAAATATATACAGTGAAATACGTTTAATGCGAAAACGCTTAAGACGAAATATCGGTTTACACGAAATACTAATGAGAGATTTAAGAAGGGTGTGAAAAAATTTAAGAGGGGTATGATCGTCTCTCACAGTTGGCTTTGGAATTCGGTGACGAGTCCATCTCAGTGTGTGTAAAAATTGGTGAGTTTCGTTCGTGCCAAAAGAAATTGACAAGAAGGATATTGAAACTACCTTTAATGAAATGTTTGAGAAAGTTTCTGTATCATTGGACTGTTCTACTGTATCATGGGAAGAATTCGTTGCAGTAGATGATGATAATTTGTGTACAGCCCCAATTATGGCTGACAAAGATATTTTGGAGTTTGTTCAAAACTAAAAAAATATCATTGAGGCAGATTCCGACGATGAAAATGAAATGAATAAATGCAGCTCCTGTTCTCACGTCATCAGAAATGAGGGACATCGTGAAAAGTATGCGCAATTACCTTAATCGTGAAATGAATAATAAAATGGACGACATCGAACAATTTGATATAAAAAAAACAATGCAAAGAAAAATATCAGATTACTTTCCAAAAACTCAATAAATGTTTTGTTTTTAAAAAAACTTAAATATTTTGTATTAAATTCTTATGGATGTTTTTGTTTCATTGATTTTTATTAAATACATGCATATATACATTATCTATGTAAATAACATGCACTCTAATAAACTTAATTTTTTTTTCTTTAACTCTTTTTTTTTTTTTTTAAAATATCCTTTAACAGGAAATTCTTTTAACTCGAAAAAAATATTTCAGTTCCTTCAGTTTCGTGTTAAACGATTTTAACTTATGTGCAAGCTGTGTCTCGTAGCTGTGAAACAACGGCGATACCTAAAGACATCAAATCTTGAATAACGTAGTCTTCCACTAGATTATGGGCATCTGAAAACCCAAATGTGGAATTTATAATTTGTTTTTCGTTAGTTCTAGTGTGCGGTAGAAAACCCCACTGGACTACAGGAAAGAGCTACATCATCTGCCAGCACAATAGCTGAGTATCCCAAGTCAAATCCCACAATTAATTCTTTGCTGCTACAGTTCATCATTTTGAAAACTTAATTTTATGAATAGAAAATAAAAAAAATAAAATCTGAAAGCTGTGAGATTTTATATTACCTAAAAGGGTGTTTTTTATACGTTTGTGAGTTACTTTTATTTGTTAAATATCACGGTCTTCGCATTTCAACCATAAAATTCAATTCAACAGCAATATCACAAAATATCTAAAAAGACCATATCTTTAAAATTTACGATACACAATCTCGCGCGCTAGAGATAATTTTTTTCCCCTTCGTACAGCGTTGCCTTTGCTCGCTTTGAAATCGTTGAGCTTGTTAATAAAAAATTTGTTAAAGTTTTACAAAATATGAAATAGGTTAATAAAACAAATTTCAAATTTGGGCTTCCAGACGCCCATATTCGAGTGGAAACGTATGCTATTCAAAATGGGATGGTTCTAGGTACCAATGTTTTATTACAATACGAGAAACGTACCTACATTTATGCACATTATTCATTATTTAATTTCTTTAAATATAATACTAGGCTGTAATATTTGTTGGCAACAATTTCAAAAGTGAACTGACATTTATAGCGAACCAACGAAAAATGCCAAAACGAAATGATTAGCCCCTCTGGGCTAACGCCCTTCCCACTAATAATTTAAGATAATAAGTTGGTCATTATTCGCATTTAACTGTCCAATTTGTGTTTAATTTTGTGCATTTATGTATATACTGTAAAAAATGTGAGTGTTTTGAAAGCTTAATTTTGCTATCGGATCAATCCATAAGTTCGTGCGCATTAAGAGTGTACTTGGAATTCACTATGACGCATTTACTAAAACAATATAATTTTGAACCTATTGAAACTTGTCATTGTTTGACTAACATATTAGTCAGTTTATCACCAACTTTCGTAAATATCGAATGCATTTTAGTACCCATAAAAGATGAATATAAATAGTCAGTACAAACGGGCTGTGCTACATTTTTTATTTTCGTTTGGTGAATCTGCGAGTTTCGCAGCAATAAAAATTAATAGTGTACATGCTGAACACACTATTAGTGTAAGGACTGCCCAGAAACGGTTTAAAATATTTAAAGTTAGAGATGATGAACCCCGTTCAGGACGTTTTGAACTGCTAGAACCAAATCAAATGAGTAATTCAAAAATTTATGGTGAACAAACAACTTTGCCGTCTAAATTCGGAATGGATCAAAAAACGCCCACGATGGGTAAATATCAAGAAAGTGTTGTTTCATCGTGATAACGCTAGACCGCATACGGCTCGAACAACGCTGTAAAAAACGAGTGACTTTAATTGGGAGCTTTTGCCACATCATGCATCCTGCTTACTCCCCAGATATTACCCCAAGTAATTTTCACTTATTTCGTGCCTTACAAAATTTTTTACTGGGAAAAAAATTAAATTCTAAACAGGATGTACACCGTGAACTTTCAAGTTTTTTGCATCAAAACCAGAGTCTTTCTACAGCAATGGCATAAAAAAGCTGCCTGTAAGATGGCGAGACATTGTAGATAATAGAGGAAAATATATAATTGATTAAAATGTTAAATTGTGTTTTTTATGTAATTTAAAAATTTACCAAAAAAAGGCGCATGAATTTTTGGACTGACCCAATATATATACATAATTTTAGGATAAAGCGTAATAAATAATTATTATTCTATAATAATTGTTATTATAATTATTTAGTTGTTATATTTTACGGTATCATTGTCATTATAATAAGTTCTAATATAATAATTATTATAATTGATTATAATAATTTTGTAAAAGTAAATAATTATTATAAAAAAGAAACAAAATATAAAATCTGGAAGTTTCAGATTTTATATTACGCTCAAAGTGGCGTTCTCTTCTTCTCTTTTTCTCATTTACATTCACTTATACGTTTTGAGAGCCTTTGGGCTAGTGTCATTTTGGGCTAAAATATTTAAAAAAGGCATATCTTTAGAATTTCCGATAGACAGTTTCAAGCGTTGTGATAAAAATGCTTTATACCGTACAGAGATGCCACTGCTCGCTTCTAAATCTTCGAGTTTGTTAATCAAAAATTCGTTAAAGTTTTACAAAAAAGGAAACAGACAGTATAACAAATTGCAAATTCGAGCTCCCAGATGCTCATATTCAGGTATTAGGACTCTCTTATTCAGAATTACATGGCTATAGGTACCGTTGTTTTTCAGAATGCGAGAAACATGCATACATATATACAAGCAGATTCTTGATTATTTAATTTTTTAAATATAATAAAGGGCGATAATATTTGGTGGCAACAATTTGAAAAGCGATTCAGCGCTTTTAGTGATTCAACACAAAATGTCGTTTCGAAATTAATAGCCCTTCTGGACTAACGCCTCTTTGAGATAACAACATTACAAGTAATAATTACCTATTACATGTCTTTTTTATCTTTGAGCTTAAATATTCTATACCATTTACCAGCTTAAATATTCTATACATTTCTATACCTTGAAAAAAAAAAAAAAAAAAAAAAAAAAAAAGAAATTTCATAATAAGTTTAAAATAGTTTTCGTAATAAGTTATAAAAATTATTTAATGATTAATAATTTAATTTAATTATTTAATTACTTGGTTATAATATTTATTAATCGGTTATGATATGCGATATTAAAGGATAATTATAGTTATATAATTATGTTGCAATAAATAATTATTATATTCTTTTTGATTATTTGGGCTAAAATTTATATGCATTATTTTATGTGGTTGAAGTGAGCAAGAACAAAATTTATTTTAGAAAAAAAAAAAAAGAACGAAAGTAATTCTCGCATAAAAGATCATAATGTTGACAAATGCCACCTTAAACCAACTGCAGTCATGGGAGATCCCACTCAAATAGGATAGATACCTGTTGAATTTATTTTTCCCTCTGAAAAATATAGCCAACAGTGCAATGAATACGCACTGTTCATGTAAAATTCGTGTTATTAAAAAATCCACATTTTTGGTTTCCAGCGTTGTACATGAAAAAGAATCTTCGCGTTTATTTCCGCGGATGTGAAATAAAGGCGCCCAAAACGACTGACGACGGGATTCTCCAATGTCACGAGACGTTTCCTCCTTCGATAGTAAATTCTCTCTTGCCGGAAAAAAGCGAAGTCTCATGTGACCTAATCACCTCGAGGCATATAATTAACACCCCTTTTGGACGATAAGTCTTTTGGCAGAATTCCAGCGAAGGTTCTGTTTGATGCAGTTGAACTATAAATTCTGCATTTCAGTTTTGGCCAGAGGGCACTGGGGGAATGGAATCCGAGGGTCTCCCAATCGGTGGAAAGGAGAGTATACTTTCAAAATCAAAGGCATCGGAAGCAGAGCTTAATTCTTGACTATTCCCACATCTTGGGCTTCAAGATTATGTTACTGATCTTAATAATTTTGATTTTCCTTCATAAAAATAAAGAATGTGGGTTTGAAGGATCTTAAATGAAATCTATATTTAAGCAGAAAAGGTTTCTAGCATCAGTACGATGATCGATACCTGACACTTTTATTCTCCGAAATTTTTATTGCATACATATACGCATAAATACCCAATGATATGTATTCTTTCTTTGTGTACTAACGAGTGCACTCTGCTTTTTTCTATTTTATTTGTTGCTTTTTACTTTCTTGTACGAAGTAAAGGAAGTATTGTAATCGCAAAAAATGTCGGGTATAATATTTCAACGAACTTATCCATTTTTACTGCTATCGAATGTAAGTTAACGATGTTTTTATGTGACATATGTACGTAAGGACAGAATAAAGAAAACATTTCCCAGAACGGATTGTAAAATGGATTTAGAGGACATTTTTTTTTCTTGATATCTGTACGTACGCATGTATGTATGTATCTCGCATCACTCAGAAACGAGTAGTGTCAGAACGTTGAAATTTGGTCATTGCTATAACATGTTGACTGCTATAATATGAAGTCGTGCACCTCCCTTTTTAGTTATAATCGGCCGCACCAAATATATATATATATATATATATTTGGTGCGGCCGATTAGTTGATCATTATTATTAGAAGAGTTGAGTAAATTTAGTGAAATGTTTAGTTCTTAGCTGTACATGGAAGTTATGTGATGTCCACATCAGATTTTTTTGTTAACATAATTAACAGATTGAAATAAATAATAATGGATTTTAAACTTCACAATGAATACGTATATGTACATAAGATTTACATGTATTGTTAAATATTTTCAAATCTGAAGCCCCATTCATTTGGCGAGTTTAATTCTGATCCCACTCCTTGCATCGACATCAGGAAGCACTGAAATTCCATCTTACGAACTTTCTTTCTTAAAAAGCCAACTTCTGGAGAACAGCAACTATGGTTCGTCTACATATAATTCTGAAATGATTAGCGTGATACAGAATTTCCTGAAGTGGGAGCGGGTCTCATCTGCCCAATTTTTATGTTTTGGAACATCTCAAAGTAAAATGCATGAGTGCCTCTTTTTTCGTCAGCTATTTCCGGAGAAGCGGAAATTCACCGATTTCCCCCTATGACGCATGAACGAGTAGTGTGGCAAGAACAATTTCCTCTTAGCTACCAAGAACAGAAAAGGAAATTGGTAGCAACGAGAAATCGGTTTTTTTTCTTACCCACATTGTTCTTGCCAATCTCTCCGCTATTAGCTCCATGTAACTTCTGCTGAGATTAAGATATCCTCGAATGCGAATGGAAGGTTATTACAGAATGTTCTGGAGCGAGGATATTGAAAAGTGAATTCCAACGTCCCGTTAAGAATGTGAATAACCGAAAAAACTTCCATTTTGGATACCACGTAGAGAATATTCATGCGTTCGTTCATGGCTATATATGGAAGTTCAGGCTGTTTTAAACTGAAACAAAAATTTATCTAAGAACTAAACATTTCACTAAATTTACTCAACTCTTCTAATAATAATGATCAACTTTTACTTTAATAATCTAATGATCAACTACTCTAATTAACCTAAATTTGTTACCGATATGCGCAAAACTTTTGATTGGTCACATAAATATAATTGATTGCTTATTTGATTGCTCAGATAAATATAACTGATTGTTTATTCATACATATATGCAAACAATCAATTATATTTATATGTATCAGCAACCAATCAGATACATCGCATTTATCAATGCAAAGTATCTGATACAAACACATACCTGACTAAAAATGTCACCAAAGAATATCATATTTGATAATGATATAACTGATTGTTTGCAATTAGATATTTTACATTGATAAAAGCGAGTATCTGATTGGTTTTTGATACATATAAACGTAACTGATTGTTGATATATACATAATATTGATAAATACAAATTTTTATTGATAAATACAAATTATTTGACTGATATTGATAAATATAAAATATTTCACCAATTATTGATATGTGCAAAATAATAATTAACTGCTGATACGTAAAAAGGAGTAATGATTATTGATACGCTTAAAATATCTGACTGTGCTTATTAACGCGTACAAAACATCTGACCAATTACATTGATAAATCCAAAATACAAAACTTAACTCACTGTTATTATATACAAAGCAGGATTGATTATTGATATGTTCAGAATATTTGACTGGTTATTAATGAGTACAAAACGTTTATTTTTTTATTGATATGTTGAAAACAATAGTCTGGTCGTTAACATGTGCAAAACGTTTGCTTTTTTTTATTAATATGTTCCAAATATTTAACTGATTATTGATAAATACAAAATAGTTCACTAGTTATTGATATGTGTAAAGTAGTAATTGACTGTCGATACATACAAAGGAGTAACGATTTTAAATATTTATTAACGCGTACAAAACATTTAACTGATTGTATTGATAAATGCAAAATTAAAATTCACTGTTGATTCATATAAAACAGAATTCATATGTTCAAAATATTTAACTGATTGTTAATGCGTTTAGAACATTTATTTCTTTATTAATATATACGAAATATTTGAGTGATTATTAATGCGCAGAAAACAATTGTTTTTATTGATATGTAAAAATATTTGACTGATTATATTAATGGTTACAAAATATCAGTTTTTTATTGATATGTTCAAAATATTTGACTATTAATGCGCACTAAACATTTGTTTTTTTATTATATTAATATGTACAAAACATTTGACTGATTATAAATGCCTACAAATCATTTGTTTTTCTTATTGGTATGTACAAAATATTTAACAAATTGCTGATATGTTGAAAAAGGATTGTTTATTAATATATTTAAATTATTTGCCTCTTTATTAAGGCTTCCAAAACATTTGATATGTGCAAAATTATCTGATTAATTATTGATAAATAAGAACACGATAGGTTATTCATATGTACAAGGCATCTGACTGATTACTCATATATATATATATATATATATATATGTAGAATTTGACTTGATTCACAGCATGAGAGCACGAAGTAATATTTAAATGGTTTATTTAATAGAAAGAAATAAAAGTATATAAAGAGAAGTAAATAAAGATGAAGTTAACGGTATGCAGGATTAACATAATGATGTAAAGGCATAACATCGAAAGCGCAATTAAAGTTCATAAACTCTTGAAGACGTGTGAGCCGTCTGCTCACGTCTGCCCTCCACTCTCGACCAGGTCTCAGCGCTGTCTGGGATGATTCTTACTGCGCTGGGTGATGCTATACTGATGACGTCATAATCCTGGTATTCTAATTCAGCATTGGACGTTGATGACTCCCACACACACACATATATATATATATATATATATATATATATATATTTAATTGGTTAATGATGTATGCAAAATAGTTGAGTGATTATTGGTTCGTGCAAAACAATTTACTGATTATTGATATGTGATGTGCAAAATATTTAATAGATTATTGATATGTACAAAACAGAATTGATTAATATGCTCAAAATATTTAACTGTTTATTAATGATATTTGGTTAATATCAGACAAGTTGACTGGTTATTGATACGTATAAACATTTCATTGATTAATTATATGTGCAAAAACAATTGGTAAATTAATTACTTTAAGCCCAAAACAGATTTGATTATTTATATTTCTCAGTATTTCTCAGTATTCTCTCAGTATTTTATATTTCTTAGTATTTGATTGATTATTCAACGCACAAAACATTTGATTGATTGTCAATATATGTAAAATGCTTATTAATGAATTTTTCTCGTGAAACAATATTTTTTGTTGACATTGTGAGTCAGTTATACACGCGAATAGCATTGAAAGAATTTATTTCCCAGTGAAACGATAATTTTTGAAAATTATGCATATAGATATCACTTGAAAAAAAAAAAAAATATTTGCCAGTGAAAGTACTATTACGAATATTGTATATATGTAAGTAATTTCAGTGACATTTTATGTAAATATTAGTACCTCTTGTTTAATCTAGCATGAAATGCCTACAGATTGCGAAGCTGTACCAGAAAACTAAGATTACAGGGACAGATTTATTTAACATTGAGATAAATGGCTTTGGCGAGATAGCGTCAAGCTGGTGATGATTTGGCGATTAATTTTTTTTATCCAGTTTGATGAGAAGTCTCCAAAAGTCGCCAGATTTGGCAATCATTTGGAGACTTTTAGTCCAGTCATTATATAACTGTTATTAGTCTGATCCCTATATGTAACTGTAACTGTATCCGACCCTTTATGTAACTGTAACTGTATCCAACCCTTTATGTAACTGTAATTACATATGTCTTCCAACACTCAACACTTCCGAAAAATGGAAGGTACTGGAAATTCCTCCTCGGTATTTGGAGAACTATATAAGATCGATAGGAACATCAGTTCTTAGTTTTTAGATCAGAGTTGAGTTAGTAGTATTGAGAAATCTCCGCGCGAGCTTCGCTCTTAAAACCCGGCTTGCATTACGTTTTGTTTTAAAGTTCTTAGTAGTTTGAAGTAGTAACTACTAATTGTGCTCTGTGATACTGAGAAGTGATACGAGTATTTTTTAGGGACAATTCCAGAATTGCAAAGTGTTTTCTTGTGGGGGGGGGTGTTCTATGTGCATTCAATCCATTACGAACACGTACACGTGTAATAACACTTTTTGTAAACTTTATTCATCAGTTATACACGTAGATACCTCTGGAAAAAAAAGTATTTCTCTTGAAACGGTATTTTTGGTCAGTTATACAAGTGGACATCACTGGGGGGAAAAATCTTGAGAAACGCTATATTTTGGCCATTTATACACCTAGATATCTCTGGAAAATAATCAATTTCTTGCGAAACGATATATTTTGTAGATATTTTCGTATATGCACGTAGATGTCCGTGGAACAAAATTATTTTTGCGTAAAATAATAATTTTTATAGATATCTTTAATCAGTTATACCATGAGGTATTTCCTCCCTCTTTCCAATATACCTTCTTAATGTAACTGTAGCAAACTCGGAGGGTATTCGAGAGGTCCAGGTACAAGTCGCGGCAGGGGCTTTGCACATTTTTCACACCTCCTGCTTAAAATAATCTACTGTTTCTACAATACCCGAGAATATCATTGAAAAAAAAAAGTAATTTTCTCGTGAAATGATATTTGGTCAGTTGTATATGTGAATGTCACTGTAAAATTAACAGGTGCAACTGGCCTCTAAATTAAATCGAACAAAACTGGACTCCCACGTCCTCGTGTTAAAACTGAAAACGTGGATTTCTAGTTCTGGGATTTAATAAGAGTAATTTTAAAAGTAATGTGGTATCTGAACTACCCAGGAATATTTAGGATCGGGGATAAGCAAAATGGCCTCGAAACAAACGCACGGATTCAAACTCCATTGAGTTTTAACCCAACAGAATGGCAAGAAAAATTCGACACCGTTCTATAGCGAGAATCTTCTTGTGGACGTCTTCCTTGTGTAGGTGATGTTCTTTGGCACGCGACCATCTGTCACTTCGCCGCCTTCTGATGGCTCAAAGTGGTCATCTCTTTTCTTTTCACCACTCGCCGACGCCGAAAGTTCATAAAGGGGGAGGGGTGGATAAAGGGATGGAGATGGGAACGGAGGGGAAGTTAAGTGGTAGCACGTGCGGCACAAAAGACAGCCCCTCGGCTCATATGGCCCCACTCGCCGCCATTATGAGTTGCACTGTGGGGGTTCCACAGGACCGCCCGCTGGGACAGGAGCCCTCGACACCTGCCCCTTGCTTCGCGCACGCCCCCCAGTGCTCAGCGCTACCCGACGAAGCCGATTATTTCGCTAATATATTCCCAAAGATGCTGGAGGCATCTTCATTAGAGCCATCATTGGCGATGGATGAGTGGAATAATTATCTTTGCTGCTACGCGGCCTTTTGATTCGGCAAAGTAGATAGGATTCTTTTGATAGAAGACTCATTTATAAATGTTCCCCTAACGTTTTCTTCAGAGGATTTTGGAGCTAGCACTTAATTAACTAGCTGCTTGCGCGGGGAGCTGCCTAAAATAGCTATCATAAAAAGGGGAAAATATATAAGGATTTAAATGAGTCTAGCTAGTATTGTTTTTTACGGTCCCGCCTAGTTATTATAAATACTAAAGACGTATAACTGCATGCAATGTTTTTAAATCGCTAAATTTGTTAATACTCACTTTAAAAGCTTCTATTTCCCTATGAGATTTAGTGCCATCCATAAAATCGCTCCATGGGAAGTAAATTTTCAGTAAGATCGTGTTGGAGTTTTAAAATCTCAAGTTTTTATTTACCAAAATAGATGGCAGCAGGAGCTCGTTTTGTACGGTAAAGATTTACAAAGATATTTAGCTGCTAACACATTGTTTGAAACGGCCATTTCGGAGAAAGTACTGTTGCTCAAGTTTTAAGCCTTGCGCATCTGATTAGCTATAGACATAAATCTTTCGAAATTTTTACGCATGTTTAATATATGTCACTAATGGTGTGATTAAGTTTTGGAAGTCAAACCTTTATTTTTTCTTTGAACATCTTTCTTGAGGGACTGCTAATTCCCCGTGGGATTCTGAGGCCTTGCATTTATAAGTATTGTATATTTCGTATATCGGCTTTACTGATTTGTTTTTATTTGGTATATACAGAGTGGCTATAATTAAAGTACCACTCTGAAATGGTCATAAAAGGGAAGCTACTGGACCAAATGTTACCACACTTGGTAATAGTAGGAAGTCATGGGAATTTATTTTCCGGAGACAAAAAATTTCAAAAAGTCACCATTAGGAGCAAAATGGCACTGTATGCAATATTGTTAAATGAAATGAGAGTCGAAATCTGACACGGGTTTAACATGTTGTAAACTCTTAAGAAACATTGACCTAAATAAAACTATTATTTAAAGGCGATAAAAGTTAAGTGCGCCATCTATATAACGGAGAAATCCGTCCGTTAAAACCACAAATTAGACATTAGAAAATTAAAAGATCGCAAATCACCTGCAAAAGTGTGCACATTCCGAAAATCGTTTTCTTACAAATCGCTCATGTTATCTACTCAGTTTCGCTGCATTCTCCTAAAGTCACCATTCGGTTTGGTATGACAGCTAGTTTCATAATTGCCCCATTTTTCTTTGAAGAGCAATCGATAGCTGGACATGTTACATACACTGTGACTGCAACTCGCTTAGCGTGAATGTTAAGACGTTTCGTGATACCTGAACTGCAGCAACGTGGCATTTTAGACACCGCGATTTTTGTTCAGGACGGGACCGCACCTCACATTGGTACATGTGTCACACAGTTACTTAGGCAACACTTTACGAACGAACGGACTATAGGGGGATACCTCCCTATTCTAGGTCACCCCGGTCACCAGACCTCAACCCCAGAGCATATGGTGCTATCTCAAGAGCATTATTTATGGTGATAATCTAAACAATTTGGAGGAATTGAAAGATGCGATACACCGATATGCCCAGAACATTCCTCCTGATATGCTAAGAGCTGCTGTTGAGAATGCGGTAATACCATTTAACTTGCTTTTGGAAAATGGCGGACGCCCCATTCAACCTGCTTTGTAACATGTTTCAGAAACGATTAAACACGTTTTAAACCGATGCATTCATATCTTATTTCGTTTAACAATATTGCATACAGCGCCATTTCTCCCCTGGTAGTGATTTTTTCAACTTTACTTTTTTCAGCGGAAAATAAATTCTCATGAACTACTTTACACGCTTACCAAATTTGATAACATTTGGTCCAGTATTTTCCCTTTTATGACCATTTCAAAGTGGAACTTTAATTATAACCACCCTGTATGTTCCTTCCAAATGTCAAGCTTAATTTTTACATTAAACTATTACACTTTTTATTTAATTTTTCATTAATGCATTTTTATTTACATCTTTTACTTTTTTTCCCCATCCATTTTT
Organism: Stegodyphus dumicola; assembly: GCF_044657685.1. Classification (NCBI taxonomy): domain Eukaryota; kingdom Metazoa; phylum Arthropoda; class Arachnida; order Araneae; family Eresidae; genus Stegodyphus; species Stegodyphus dumicola. The sequence goes on along the minus strand of NC_140768.1, from coordinate 155,136,235 downwards.
TCCGTAAATTGAACTTTTTGAGCATCTAAAATCTGTTGGAATAAGTGCATGTGGCACAGAAAGAAGCAATCGTAAATGTTTGCCAGTTCTGACCGAATATAAAACTCTGAAAAGAGGAGACCGTGTTACAGACTAAGGGATTCCTTATTTCATATGGAGAGACAATCGTGAGACAAGCGTTCTGTATTTTTTTTTTTTCTTTTTTTTTTTTTTTTTGTGTTTTTGTGTGTGTGTGTGTGAAGTTATCATGGAAACGAGACATACACTATTCAAAGAACCCAAAAGGATGGCTAGGAACTCGTTGTTGCAGACCCTGCAGTAATGATCGAGTACAAAAGCCACTTGGATGGTGTTGAGAAAAATGATATGGTTTATATCTTTGTATGATAGAAATTGAAAATAGTAATAATAATAATAATAATAATAATAATAATAATAATAAAAATGGTGGCGCCGTTCTCCTTCCTTTTTTCTAATTTTGAAAATACCTCTTTTCATTATTTATACAGTTTATTGTGAATTGGTAAAGGAACTGCCATTGCTACGATATGAAACAAGAGTGGCACAAGGACTGATTATGGTGTCATCTACTGTTCCCAAGAAAAGAGGGAGACCAATTCCTCCACTGAACCCTCCGATATAGCACCTCCGAAAACGCAGGGGTACCAAGTTTTCGATATCTGACGATATTAGGAAACACAATAAAGAAGCGAAATAGTCTGTTTTGTTAAATCCAGAGGCGTTGTTAATTATACTCACCGAAACAAATTGAATCAAAGCCACATTCACAATTTTTCTTTCAATGAAAAAGGGATTGTTTTTATGATTTTCCCATTGAATGCCATTTTTTTTTTCTAAGGGACAATATGTTCCTGATTAAAATAATTAAATGAGGTAAAAGCTTAAATGTTTCCTTTTTATCTAGCCTTTTCCTTTCTAGCACTACTTTATATGGATAAAATTATGTTGTTTTAAACGGGGCTTTTAAGTCCCAGTTTTAAGGAGCATTAGGAAAAAAATTTTTGGAACATTAGGAGAATGCCTTTTTCGATAGTTGTTCCAGATTGTCCATCACAAGGTTTTGAATAACTCAAAATGTCTGTAAACGTTGAACGAGTACACCCATCTTGAGAATGGGGGCATCGTTCTTGAACCTTATCCTAAAACAGCCGTGATAATTTTATTCCCATTTCAGATTGAGCCGGAAATTTCTTTTGCTCATCATTCCTGTTTCAGCCTAAGTTTTCCCTCCTACTTTCAAAAAATATTCAAAAAAACTTTTTCAACTGGTGAACTGCATTTTCTTGGGGCTTTTCTCATTCACAAAGATTTTTCCGCCGCTAAGATGGTATAGTGATTAGGGTAGCCTACTGCGGTGCCGAAGGACCTGCCTCGAATTCCGGAGAAGGGATAATTATATAATGTACACATTTACAAACATCTTGTTAGTTAATTATTTTAAGTCTTGTTTAGTTAATTACTAATTTAACTAAACAAAGTCCAATCCAGTCCATCCCAACGTTTTTTTATTCTATTACCTTATTTTTTCAATTTCTTTAGGATTTTTACCGACAGATGGCACTACTTTCCTATTCACTTTACTACCGTAAGGTATAAATACGACCGTTATACCCCTTGCGGATTTCTTTACTCCTGATTAAGAGTACAGTACCTGCTTACCCTTGAAGTCGAAAATTAATCCGATTGGTTCTATTAAAATTTTGCACCAAATGAAACTTACCATACTGAATTAATTGGATTTCTCATCATTAGAAATATTTTACATTATACTACAAAAATATGAATACAGCAATCAAAAAGAGAAAAAACGAAAACTAAAAATTTAAAAATGAAGGTAACCTAGTATTTCTTAATAATAAAAAAAGATCTTTGAATTTACAGGTAATGAAAACTTGTTTATAAAATGCATCCTTACTTGGTGTTAGGAAAACTTCTTTTTTATTATCTTTTGCATTTGAACATGATTTCAAACATAACCAGTTTTTTCACATATTTCAGCTTCCATGATGACCTGATGTTGAGCTATTACAGAGCCAATCGAACTTGTAGAGTCGTTATTTTGAAGCAGAAGACAGGAAAAATGAGCAAAGCCCTCACCGGGACTCGAGGCTGAACCTCTCGAATACGCGCCGAGTGTGCTAACTGTTACACCACGAGGTCATATAGAAAGGAGGGAGAAAATATCTTAAATACTCCCTCTTTTAAAAGGTAACTGGGGTTTAGGGAAATCCAGTCACCAAATTCTGGAGAAGAATCATCATCCACCACCTTTTTAGTTCGGGTGCCAATGTTAAGTCATTAGGTTATTCTTAAAATTTTCTTTTAAAAATTAAAAACCGCATAAAAAATTTATATCTCCATAAAAATTCGAAAAACAAAATATTGTACTACAGGTTACGAACACATCAAAGCTGATTGATAAAAATTTTCCATTACACGTATTCTAAATTAAATGTATTTAAATTTATTTCAATTAAATACATTATTAAAATCTAAACTTATTCCTGAGATAAGCAGTTATTGCGTTTAAACAGCCGACTTAGTTAATCCGCAACTGATTATTAAATTAAAAGATGGTTTCAAGATCTTATATTATACCGAATGGCAATATTATGAGAAACCGTTATTTGCCAGGGCACGCGGAGGATAAATTTAAAGTCTCAAATTTTGTGTAGTGGCAATACTTGACGAATCATGCTTCTGCTTTTTTCCGTTCTTCCATGTTACCACGGTTACGAGGCAATTCGGTTGGAGTATGATAACCTTTACTAAGACATAATAGACTAGCATAATCCCATATAATACTAAAAGAAAATTATGTTATACGAATATAACAAATGCAACTCAGTACCCCAGAAGCGTACAGTGGATATAGTATATTAAATGAATACAATAAGATATGTTACAATTACAAAGATGGCAGTTACTACGATCTCAAACACTAATTGCATGCGGGCGGAATACACAATCTCAAAATTGCCGGCAAGCCATTTTTTTTTTTTTTTTCTTCTTTTCCTTTCTTTCTCTCTCTCTTTCTTTTTTTAAACAGAATGAAAAGATTTTTTTTTTTTTTTTTTTTTTGGCAAAGCAAAACTTTTTAACTAGTTTTATACTAGTAATTTATTTATAGATTTAACATTCACAAGGAATATAACTAAATTAATCTTAAATTAGCTATTTTATTACTCATATCATAGACCAGCTTTCCATAGGGATATTTTGAATGAATAAATGCAATACATAAGAAATAAAATAAAATACACGGGAGTATAAAATCTTTCATTTGTTCTCTTTGTTCTATAACATCCTCACACTTCCGTTAGTAATCCTATGCATTAAAAACCTGTGGCTCATTAAAGTAAAAGAGAGAGCCTACCGCCAGTTTTTTATACATTGTCGCCAAACTGCATTCCAACACGTATTCAAAATTGTTGGTTTTAATTCAATTAACGTTTATACAACTTGTTAAATGGAATCCATAATTGAGGGTTTATTTCACACATGAATGACTGTTAGGTTTCATCATTCAGTTTGTCGAAAATATATTGGAATATTTGTTTCATATAACGCACAGGTTTTGTCCGAGTAGTAGTACTGCTTTTTTTTCTTTTCTTTTCTTTTCTTTTTTTTTTTTTTTCATCAAAACGTGGTGAAGAAGGGGGATATTACTGCGCTAGTTGGGTTGTGGTGGATCTTAGCTACCAGCGAGCGCACCAGTCGCCAGTCGTCTCCAAGCCTTCACGGAGTGTAATCGAATTAAACGGGAAGCCCTATCAAGGTGCCTTGTCATCTCCACAATGAATCGTTTGTTAGAGCAGCGTTTAGCGATGAAGGTAAACTGGGTAAAACTGCGAGTGAGACCCATGACATGATCAAGATTGCTTATGGCAGTGATGGGTCGTTTTGGAGTGGGCAAATTGTTTCAGGAGAGAACGCAGCAAGTTTAAGATGAGCAACTGTCAGGACACCCTTCAACGGCATAAAATGACGAAATCTTAGTGAAACTGCGAAATCTTTTGAACTCTGACTGCCTCAGACTCAGGAAACGATTCGTCGCGTCCGTCCAGCAATAGCTGAATCATGCAGGCTCCATCGCGACAATGCGTCGAGCCGCACCGCCTCTGCTCTCATGGACTTCCTGACCAAACATGACATCACACAGTTTGCCCAGGAGGCTTACAGCCCAGAGGTCGCTCTTTCAGACTTCTTCCCCCGACTGAAAAGGGTGATGAAAGGCTCGGTCCAAGCCATTCAAGAGGCCGTAACGAGGAAGGTGAAGAGCATTCCAGTTTCTGCGTTCCAGAGAGCCTTCAGTGATTGGCAGAGGAAGTCGCTGGGTCATGATGCAGAAGGGACATACTCTGAAAACTATTAGGTCGATATGTCAAACTTGAGAATAATAATAAAAAAAAAAAAAAATGCAGTCCTACTACTTTCCGGACAAACCTTGTATGCTAGGTGCGTCCGTTTAATACTACGCTCCAAATAAAATTTGTTTTTCTTAAAATTTAGCGAAAAAAAGTCTTATAAGTTAGCTTGGTCCATTTGCATTAAAATCAGAATGGGAAAAAGAGAATAAAATATTTATTATGAATTCATATTACCGTATATTCCGTCGTATAAAGCTTACCGTTGTATAACACACACCTTTATTGTAATTTTAAGGGGACTCATACACCTTAAACCCCTCATGATCTTCGAATATGTGACTGTTGCAAGAATTGGGATATTTTATTTATTTTAAAAGCAATTACTTCCAACTTTTTACAGCTGACTGCATAATCTAGCTGCTTTGGAAACTAGTAACCAGAAAGTTTGTGTTGCCACAAATCGTTTTGTAATTTAATCCTCTTTGTGACAAAATATTTCGCCATGTTTCCACCTTGCGCGCATGATATTTTAAAAATGGCTTATGATACACACTTGAAATTTGATGGAATTCTTTATATGGCCACTATTTTCTAACTGAACCAACAATCTGATGAATATTTTAATATTGAAAAATTTTATGGACGAAAACATTAAAAATTTTTTTAATAAAATACATTTTATAAATTCAACTCCAAATAAAATAAAAATTTAAGATGAAATTTTTAGAATTTTAGGTTCACAGTAGTTTCCAAATGTTATAAAAGCTCTATATTAAATATGGAATTAAATTATGCAACAGAATGTTTAAAACTGAGCGCGGAAGTTGGAAACATGACGAAAAATTTTGTCACAAATCAGATTAAATTATCAAAATATTTGTGGCAACACAAACTTTCTGATTACTATTTCAGAAAGCAGCTATATTATGTAGTCAGCTGTAAAAAGTTGGTATTAATTGCTTTTAAAATAAATAAGTTATCCCAATTCTTGCAACAGTCACCTATTCGAACATCTTATGGGTTTTAAGGTGTACGAGTCTCCTTAAACTACATTTTCTTATCTTTATGTATATTCGTCGAATAACACGTACCATTTTTTTATGAAGAAACATGAAAGCTAGCTGAAGATTTTTTTTTTTTCTGCCCTTATAACAACGAAATAATACTCAATTGAAAAGCGATAAGGAGAAAATATATGTGGGGGGGGATGCTACAGGGCAAAATAATTCTGAAAAAAGAGTGGATTGTATTCTATGCAGATGTGCAAAAGAATATTATTCTAGGGTTTCGAGAAAAGGGGAAGATAATTTCGGATAGGAATTTACTTACCGACCCGAACGAATTCGCGGAATTGGGAGTCAGACGTTTTCTCTTTCTGTAGTCATTTGAAGGCGTGATTTTGTAGCGAACATCGAAGGATTTAGTAAATCGTCTTTGCTTTAACTGAATTATAATTGATGTAGTGTTCCTTTTAGTAGTAAATATGGCTCCTGGAAAAAGAAACAAATGCAGTGCTGTTTTCAAAAGCAAAGTCATTCAGTTTCTGAAAGGAAATAGAAACTGCACTGAAGTAAGGATGTTTGGTATTGGCAACAACTCCATACATGAGAGGAAAAAATAGGATATCACAAAAACGGACACAACAACAAAAACAACAGAAATTAAAAAAAAAAAAAAACCACTTTGAGATTTTATATTGCGTCCAAAGGTACACTGCTTTAAAAAAAAAAAAAAAAAAAAAAAAAAAAAAAAAAAAAAATGGGACAGTGCTATATCTTCCGTTGTACTGGGCCGATTGACAAAATTCAAACTACGTTTTTCATGTCTCGAAAGCGCGACTTAGGATATATATTAGATTTATATATAGTACTATTCTAACATAGGTATTTTGACACAAAATCGGACTTTTTCTGAAGTAACATACCAATTTTTTTACATATTTCGATTCTACGACTCAAATTATGCCAGAATACCAAGTTTTGTAAAAATCGTACGAATAGTTTTTAAAATATTAGCTCTCAAAATTTTAGCTCCTCAATGTTAATTGAGTTTGGCAAATATTTATTAATATCTCTTTTTTTATTAAACCTTTTTGATTTTTTCTCTCACATTTCAAAATTTTGGTTCATTCCAAATAAAATTTACCCATTTCTTGCGTTTTATTTTTTAAATTTCTATTTTTAAATAATTTCTATAGATTTTTCGAAAAAAATTTTGAATTATAACCTATAAAAATTTTACCATCATCTTAAAGTAGGTGTATTTTTAAGCATATCTGCAAAAAGTTAGACTTTTTTATTCAAAATTTTCTAAGATATACACGAATTTACATAATTTCGCGTTTTGAAATTTGGCACGTTTTTTTTTGAGCGATAATAACGCCAAATGTGGTCTATGGATTTTTGTTACACTGAATTGCCACAGCTATTTTTAACCTTAAACTTCAAGTAAAATATTACGGAGAATTAATTATATGACATTTTTTTCCTCAGTGATGCGTAATAAATATTTATTAATACTATATGAAAGGCTATTTTTTTTAAATTATAGATGATATTATTCAAATTTTTAACTATTTTTATTTTAAATTTCTCTCGTATCTTTTCTTTTTTTAAAAAAATTAAGAGTAAGTTTTTGAAAGAGTAAATTTTTACCTTCGGCGTTTTATCGTCTGCTACTTTACTTCGTTTAAATCGAATTGTCTAAAACTGAGAATTTTCGTTTGATATTTATTTGAATTTTATGACATTAACTGCATAATTTATTTCTAAACAAACTGTTGCTTTTGAAGTGGCTGAAAGAGCGGCTGATACTATTATCCATATTTTTAAAGCACAATATATTTTTATAGAAACATAATATTTAGAATAATCATTTTTTATAAAAGTCAAATTATGATATAAACATACAACCCTCTAGAGATTGAATTAATGGAAGTTCAATGGTTATGTAGAAATGATCTGCAGCTACTTAATGGCTGGATAAGTCAGCAGATTCTGTGGACAAGTAAGAATAATTATATAAACAAAACCAACATTCTGGATTCAATTAACAACGAGGATACGATGTTTATTAAATGAATTTAAGAAGTTTTAAAACATAAAAAATCAACTCATTTTTTTATCCTAAAATGTATTTTTGTGCGTGCGTATTTTCATTATATCCTTAAAATTCTAATTTAGAATGTAATTGCCAAAAACTGAATCCTAATCATCAGTAATATAATAAGTAATTATTACGGTTATTAATAAATAGTTCTTATAAAGTAATTGAAAATATTTCAAGAAACTTTCTGTCTGAATGCAAACATTTTTCTATGCAAATATTTTTAATTTTATATTAATCAAGATTGCACACTATATTACTTATTTCCACTTCAATTCTTACCGTCAGTTCTAGTAGAATTTACAAATCAATTATATTTAATTAAGGATTGGATTGGATTATTTAATTATGGCAAAGCACACGAGGGCTATCTGCCTAAAGGGAGCGATGCCTTCGTGGAGGACTTTCTAAGGGAAACTGGCTCGTATACACGTTACACATGGGGAAAACCACGAAACCGCCCATGCGGCCAGCCCGTTCGCGGGATTCGAAACTCGAACTGAACTACCAGTGTTCAGCGTCTTTACCGCTCGGCCGTTGGTGGGTTATTTAATTAAGGAATGACCATCTAAGTTAAGAAACAGCGTACCGTAACAACATTTCAATTATTGGTTCCGTATCTTTCATGTTACTCCCAATTGGCTAGCTACATGATTTTTAATGAGTATTCGGATTTTACTAGTAACTTCACTTGGAAATAGCGCTTAAACTAGGTTAGTTGGTTATTTGAACATAGAAAGAACATGGGAGCTATTTGATAAGGATGCTTTCATAGAGAATCTTTGTAAAGAGAACCTAAAAAACTACGAAAACCAACCATGCAGCCTGGGTTAGACTGAGCAACAAACAATTAGTATTTAACAATCTTTTCTTTTTCAAATGCTAGGCAACTGATGAGGCTCCAATTAAATCTCCAATTAAATATTTTATTTGTAAATATTTAAAATATTGTTGTATTCTTTGACACAAAAATCAGAATTTAAGTTTTGTTAACTCGTTAGTAAGTAAACTACCAAGCCGTAGTGCAAATGAATATTCAATTTCTTTGGCAATAATTGTATTCACTTAATATTCTTGGAATATGAGCTAAAGAAGGAACGTTCTCGGAAGATTAAAGAAGTGTTTAAATCCAGTGATATTAGGTTTGTCTTACAAGCTCAGGATCAAAACGATTCTGCAATTGCCCGAGTAGTTGACTTGTAAATGGATGTGAATTAAGCAGATGACTTTTAATCTTACGTTATTCAGCCAGAAAACGTATTCCAAATGTTTTGTATTGCATGACAATGCATCTTTTCATTATTCAATAACCAGTCGGAGAACCGCTTGTGTTCGGAAAATAAGTATGTATATTCAATCGTCCTGCATGTTCTTCAAATTTGTCTTCTTGTGATTTTTTTTCATTCTCAAAAACTAAAGTTGCCTCTCAAAGGAAAGTTTTTTGACATTGAAGAGACAAAATTAATATGACATCTACTTTTAGAGGCATGTCGAAACCAGATCTCTACAAACCTTCTCTTCCATTACATGCTGTGCAGTCAGACAAAAAGTTACATCAGCGTAAATTCTATAATCTATTTTTATTACACTCTGATTACTTTATTAACATACAGTGAATATATACTAAATCTTTTACTTTAGCTTAAGTAATTGGGAATTTTTGTCGGAACTAGGACTTAGAAGATAAGTCAAATTGAATATTTCGATAACCCAGTAAATTCAAGTTCGAAATTTCAATATTTTATTTTCGGAGGGAGGGGAAATGTTTTCAGTTTTGGTCCATTATACTAAGTATATTTGCTTCGATTTTTTATTTTTCCATAAAAGCGAAAATTTTACGCATGGTAGACATATAACGCATAGCTTCAAATTAAAATTCAATAATATACAGAGTGGTTATAATTAAAGTTCCACATTGAAACGGTCATAAAAGGAAAACTACCGGATCAAATGTTATCAAACTTGGAAATCGTGTTAAGGAGGTCATGGGAATTTATTTTCCGCGAAAAAAAGGAAATTCGAAACCTCACCACCAGGGCGGGAAATGGCGCTGTATGCAATATTTTTAAACGAAATATGGGTCAGAATCTAACTTAACCTTTTGTTAAACGGGTTTAATATGTTGTATACCCTTAAGAAACTTTGAAGTAGGCAAATTACCATTTAAAGACGTTAACTTCGATAAATGTCGAGTGCGCCATCCCTGTAAGTAAGAATTTCGTCCGTGAAAACCACGAATTAGCGATTAGAAAATGTGAGATCGCAAATCACTCTCACAAGTGCGTACAATCTGGAAATCGTTTTCTTACAGATCGCTAATTTGTAATTTTTTAAGCCTGAATTCGGTACTAAAACATGAAGATACTGATTCAAAACGCTTTTAATCGATTTGGGCCAAAGAAATCTCTCATGTTATCTATCTAGTTCCATTGCATTCTCCTACTGCATTCGATTGCATAACAGTCATTTCACACCGTTTACTGTTGAATCACAGCTAGTTTTATAACTGAACCATTTTTTTTTTTAAGAGCAGTCGACAGCTGGACCACTGCGATTGCAGCTCACTTAGAGCCAATATTAAAATGTTTCGTGATACAAGAACTGCAGTAACGTGGCATTTTAGATACTACGATTTTTATGCAGGGCTGGGCACCACCTCAAGAGCGTCGCATAGTTACTTAGGCAACATTTCACGAATTAACGTCTTATAGGCCAACACTTCCCCTCTTCCCACCAGACCTCAACCTCTGTGACTTTTGTCTATGAGGTTATCTCAAAAGCACTGTTTATGGTGATAATCTAAACAATTTGGCAGAAATGAAAAATGTGATACACTGATAACATTCCTCCTGATATGCTATGTGTAACGTGTATACGAGCCAGTTTACCTTAAAAAGTCCTCCACGAAGGCATCCCTCCCTTAAGGCAGATAGCCCTCGAGTGCTTTGCCGTAATCTAATAAACCAAACCAAAACCAAACCTGATATGCTAAGAGCTGCTGTTGAGAAGGCAGTAACATGATTTAACTTGCTTTCGGAAAATGCTTGTCGCTACATTGAACATGCTTTGTAACACGTTTCGGAAAATATTAAACACATTTTAAACAGATGTTTTCGTGTCTTATTTCATTTAACAATATTGTATACAGCGCCATTTTTCCCCTGATGGTGAGTTTTTGAACTCTTTTTTTTTCCGCCGAAAATAAATTCTCATAACCTCCTTTACACGATTCCCAAGTTTGATAACATTTGGACCGGTAGTTTTCCTTTTATGACCATTTCAAAGTGGAACTTTAATAATAACCACCATGTAAAATAAGCTTTAAAAGTCTGACAGTTTGGTTTAAGTCCCAACTTTAAAAAATATATATATAAATATAAATTTTTATATTAATCCTCTTAGAAAGCATGTTTTAAGAAGCTAATTTTTCTCTCGCGTTATAGATTGTATAAAAAAACATGATCTTTAATATGATTTAGATTGTTTCAGCCGATATAAGAATCGGGTTACTCTGTGGTACATAATAAACCCTGCTGGACTGTTTTATTTCTTTGTCATTAAGGAAAAATCTTTTAATTAAAATATTTATGCTCTGGACTGTGCTCTATACTTTGTTTATAGTTAAAATGTCTAGAAAATGAAAAGCTGTCTTCAGCTAAAACGCAGTTGATGCAATTGATATTTTAAAAAATTGACAAGAATGCAAAATTTATGGAAGTCTAGGAATCGAAAAATCTAAATTTTTTTGTGTGAGCACTGAAAATAACTGTAGAAGGAAAGAAGAAAATTAGGGAGAAAAGTAAGCAAAAATTTGCAGGGAAATTTGGCTGTCAGACGTACCAAAATGTTCAAAAAGTTGGACGCTTTCGAATATACTTTCAGGATACTTCAAAGAATTTAGGTGTTCAAAGAGAAAACACTTGGACGAGTACACCAGCAAATACCATCAATTGAGCTTGTGTTAACAGAAAAGACAAAACGATATCATTGCAGATTAAAGTGAAGAGCGACTGGTTTTAAACTATATGGTTGTGTAAATTACGTTATAAAACATCATATCGTATCATAAATGGTGAATCCCGTGATTTCCTCAGTCGAATTATTTGAAGATTCAGGAGTTTATCCAGTGATGTATGTGGATATCACTTAAAGATGTTTTTTTTCCCTTCCTGATGAAACAGCGGCCGAGCGGTAAAGTCGCTGAACACTGGTAGTTCGGTCCGAGGTTCGAATCCCGCGAACGGGCTGGCTGCATGGGCGTTTTCGTGGTTTTCCCCATGTGTAACGTGCATGCGAGCCAGTTTCCCTTAGAAAGTCCTCCAGGGAGGCATCCCTCCCCTTAGGCAGATAGCCGTAGTGTGCTTTGTCATAGTTAAAATAAACCAAAACCTTTTGATGAAACCAGTCTTTCCTTTCATCTCATAGCTTCAAAATGTTTAGCCTCTAAAGACTGATAAAGGCTCTGACGAAATACTTCGTGAAGAACTTTCTAAGGGAAACCAGCTGTCATACGCGGTACACATGAGAAAATCCACGATAACGCCCATGCAACCAGCCCGTTTACCGGGGTTCGAACCCCGGAGTGAACTACCAGTGTTCAGCAACTTTACCGCTCGGCCGTTTGTGGGCCTTTATGAAATGGAAGGCGATAACTTTTTTTATATGATATACTAATATTTAAAATGATTGTCAGAAATACCAAAATGTTTCGAAAAGTTGGATACTTTTCAATATACTTTAAGAATGCTTAAAGAAACAGAGAAGAAATATAAATTTTTTCGTAAAATTTAGTATCCGTATTTTTTTAAATTTAAAACTCTTCAATCTTATGATATTTGATTCTTGCGATTTCAAAAATAAAATATTTGACTAAAATATGAATAACATTTTAAGAAACCAAATGTAGGATAAAATTGTGTAAAGCAATGGGCACAATGATAAAACTGTTTAAAGCAGTGTATGCAAGTCATCCTATGTTAAAATATCGGTTATACATCTCTCTTATTTATATATTTTTTTTCTGAACGGAACATTGAAAGGCGTGTAAAACTGTGCTTTACAGTATTTTCTCTTTTAATATAGTATGCAGTTTTCAAACGCATCGTAGTCTGGATTACAAAGTATTCTTCCGAAAAAAACGCAGTTCAAATAAATAAAATCAAATTCTGGAAAATTGATATTAATAAATATATTTAAAATGCTCAGTTCGAAGGAATGAATAGAAAATTTTAAAACAATTATCTGAAGAGACAATGCAACACAAACAATTAAAATAAAAGTATAAAAATTTAAAAATGACCTAAAATAATAGCTATGACGAAAAATATATATAAAGAAAACTATTTGAAAAAAATATAAACGCTGCACCTTTATTTACGCAGTTCGAATAGGTAAATAGAAATTTTTAAAACAGTTATTCGAAAAAAAAAAAAAAAAAAAAAAAAAAAAAACGTGCAACTTAAACAATTAAAATGAAATTCGAAAAAGAAAAAATTACTTAAAATAATAAGTTATATTTAAAAATATAATATAAAGAATATTATTTGGAAAAAAGGAACGATGGTGACATTTTTTCCTAAGGAAACTAGGTTGCCATATATTAAGAAGTTCGCCAAGTGAAGTATTCTTGGCGCAAACTGACAAAATAAGTGCCAACATAAATTTGTGAATTTCTCCGTAAATTTCGCTCCAAATTTTACAAAATTTCATATTTAGGCGTAATTTGAGTCGTAGAATCGAAATATGTAAAAAAATTGGTATGTTATTTCAGAAAAAGTCCGATTTTGTGTCAAAATACCTATGTTAGAATAGTGCTATATATAAATCTAATATATATCCTAAGTCGCGCTTTCGAGACATGAAGAACGCAATTTGAATTTTGTCAATCGGCAGAGTAGATCGGGAGATATAGGACTGTCCCATTTTTTTTTTTTTTTTTGAGCAGTGTATATTAGATTTATATATAACCATATAATCTAAAATCAGTCGCTCTTCACTTTAAACTGCAATGATATTGTTTTTGCCTTTTCTGTTAATATAAGCTCAATTGATGGTATTTGCTGGTGTACACGTCCAAGTGTTTTCTCTTTGAACGCCTAAATTCTTTGAAGTATCCTGAAAGTATATTCAAAAGCGTCCAACTTTTTGAAACATCTTGGTATGTCTGACAGCCTAATTTCCCTGCAAATTTTTGCTTACTTTTTTCCCTAATTTTCTTTTTTCATTCTACAGTTATTTTGAGTGCTCACACAAGAAAATTAAGATTTTTCGATTGCTAGACTTCCATAAATTTTGCATTCTTGTCAATTTTTTAAAATATCAGTTACATGAATTGCGTTTTCATTTTCTAGTCATTTTAACTATAAATAAAGTTTAAAGCGAAGTCCAAAGGATAAATATTTTAATTAAAAATTTTTGCTAAATGACAAATAAATAAAACAGTCCAGCAGGGTTTATTCTGTACCACCGAGTAACCCGATTCTTATATCGGCTGAAACAATCTAAATCATATTACAGATCGTGTTTTTTTTTATACAATCTATAACGCGAGAGAAAAATTAGCTTCTTAAAACATTCTTTCTAAGAGAATTAATATAAAAGATTATATTTAGATATATATTTTTAAAGCTGGGACTTTGATGGAATTGACCTGTCAAACTTTTAAAGTTTAATTTACATGGTGGTTATAATTAAAGTTTCAATTTGAAATGGCCATGAAAGGAAAACTACCGGACCAAATATTATCAAACTTGGGAATCGTGTAAAGGAGGTTATGGAAATTTATTTTCCGCGGAAAAAAAAGAGTTCAAAAACTCACCACCAGGGGAAAAATGGTGCTGTTTACAATATTGTTAAATGAAATAAGACACGAAAACATCTGTTTAAAATGTGTTTAATATTTTCCGAAACGTGTTACAAAGCATGTTCAATGTAGCGACAAGCATTTTCCGAAAGCAAGTTAAATCATGTTACTGCCTTCTCAACAGCAGCTCTTAGCATATCAGGTTTGGTTTTGGTTTGGTTTATTAGATTACGGCAAAGCACTCGAGGGCTATCTGCCTTAAGGGAGGGATGCCTTCGTGGAGGACTTTTTAAGGTAAACTGGCTCGTATACACGTTACACATAGCATATCAGGAGGAATGTTATCAGTGTATCACATTTTTCATTTCTGCCAAATTGTTTAGATTATCACCATAAACAGTGCTTTTGAGATAACCTCATAGACAAAAGTCACAGAGGTTGAGGTCTGGTGGGAAGAGGGGAAGTGTTGGCCTAAAAGACGTTAATTCGTGAAATGTTGCCTAAGTAACTGTGCGACACTCGTGAGGTGGGGCCCAGCCCTGCATAAAAATCGTAGTATCTAAAATACCACGTTACTGCAGTTCATGTATCACGAAACATTTTAATATTGACTCTAAGTGAGCTGCAATCGCAGTGGTCCAGCTGTCGACCGCTCTTCAAAGAAAAATGGTTCAGTTATAAAACTAGCTGTCATTCAACACTAAACGTTGTGGAATGACTGCTATGCAATCGAATGCAGTAGTAGAATGCAATAGAACTAGGCAGATAACATGAGAGATTTCTTTGGCCCAAATCGATTAAAAGCGTTTTGTATCAGTATCTTAATGTTTTAGTACCGAATTCAGGCTTAAAAAATTACAAATTAGCGATCTGTAAGAAAACGATTTCCAGATTGTACGCACTTGTGAGAGTGATTTGCGATCTCACATTTTTCTAATCGCTAATTCGTGGTTTTCACGAGCGAATTTCTTACTTACAGGGATGGCACACTCGACTTTTATCGAATTTAACGCCTTTAAATGGTAATTTGCCTACTTCAAAGTTTCTTAAGGGTATACAACATATTAAACCCGTGTAACAAAAGGTTAAGTTAGATTCCGACCCATATTTCGTTTAACAATATTGCATACAGCACCATTTCCCCCCTGGTGGTGAGGTTTCGAACTTCCTTTTTTCGCAGAAGATAAATTCCCATGACCTCCTTTACACGATTTCCAAGTTTGATAAAATTTGATCCAGTAGTTTTCCTTTTATGACCGTTTCAATGTGGAACTTTAACTATAACCACTCTGTTATATTATTAAACTTTAATTTGAAGCTATGCGTTATATGTATGCCATGCGTAAATTTTTCGCTTTTATGGAAAAATAAAGAATCGAAGCAAATATACTTAGGATAATGGAACAAAACTGAAAAAATTTCCCCTCCCTCCGAAAATAAAATATTGAAACTTCGACCTTGAATTTATTGGGTTATCGAAATATTTAATTTGACTTATCTTCTAAGTCCTAGTTTCGACAACAATTCCGTCAAAAAATCCGAATTACTTAAGCTGAAGTAAAAGTTTTAGTATATATTCACTGTATGTTAATAAAGTAATCAGAGTGTAATAAAAATGGATTATAGAAGTTACGCTAATGCAACTTTTTGCCTGACTGCACAACATGTAATGGAAGAGAAGGCTTGTAGAGATCTGTTTTTGACATGCCTCTAAAAGTAAATGTCATACTCCTTTTGTCTCTTCAATGTCAAAAAACGTTTCTTTGAGAGGCAACTTTAGTTTTTGGGAAAGAAAAAAAATCACAAGAAGACAAATTTGAAGAACATGCAGGACGATTGAGTACACATATTATTTTCGGAACACAAGCGGTTCTCCGACTGGTTATTGAATAATGAAAAGATGCATTGTCATGCAATACAAAACATTTGGAATACGTTTTCTGGCTGAAAACGTAAGATTAAAAGTCATCTGCTTAATTCACAACCATTTACAAGTCAACTACTCGGGCAATTGCAGAATCGTTTTGATCCTGAGCTTGTAAGACAAACCTAATATCACTGGATTTAAACACTTCTTTAATCTTCCGAGAACGTTCCTTCTTTAGCTCATATTCCAAGATTATTAAGTGAATACAATTATTGCAAAAGGAAATTGAATATTCATTTGCACTTGGTAGTTTACTAACGAGTTAACAAAACTTAAAATCTGCTTCTTGTGTCTAAGAATACAACAATATTTTAAATATTTACAAATAAAATATTAAATTGGAGATTGAATTGGAGCCTCATCAGTTGCCTAGCATTTGAAGATTGTTAAATACTAATTGTTTGTTGCGAAGTCTAACCCAGGCTTGCATGGTTGGTTTTCGTAATTTTCTAGGTTCTCTTTACAAAGGTTCTCTATGAAAGCATCTTAATCAAATAGCTCCTATGTTCTTTCTATGTTCAAATAACCAACTAACCTAGTTTATGCGCGATTTCCAAGTGAGGTTACTAGCAAAACCGGAATACTCATTAAAAATCATGTAGCTTGCCAATCGGGAGTAACATGAAAGATACGGCGCCAATAATTGAATTGTTGTTACGGTACGCTGTTTCTAAACTTAGATGGTCATTCCTTAATTAAATAGCCCACCAACGGCCGAGCGGTGAAGACGCTGAACATTGGTAGTTGAACACCGGTTCGAGGTTTGAATCCCGCGAACGGGCTGCCCCCATGGGCGTTTTCGTGGTTTTCCCCATGTGTAACGTGTGTACGAGCCAGTTTCCCTTAGAAAGTCCTCCCCGAAGGCATCTCTCCCTTTAGGCAGACAGCCCTCGTGTGCTTTGCCATTATTAAATAATTCAATCCAATCCAATCCAATCTTTAATTAAATATAATTGATTTGTAACTTCTACTAGAACTGTCGGTAAGAATTGAAGTGCAAATAAATAATATGGTGTGCAATTTTGATTAATTTAAAATTAAAAATATTTGCATAGAAAAATGTTTGCATTCAGACAGAAAGTTTCTTGAAATATTTTCAATTACTTTATAAGAACTATTTATTAATAACCGTAATAATTACTTATTATATTACTGATGATTAGGATTCAGTTTTTGGCAATTACATTCTAAATTAGAATTTTAAGGATATAATGAAAATACGCACGCACAAAAATACATTTTAGGATAAAAAAATGAGTTGATTTTTTATGTTTTAAAACTTCTTAAATTCATTTAATAAACATCGTATCCTCGTTGTTAATTGAATCCAGAATGTTGGTGTCGTTTATATAATTATTCTTACTTGTCCACAGAATCTGCTGACTTATCCAGCCATTAAGTAGCTGCAGATCATTTCTACATAACCATTGAACTTGCATTAATTCAGTCTCTAGAGGGTTGTATGTTTATATCATAATTTGACTTTTATAAAAATGATTATTCTAAATCTTATGTTTCTATAAAAATATACTGTGCTTTAAAAATATGGATAGTATCAGCAGCTCTTTCAGCCACTTCAAAAGCAACCGTTTGTTTAGAAATAAATTATGAACTTAATGTCATAAAATGTTTAATTTTATGACATAAAATGTTTAATTTTATGCACTTAATGTCATTAATGTTTATTTGACATCAAACGAAAATTCTCAGTTTTAGACAATTCGATTTAAACGAAGTAAAGTAGCAAATGATAAAACGCCGAAGGTAAAAATTTACTCTTACAAAAATTTACTCTTATTTAAAAAAAAAAAAAAAAAAGAGATAGAGAGAAATTTTAAAAAATAGTTAAAAATTTGAATAATATCATCTATAATTTAAAAAAAAAATAGCTTTTCATATAATATTAATAAATATTTATTACGCATCATTGAGGAAAAAAAAATGTCACATAATTATTTCTCCGTAAAATTTTACTTGAAATTAAGGTTAAAAATAGCTGTGGCAATTCACT
The DNA here is from genome assembly GCF_044657685.1 of Stegodyphus dumicola. NCBI lineage: Eukaryota > Metazoa > Arthropoda > Arachnida > Araneae > Eresidae > Stegodyphus > Stegodyphus dumicola. The sequence goes on along the minus strand of NC_140768.1, from coordinate 155,117,999 downwards.
GTAACAAAAATTCATAGACCACATTTGGCGTTATTATCGCTCAAAAAAAAAAAAAAGATGCCAAATTTCAAAAAGCGAAAATATGTAACGTCGTGTATATCTTAGAAAATTTTGAATAAAAAAGTCTAATTTTTTGCAGGTATGCTTAAAAATGCACCTACTTTAAGATGATGGTAAAAATTTTATAGGTTATAATTCAAATTTGTTTTCGAAAAATTTATAAAAGATATTTAAAAATAGAAATTAAAAAAATAAAACACAAAAAATGGGTAAATTTTATTTGGAATGAACCTAAATTTCGAAATGTGAGAGAAAAAATCAAAAAAGTTTAATAAAAAAAGAGATATTAATAAATAAATATTTGCCAAATTCGATTAACATTGAGGAGTTAATATTTTGAGAGCTAATATTTAAAAAACTACTCGTACGATTTTTACAAAATTTGGTATTCTGGCATAATTTGAGTCGTAGAATCAAGATATGGAAAACAATTGGTATGTTATTTAAGAAAAAGTCCGATTTTGTGTCAAAATACCTATGTTAGAATAGTGTTATATATAAATCTAATATATATCCTAAGTCGCGCTTTCGAGACATGAAGAACGCAATTTGAATTTTGTCAATCGGCCCAGTACAACGGGAGATATAGCACTGTCCCATTTTTTTTTTTTTTTTAGTAGTGTACTTCTTTTTAACCATAAGAGATTCCCCCCCCCCGTACAGTGTTACCATTGCTCGCTTTGAAATTGTTCAGTTTGTTAATCAAAAATTCGTTAAAGTTAGTTTTACAATAATATGAAATTGATAATAAAACAAATTCCAAATTAGACTTCCAGATGGTCATATTCGGTGGAGGATTACATCATTCAACAATTGGATGGCTCTATTTACCGTTGTTTTATCACAATGCGAGAAACATACATACATTTATGCATATTCTTCATGATTTAATTTCTTTAAATACAATGCAGGGTGATAATATTAGGTGGCAACAATTTGAAAAGTGATTCGTTGTTTATAATGAATGGACGCAAGATGCCAAAACACAATTAATAGACCTTTGAGCTAATAATTAATATGCCAAAGAATGAATATGCTTTGCGGAAAGGAGTAACAAAATGGCTTATCCTAGAAGAAGGTGTTACGAACTGGGTCCTATAAAATCGCCAGAATCAGTATTTAGGTATACATAGAAATCAAATTTTTGCGCGCTCATCTTTTCCTTATTATCATATCTATTTTTATATCCAGTGTATAACGCGCACGCGTAAATCTGGATCTCATTTTTTGTATTAAAAGTGTTCGTTACATGTCGGAATATATACGGTAAGTCATTTCCTGTGAAAAGGTTCGTGTAAAAACATAATTGGGTATATTATATATGAAAAAAAAAAACTTGTATATGGAATATTTCTACAAGGTTACAGATACTACAGGGCTGAACTGCGCTAAACGTAGTCGTAAATTTTCTTAGTTCAGGGATATAAAATGTAATGTCAAACTTAATGCAATATTTACATTGTAAAACATAAAGCAAAATTTAAATAATAATTAAATTTTCAGAAAAGAAATAACCAATGATTAAGAAGTGGCAAATAAAAGAGCGCTAGATGTCGCCATTTACATTTTATTTGCAATTTACAGAAGCGACTTTTAATGCTCATCGCTTCCAAAAGTATTTTTCGAAAGATAATAACTTCACTCGAACAAACTTTCCAAAATAGCCGTCGTTTCCTACCCCTCGTAAAAACACCGGCATCAAAGGCAGAAACTGAGAAAGACTCATTCTTTTTCCAACCGAAAAATCGTCGAAAAAGGAACTTTGAGTTGGAGAGAACTTCAGCAGAAAGTGTGAAGTGGTACAAAGGGGAAGGGGATGACTTCATCCCGAATATAGTGCCAGAAAATTCAATTAAGGAGCGGCTTTTCCCGATAGAAGCGAACGAAATCCTGGCACTAATCGCATATTCATGCCTCTGACCACCTTCTATGGATGAGTTCACGAATGCTTTTTAGAACGCTCTTTGTTTTCCCGACGCGCGAGCCATTGTTTTAAAGGTTATGAAAAGGAGAATATTTGGTGGCATCTCTTTGTTTGTTGAAGTGGCATAGGTTGCTCAGGAGTCAAAGCATATCATAAGTTTAAGGTTATGTAACCTCGTCGGTTGATATATAACCTTAACTGTTGCATAACCTTCTGAGATTTGTGAACTATTGATATTGCTAAGATATTTGAACAAGAAAACGCAACCTAAATGAAATCATAATGTTCAGTTTCATTACAAACTTTTATTAAATTCATTCAGAAACCGAAACAATTTTTCCCATTGGAATTAATTTCTGAATTTTTTGTTTTTCTTTCATTTGGGGTTCATTTTTTTGATCCCCAAGTACCTTCTCCGCGTCTTCATTTTTAACTTCTAGAACATAGCTTGTCTAGAGATACAGTATCATAGATGGAAAAAAAGGTAAGTAGCAAAATACTCAGAGTCTTTTCCTGCAACCAACTTTAAGCATAATTTCCTGCACGCCGAAATCATGGTCTTATGAGTCACTTGCTACCAGTCTTAGAGTTATTTAAGTTAAGCAATGAAAAATATCAAAATGATGCTTAGAGAAGTCGCTGAATGTGAATTACGGGGCATAGTTTACCTGAAAATACAAGGGAAAACCGTACGCTGCTGATTCGAGTGCTTGGAACGCGAAATATTTTCCCTCATCACAGGTGTTTTTGTTCATATAGTTTTATAACAATATTTATACATAAACAAAATAATTCATAATATTTTCCCTCATCACAAACGTTTTTGTTCATATAGTTTTATAACAATATTTATACGTAAACAAAATAGTTCATAATATTTTCCCTTATCACAGTCGTTTTTGTTCATATAATTTTATAACAATATTTATGCGTAAACAAAATAGTTCGTGAAATGAGTTTTTTTTTAGTGTTCAGAAGGACTATCAATTTCGTTTTGGCATTTTGCGTTGGTTCACTACTATGAATGTCGGTTCACTTTTCAAATGGTTGCCACCAAATACTAGAGCCCTTTGTTAAAGAAATTAAATAATGAAGAATCTACATAAATTTATCAATGTTTCTCGCATTGTGATAAAACAACGGTACCTAGAGCCATTCAATTTTAAATGATGTATTCCTACTGCGAATATGGGCATCTGAAAGCACAAATTTAGAATTTGTTTTATGATCGATTTCATATTGTGTAAAACTTTAACGATTTTTTGATTAACAAACTGAAGGATTTGAAAGTAAGCAATGGCAACACTGTAAAAAACTTTTTTTATCTCTATCGCGCGAGATTCTGTATCAGAAACTCACAAAATTTTTTCGCGAACCGAATTGTGTGTGAAATGAGGCGTTTTTCATATAACAGTATTTGTTCGTGAGCCGTACTGTTGCCATATGATGCTTTTGTTATATAACGATATATTGCACTGATTTGTTCACAAAATGAGGAGTTTTATCACATGTGACCCCGAACTATTAGCAAAATAATGCGATTTTTTTCATATGTGAACCGAATGTTTCATGAAATAAGACTTCCCCCCCCATACAACAATATTTGCCTGTGAATGGAATCGTTCGGGAAATGAGGCCTTTTTTTAATGCATCAATATTAGTTCGTGAACCGAACTGTTTTCAAAATAAGGTTTTTTTTTCATGTAACAATGTATGCTCGTGAGCCGAATTGTTTGCAAACTGAGGCGCTCTTTTCATATGTGAAGTGAGTTGTTCATGAAATGAGGCTTTTATTTAAATAGCAGTATTTGTTCGTGAACCGAATTGTTCGTGAAATGAGGCATTCTTTTTATATGTGAACTGAACTTTTTATATGTTCGTGAAAGGAGGTTTTTTTTCCTATACTTGTTCCTGAACCGAAATTTTTGAAAATGAGGCGTTATTTCTATGTAACAATATATGTTCGCGAACCGAATTGTTTGTAAAAGGAGTCTGTTTTTCATATGTGAACCTAATTCTTCGCAAAATGAGGCTTTTTTTATATGTGAACCGAACTGTTCGTAAAATGAGGCGTTTTCTCATATAACAATATTTGCTAATGAACTGAACTGTTCGTAAAATGAGTCAATGAGGCCTTTTTTTCATATAAAAGTATTTGTTCGTGACCCGAATTGTTCACAGAATGAGGACTTCTTTTTCGTATAATAATGAATGTTCGTGAACTTAACTGTTTGCAAACTGATACGGTTTTCATATGTGAACCGAATTGTTCGTGAAATGAGACCTTTTTTTCATATAATAATATTTGATCGTGAACTGAACAGTTCGTGAAATGAGGCTTTTTTTTTTTATATATATATATTTGTTCATTAATCGAACCTTTCGTGAAATGAGGCGTTTGTGATCCGAGTTCCGCTTTTTTCTTGAAAATTCTATTAAACTTTTGTTTTGACTCAGGTGTTCATATTATTTTCTGCGTATTTATTGTTCAACATACAGATTAAAACTGTTAGAATTTTACTGTTTAAACCATGTGATAGATGGGGGAAATTCTTGTAAATGAAGTTTCGATAAAATTTTGAATCCAATTTCTGATTTTTTTTGACAATTTAAAAAAATTGTTCGATTTTTTTAAACTATTCGACATAACAGATTTGTTTGAAGTAAAGTTTATTACTGAAAAACAATTTTTAAATTGAACAGTATGATTGACAACCTGCGACTGAGACTCATAAAACTCATAAAATAAGTACTGAACTAAAAGGAGGAATATTATTTATTGCATAGTATAATGAGAAGAGATTAAGCAAACAAAATTCCACTCTAATTTTATATCACGAATAACTAAAGCATGGCTGCCGAAATAACAAAATCTATTAATCGAGTTACGCTGCCAAAATTATGAGCCGTTATCTTAATGAATTTATCAAGGACTCCTCGAGCATTTTTTGGGAGGGGGATTATGAAATTTTAGAGGAATTTGGTAAAGAGAATTATTTCATCTTTTTTCCAGATTAAAATAGTTCTTCTTATAGTTTAAATTAAATTTCATTAATTATTTCATAAGTTTTAAGTAAAAGCTCATTATAAAAAAATTTATTATCCCCCCCGGGAGCGTTAGCCGAGAAGGGCCATGAGTCTCGAAACGGGATTTTGCATTGAATCGCTGGAAAGGCTGAATCACTTTTCAGATTCTTGCCACCAAATATTATCGCCCTATATTATTTTAAAAGAAATGAAATAATGGAGAAAGTCCATGAATGTAGGCATGTTTCTCGCACTGTGAAAAAAAAACCACGGTCCCAGAGCCATCAAATTCTGAATAACGTAATCCACCATCCGAACATGGACACCAGGAATCCCGAATTTTGAATTTGAATCTGAATTTGTTTTATTATCTATCTCACATTTTGTAAAACTTAAAAGAATTTTTTTTTTAGTAACAAGCTCAAAGCGAGCAATCGCAACACTGCACAGGAAAAAAAAAATAACATTTTTATCTCCAGCATCCTAGACTGTCTATCGGAAATTCTAAAGCTCTTTTTTAATATTTTGTGATATTGCTGTTGAAATGAATTTTATGTGATTTAAGGACGATTAACATGATATTTAATAAAAAATATTTTTAAAAATCTGAAGGCTTTCAGATCTTAAATTACGCCCAAAGAGGCATTCTTTTAACGTTTTGTGCGTTGTTTTTATTAATTAAATATCATGTTCTTCGCAAAATTAGGCGAAAAAGCAAACCTTAGTTTGGCGTGGGTATTGAATAGATTTCTAACGATTTCGAGAGAGATCAGACACAAAACCGTCTTCTTCAGGAGCAAAAAAAAAAAAAATTCCGCTGGCGTCAGAAATGTTTTCGCTGTTAAAGACATTAAAGAAACTAAGTCTACTTTTTGGCTTAGTTTTAAATTTTATATTCGTATTTTGTCTCGCAGTTCGGCATAAACTGCTACACTGGAAAACAGCTCAATTCGATTTTTCATGTCAAACTTCTAGAAACTTTTTTTTACATTACATGGTAAAGAAACTGATGCGTATCTACATCCCGCCTGCGGCAGAGCGGATAAGAATGCTGAATACTGATAATTTGACCCGCCTTTGAATAGCAGTGAACGGGGTGACTGCATAAGTATTGACGTGCATTTCCTCATATATAGCGGCTGTTCGCACTTTTTAAGCCGATTTTGTTTTGCTATAAAAAGCGTCTGCTTGGAAAAACGGCAAATCTATTTTTGAAAGTATAACTCATCGTCTGCTAATTGATAGTTTTCTTTTCATGCAAAATGGCGCTTTTAAAGAAGGAATGGATGGAAGGCTATGTTTGTGCTCTTTCAGAAGGAAATCTTATCTAGTTATTAAACAACTCTGTGAAAGCCATGGATTTTCTACATCTAAAGCTACGATAGGTAATATTGTCAACAAGAAAGGAAAAAAGGTAAAGTTTGTTTCAAGCGGAAAAATTGTTCCAAATATATACCCAAGGAGAAAACGGAATATTTTTATTGCTGCAAAGGAAAGAAAAATATCTAATGTTAAAAGAAAATCCGCCATGTCAAATTGTAAGATATTTCTCCCGCATTTCTAGCGTGCCTTCGTGGTGTAGTGGTTCTGTACACTGGGCCGGTATTTCAGAGGTCCGTGGTTGGATTCTAGGCGAAGGCGTTGCTAATTTTTCATCTCTCTGGCTTTTCCAATTAAACTAATGTCTCTACAAAATGATAGAAGAAAAACGGAAAGGTTTTAAATTTTAAATTACGTACAAAGGAGCGTTTTTTAAAGATTTTGTGTGTTATGTTCATTTATTAAATATCATGTTCTTCGCACTTAAACCATAAAATTCGGTTTAACAGAAATATCGCAAAATAATTTTAAAATGGGCATGCATATCTTTTAGAATTTCCGATACACAAGTCTCACGCGCTGGAGATAGAAATGTATTTTTTGTACAACGTTGCCATTGCTCGTTTTGAAATCCTTGATTTTCTTAATCAAAAATTCGTTAAAGTTTTACAAAATATGAAATGGATAATGAAACAAATTCCAAATTTCAAGTTTGGTCTCCCAGATTCCCATATCCGGTAGAAGATTACTTCATTCAAAACTGGATGGCTCTAGGTACCGTTGTTTTATCACTAATGCGAGAAACATACATACATTGATGCAGATTCTTCATTATTCAATTTCTTTAAGTATAATACAGGGCGGTTATATTCGGTAGTAAAAATTTGAAAAGTGAAACAACGCTTGTGGTGAATCAACGCAAAATGCCAAAAGGTAATAAATAGTCCTTCTGAGCAAATTGCCCCTTTGCACTATAAAATCCTGATGTGCATTGTCTTTCTCCACAACAGACCGCCAAACGTAGAATGCGCTGCATAATTTTTTATGAGAAACATTTATCCAGACAAAATAGAAAAATGTTATCACGATAGATTAATCTTGGGTGTGTATAAATGGCTGCGATGGTTCAATGAAAGTTTTTGAAAGGGATTTATGATTGTTGCTGGCTTTTCATATAACGGCGAATTAAAAATAAAGAGTGGAGAAGAAATCCAAGATCAACTCTACATATTATCGGGAACATATTTTATACCTCATTTTCAAATAGGAAATATGCTATCAAACAGTAGAACACTGCATGAAGGCAAAACAAGTAGCCATTGTCAAATTCCATTGTTCATTTTCTGGGAAAAATGGAATAAGAAACGAGTATCAAGACCATAACCTCCACTCAATGCTAAATCTCCTGATGTATCTATCACCCATGGGTTTTTGCACTTTTGGACTTTTAGAAAACGGATTGTCCAAACGTCGATTGACAATCCTCCTTGGACTTGAGAAAGCTGTTCGAGAGGAATGGGGTACAAAATCTACTCCGGTATTACAAAATCGTGATGTCTGGGAAATTACGTGTAGAAAGAGAGTGAAGAATAACGGCTATCAAACAGAACACTTGAAATATAAAAATTTTAGGTAAAATATATCCGTAAATGCAACGAAAATCGTCTAAAAATATGTGAACAAGCTTCTGTAGTTGTTTTAAACATGTAAAAAACAAGATATCTCCAGGGCATCCACAAACACTTGAAAAAAAAAAATCTTACCCTTTCTTTTTTTCTTTCACTTTTTTTTTTCAGAAAATCTGCTTCGAAATCAGATCTGCTTCCATCCGTTTGTAATTAACAAATTGCGTAACGAGACATTAAAATAATGAAAAAATTATAGCACACAAAACGCTATAAAGCAACTTTATTCAATTAACAACTTGCACTTATTTGCCCACGAGCTGGCACCGAAACATCAGAATAAAACGCGGATTTCACTGTGCTTTCTGCTTCACCTCTTCAAACGGTAGAAAATTTTCTGCATTTAAAATGAGCTTACCATTACCTTTTTAATTAAAGTCATTACGGCTGCAATAATTCGATATCAGAAACTCCGTCGGCGAGTTGTCATCAATTAATTGTCAAATGTGCTTGTCATTAATTTTTTTCCTTTCGCAGGTTTTATCATTCTTCTTTTTAAAACTGCTGCTCATTTCACTTGCTTTGCACATTTTTTTCCTACAGTGTTTTATATATTTCTTTTCTTTTAGTCTAATAGCCCGTTATCTGCTTAAAATGATAGGGTAGTATTGACGAGTTTAGTAGCATACATCATATTTTAATATATAAACAAATTGTTACATTATCAAATAAATTAAATAAAAATGGTATTATATCTAATGAGGAAATGAAACAATATTATGATAAATGTTTTGTCCTTAATAAATGAGTAATTATGTAAAAAAGAAAGTTTATTTAAGTCATGAACAGATTAGTAAATTAAAATCTGCTTATAATAAAGAAAAGATAAAGCAACATTACAGATTCATAAATTTTAAGCTCCAAATTATGATTTATATTTAACAAAAACTCAAATTAATAATGGAAAAAGATGTTTTAAATACGCATAAGTTTTTAAAGTTATGAAATGTTAGGAGTGTTCAAAGTTGACTCCTCCATCCTCAATGCACTCCTGTAGGCGAATTTTGTAAAGGTTAAATTCCTCAGGAATTCATTCATTTTTTGCAATCGATGAAAAATGCATTTATAATTTCATCAATCTGATCTCGGGAATGAAAACGACCACCACGTAAATTCTTTTTTAGATTAAAAAATTGCCCAAAAGTAGCTACATGATGTGAATAAGGAGGATGTTCTATCACTCTGATGTCTTTTTGTTGAAGAAACTCAACTGTCAATTTTGCTGAATGAGAAGAAGCATTGTCATGGTGTAGCATGAGTCCTCTAACATTCACTTCTTCTTCTCATATTATGGAAGACACTCAGTGATGTACCAGTTGGTTGTGACTGTCTTCTATCCTTCCAGCTTGATGGCTTTCACCAGTGCTGCACATCTAAAGAAAAAGGTGTACATTACTTTTTTTGCGACACGTTATCATTTCACCAATGTGGGCTAGGGATCAGATTCAAAGACCTACATTTTACTTTCTTGAAGTTGTAGTGTTCCTTCCTTTTATCTATTAACTAAGTGTGGAGGTACTAAGCCAATAATCGCTCAAGTCTAGAAACAGAAACGTAGAACTCAAGAAGGGTTACTTATCCTTTATTGCTCAAACTAAAGGTGTACAGACGGTCCCTTTCTCAGGACGTACAACAAAGTCTTCACTTAGGCTTAAAAATATAAGAAATAAGAGCTCAACTAATGACTAACTAAAGAGATTTAGCAGAAGCTAACACAATTTCTAAGTAGTTGGCCCCTAACATTAAGTTACCTAGCGAAGCTCTCAAGGGCACGTAATACGGCAGAGCATAGCAACAGTTTAGAGAGACGTAGCCAAAAAGCAAACACGCGCGGTTCAAAAACTCTGATTCTCTCTCCCGAACTCAATGGAACTTAAATACCATTCCTTCTCATTTGCATTTAACACGACTAAAAACTCATTCTGGTAAGGAATGGTAAGCTGAAATCAGGAGAGATAGGAAAGAAGCTTAAAAATAACTGTTATAAACTTAGGATAAACCTTGCAAAGTGTTGGAACGTCAAAAAATGGTATTTACGTTTCATCATCACCAGTTACTATTTTAGATATAATGCGGTGGCCACATCTTTAAGTAATTTAAGGGCTTTTTAACTGATTATGACACCCTCCTCTTTCTGGTGCTCAGTTAAATTATGTTGAACCTACGGCAAACTAGTTTTTTCACAAACAAGTCTTCATGAATAATTCTATGTATGGCGGCGGATCTAATGCGGAGTTCCGTTGGTATCATTTGGTAGGTGAAGCGATTACCATCGATTAACCTTTTCCGTATGGCAGAAGCATTATCTGGGACTGCTGCTGAAAACTGCCTTCCTGTGTTCTCTTCATCCTGAAGAGAGTCGCGACCTCTGTGAAATTCTGTCAACCATCTGAACAGAGTAGCACGAGATAGATCTTCATTTCTAACGCTAATTATAGACGTTGGAAGCATTCTTTTTGATTTAATCCCACTTTCAAATCGTTGAAAATCATACCCCTATAATATTCTCGCTTCAACTCCGTTTTTCTTTTTGCCTAAGATTTATTCTACGATAAAGTACTTGTAACTGGCCAATAAAAATCGTCTAATAAGCTAAAACACTTCAATTTTTCAAAGCTAACCATTAATTTTTTTTTCTGCCTCTTGTCATCTGAGTGCATTTCAAAAACTTCTGATTGACCTTATAAAGCATTTCTCCCGCCTTCCTAGAGTGCCTTCGTGGTGTAGTGGTTCTTCACGCTGTGCCGTTATTCCATTATTCGCTTCCCGGCGAAGGTGATTGCTAATGTTTCAATTAACCTAATGTCTCTAACGGCTTTTCCAATTAACCTAATGTCTCTACAACCTACACAATTACATTAAAATCACAACTACGTCGAATTTGTCGTGTGTCCTGTAGTTTGGGACTTATGCTGCTCATTATAAACATTTAATCTTTTTTACAATAATTTAATATATAAGGTGAGTGAGTGAGTGAGTGCACCGCTATGATGGCTTCCGACCACGGACATGAACCAAACGGAATTATATACCATCACGGAGGGGAAGACTCCAGAGTAACAAAGTTGAATATTATATACTAATAACAGTTTTTACATATTGTTAACTGCAAGGCACTAAGCGTTATTCTGGTTATCTGCTTTAAGTTCTGAACATTTGAAATATTATAATATTATCCACGGTTGTTTTTTCTTAGGCAGTGTCCTGAGATTTTCTCTATCTTATCAAGGGCTATTCTGTTTTTGAGTATGTTAGTCGTCCACATTGCCCAGACACAGTCCGCTGGTTTCTTTAAGTTCCAGGTTCTTATATGTACACAATGGAAGTAATAATGGTCCGTGTCGCCTTTCTCTCCGCATTCGCAGAAAGGAGTATCCCTAAGTCTGAATATGTTCAGGTATACTAGGAATGGTCCATGACCTGTCAAGAACTGTGTTAGGCTAGCACAGTGGGTCTTTATTTTCATGTTAACTTTTGGCAGTAAGCGAAATGTCCTTCGTCCTACCTCTGCCTCTGTCCATCTACTTTGCCAATTTTGTAGCAGACTTGTCAAAGTTGTTCGCTTAATATGAGACCAAAAAACAATAATTCGAATCACACATAACATCAAGATACATGAACACTAAAAATCAGGTTTCTAAAGTTTATTCATGTTTATTCATGTCTTTCCCAAGTTTATTCATGTCTTTCCCAAGTTTATTCATGTCTAACACACATTCAACTGGCGGTGCCAGATCCAAGAACAAGAATTATACATCATGAAAGATTTACGCCCTCTTTGGCGATTAAAATATATTTTCACATAAAATTTCTTACACACTGGGCCCGGCTGAGCTGTAGTTCAGAACAATCAAGATTATCAGTGTTACATGAACATTTCAAGAATTATTTTCAAGAATCATAATGCATTTCAATATAAATTCAAGTTTTGTAATAAAGAAATGTTACAGAAATATCAAGAATATGTAAAACTTACTGTATGTTTCAAGAATATCAAGTAAATTTTCAAATAAATTTCATCAAGAATTATTGTTATAACATTTCTATTCAAGCATCAGGATTTAAATCAAGAATTTATATAACTCAAGATAATATTAAACAAATGATTTCAAAATCAAGATGATCATAATTCAACTAAAATACTAGAATTATTACAAGAAACCTGTCTTTTTTTTTTCAGAATTAAGTTAAAATTTTTAAATACACTTATACATTTCTACAACCTTAAAAATTTCTAATATATACATTTCTTTAAATATTAAATATACAGTACTTTAAATAGCAATTAAAATAAAATAGATACAACAATAGTAGCATTACGATTACATTTTCAATAAGAAATATAATATCATACAATATTAATACTCTTAGCACTCTAAACTTAGATAGAGGTAATAGTGTTATGACTTGTCGCATCGGTCAGGAATTATAACGCTGACACAGTACACAGTTTCTTATAACACGTTTCACATTTTGTCTGAATCTAATTATCAAATACTTTTCACGGAGGAACATGAGAGTACTAGCTACATCTGTATGAACTCGTTCATGTGCATCACGTACTAGAAGATCTGTAAAATGAGTTTTTGAACGAATAATTATAGGATGCTTTTCATGAAAACTTAAAGTTGATTTTTGTAGTCTTCCTTCTACTAACAAAACTCTTTCCCCACTTAGAAAAGGATTTAGTTCATAAATGTTTGAGTGTTTTGAAATCAACTTTCCCGACTTTAAACTATTAATTTCATCAGAAAAATGTTCATATTGAACTTCTTTTACCAAATATAATTCTGCGGCAAAAAGTTCTTCCGCTATCAAGGGTCCGGTTTTCTTGTCAGTTTTATTTTTCAGATTGTGAATAAACCTAAATATCCATGCAGTTACTCTAATAGCTCTAATTAATTTACTATAATTTTCAAGATTCAACAGAGAATTAGATTTTTCTGCAATAGACGGTAGTATTGTCGTATCATTTATACACTTTTTGCGCTCTAATTCAGCATCAGAAATCTCCGTTGTCATGATAAATTTACTAGGCCAAGCACTCACTGATTCAACTAACCAGTCTGGCCCAGACTGCCATAATCTTGAAGACAACAAATATTCGGCTGAACATCCTCGAGATAAAATGTCCGCTGGATTGGACTTCCCATTACAATGTCTCCAGTTATTTGGGCAAGTTAATGATTGTATTTCAGATACTCGATTTTTTACAAACATTTTCCATCGTTCAGGAGCACTATGAATCCAGTGAACCACTATCATACTGTCAGTTCACGGATAAATATTTTCTTCATGAATTGAAAACAGCTCTTTTAAATGTTTAGCAAGTCTTGCTGATGTTAATGCTCCTAGCAACTCTAACCTTGGAAGTGCGAGTTTTTGTTTTATTGGCGCAATTCTAGATTTTGCCATAATGAATGCTACCTGTCCTTCTTCAACTGACCTAAAATATGCAAATGAACCATACGCTTTAATAGATGCATCACAAAATAAATGAAGTTCGATACCCTTATTTTGATTCAATTTGCCGGAGAAATATTCTCGAGAAATTTCAAATTTCTTTAACTTTTCAACTTCACCGCTCCACTCGGACCACAACTGCTTACATTCAGTTGAAACTTCATCGTCAAATTCTAAACCCAACTGCCAAAGGTTTTGAATTATCAATTTTGCACGTAATACAAATGGCGCCAAGACACCTACTGGATCGAAAATAGTAGCAGTCACCTTTAATATATTTCTTTTTGGGGTTTTTCTACAACTATGTAATGTTTCGCACAAGTTGTCCATGTTCAAGGAAATTGCATCTTTACTCGTACACCAGTTAAGCCCTAATACTTTTAAAGAACTATTTAGTTCATTTTCTGATTTAATTATTCCACAATCATCCCAAAGTTTCTTTAGTTTCTCGGAATTTGTATTAAACTGACGCAAATTCATTCCGGCATCTTTAAGCACGCAATAGGCTCCAGTACTTAACTTAAAAGCCTGTTCCGCAGGATCTGCACCATAGAAAACATCATCTACGTAGATCGAACAGTTCAACATCTCAAAAATAGCTGGATTTTCTAACTCTATTTTCTTTATAGGCTTTCTTATAGTGCACGCCAGAATGAAAGGGCTACATGATACACCGAAAGGAACGCGAGTCATTTTATAATGTTTCAAATTGTAATTATTATCAAAGTATAAAAACCGTAATACATCTCTATCAATTTCAGAGATTCCAATCTGGAGAAAGGCCTTTTTAATGTCTGCTGAGAACGCATGTTTGTATTGTCTGAACCGCAATATCAAGTCTAAAACAGAAGGATTCAAATTTGGGCCAGGCATCAAACAGTTGTTCAGAGATACCCCATTACACTTCGAAGACGCGTCAAACACGATACGGACTTTAGTTTTTGATACATTTTTTCTTACAACTGGAGCATGTGGCATGTAATACATTTTACTACTATCACAACTTTCAATTTCGCACTCTTCAATTATTTCATTTTTTAACTGTTCGTTTATTATGCTATCATAATTCGCCCTAAGCCATTCATCACTTTTTAGTTTATTAACCAAAGATACTAGACGTCGCTCGGCATTTTCTAAATTATTACCCAAGTTTGCATGATGTGATTCCCATAACAAACGAGCTACATATCTACCATTAGTAAAATGCAATTCTTTTTCAAATTTCTCAATGACTGATTTATCGTCAGGATTCTGGTTCTCCTCTAAACCCAAATGATCCAGAGTCCAAAACTTTCGCAAACAGTCATTAACTGAATTATTATATTCCTTCAAGCAATGAGAAGCACCAGTTGTAAAAATACAGGCACTAAACTGATCACCTTCTAAAGATCCAACTAAGGACTAACCAAATATAGAAGACACCGCAAATAATTTATTAGTTACTCTTTTCTTTTCGCCTGTTTGCACTTCCCAACATGAATCAGATCCAAACAATATTTTTATTTCAGCTGCTTCACCACTATCGGCTAATTTTAGATTTTCTGATTTTAATATTTCTAAAATGTTTTTGGAGGGAATTTTTATGATCGCTCCAGAAATTGTATCTGTAACAAGAGCTTCAATAGTGATTGAGTCATTAGGGAAATGCATACTTTTCAGGGTAATTTGAACAACATTATATTCTATTAGTCTACCTTGGCCATACCCAAATGAATAAATATATAACCTTTCTTTCCTTAAAGTCCTTAATTTTAGTTCTTTAGCCAAATCAGATCTAATAAATGACCTCCGTGATCCACCATCAATTAATATTTTTACTATTTGGCTTCTAGTATTATCTGTATTTGAAGCGTTAACAGTGCAAGTTTGTAAATATACACCTTTATCAGCAGTTTCAGAAACAGTCTCAGAGTTAAACGACAGGGATGCAACTACATTCTGATTAGAATCTTTTCAGATTCTAAGCAGAATTGTAACTACTTTCTGTTTAACATCTGAAACTGCTTCCACTTTAGGAAGAATATTTTTACAAAATAGCTTATTATGATTTAAACCATTACACAACTCACAAGGTTGAAGTTTCATTTTACATCTGGGAGCTACATGACCTCTCTTAAAACATCTGTAACAACGTCTATGGTATTTTAATATCGCTCTTTTTTGCTCATTTGTTTTCTCACATTTTCTTACGTCATGTGTATTTTGATTACAATAGAAACAATACGGCTTAGTCACTGTAGCTAACGCCGAAGCAGTAGGAACACTTGTCCCTTTTAAGTAATTATTTTTATTCTGTTTAACACCGTAATTTGTGTCCCTTTTCTTTGAGTTTATTATTAAATTAGAAGCTTCCCGACTCTCAACTTCCAATCTAATGAATTCGAGAAGTTCTGTTAGGCTATATTGCTGTTTAGAATTTCTTTTTCTCTTAAACTCCAGATTCATATCGTCTGGTAAAAGTTTTAAAATAACAGGTCTTAAAAGGGTTCCGTAAGCTTCCGACACAATACCCAATGAATTTAAGCTTCTTATATTGATTTTACAGGAATCGTACAGTGTTCTTAGTGCTTTCACATTAGACGAACTTCTAACCGGTTCAAGATTCAAGAGTTTATTCATGTGCGAAGATATTACCAAATCTGTTCATCCAAATCTTTCTTTAATTAAACTTATAGAAGCGTCATAATTTTCATTAGATAGTGCAAACCCGGATACTGCACTTAAAGCAGGTCCTGCGAGTAAAGATTTAAGATAGGTAAACTTCTCGACCTTTGTTAACTCATTATTATTACCAATAGCATTTTCAAAGGAATTATAAAATTCCAAAAATAAACTAGGATCACCATAATATTTAGGAATAGAAATTTTAGGTAATCGAATGTTAGTTTTGTTTTTGACCTTTACGGCAGCAGTATGGTTACCAGGCGATTCACTTTCAATGCTCACTATCTGAGAATTTAAATTAAGTTTCTTTTTAGTCCTAAAAATACATAAACTTATTTTTCCATCATACTCTAACACAGTATTACATTCTTTCTCAATTTCAGACTCATCCCCTTTAAAACAATCCAATATTTTTTCATTAATTTCCTTTAAGGCAGACTGTTTAGAAGTAAGTAAAAACACATTTTCTTCTACCATATTCCTATCCAAAATGTCTTTTTTAATTTCAGGTTCTACAACATTTATTATTTTAGAAATAGCTTGTCTCATGACTTTTCTATTAGCTTTCAATTTAATAATATCGTCTGCCATAATAACGACAAAAGTAATTTTATTCTTTTACCTGGTTCAGGCTTCAAATGGTATAATCCAAATTTAGGAACTCACTTTCCTGGTGAAATACATTCACACGTATTCCGAACGTTAATCCTGCCACGTTCAGTGCAAAGGAATAATTTTTTAGTAACACGAAAAACACCGCATTCTAAATAAAAAAAATGCGCAACTGTTGGGCGCCAAAAAATATAAAATATTATATTAACTGTCAAGAATTGCAAGATATCTTAGTTCAAAAAACACTAATTCGAATCACATATAACATCAAGATACATGAACACTACAAATCAGGTTTCTAAACTCCCAAGTTTATTCATGTCTAACACACATTCAACTGGCGGTGCCAGATCCAAGAACAAGAATTATACATCATGAAAGATTTACGCCCTCTTTGGCGATTAAAATATATTTTCACATAAAATTTCTTAGAGGACTTTCTAATATATCCGTGCAGTTGGCTGCCTGCTTGGCCAGTAGGTCAGCGGCTTCATTGCCTTGAATCCCTGTGTGAGCGGGAACTCATTTTTAAGTGGGTCTTTGCGAAATAGGCATTGTCAGAAGCTGTTTCTGAATTCTGTATACCAAAGGACTCCGGCTGTTTTGACTTGCGATAGTCGCCAGACTTGATGCCGAATCACTGAGTATGGAGAATTTCTCCTGTTGACATGTGTTCGCATATCTAATTGCAGCACTGATAGCTAGAAGGTCTGCTTGGTATACCGAGTTGTTCGAGCCTAATTTCCTTTTCCACTCGAATGTTACAACTCCATTTTCTATTCTGCAGAAGGCGCTGCCCGTACCGTTCTCAGTTTTGGAGCCATCTGTGAAAAGATTATTACTGTACCTCTGAATTGGTTGGTCGTTTATACTGATATCGTCGGAGAGATTAAAAGCTGCTGGATGAAAGTTATTACAGTTGTTTTGCTCCTCGTAGTCCGAGTGGTGATAACTATGACCCCAGAGTGTTGAAGTTTGACCCAGCCTGGTAACCCTTACGATAGCTGCCTCCCTTTCTACTATCAAATCTAGGGGAGGAATTCCTGCTAGTTGTTGTAGGGCTAGTGTTAACGTGGTACGGTAGGCCCTGCATACTTGAAGTAGTTGCTGTCTCTGAATAGAGAGCAGGGATCTTTTCATATGAGAGGTAAGTTCGCCACCTCAGATTGCTGCTCCGTAAGTTATTACTCTTTCCGTAATGATTCTATGCCAAATTTTTAGTAGCTTAGATGAGATACCCCATTTATGTGAAGTCATGCGTCTCATGTTGTTGCTTAGGATGCTAATTCGAGTCTTAAGATTCCTGACATTTGGCATCCAAAAAAGTCTGTTGTCGAGTAATAGCCCAAGATATTTCAATTGGGGGAAACATTTTACTGGTATCCCATGGAGTTTAATGCTTGGGTTGCGTCTTAGCTGCCTGCTGCGTCCTATGAGTAAAGCTTTAGTTTTCTCTGCCGAAATCTGAAGCTTATGTGCTCTGGCCCATTGGGAGAACAGATCAAGACAGTATTGAGATCTCATTTCGAGGTTACTCCTTCCTGCCACAACTAGCATAAAATCGTCCGCATAGGCTATGATTCGAGCGTATTCTACGCTCTCAAACTGACGAAATGCCGAGTTTGCCACTATATTCCACAGTGTTGGTCCAAGGCATGACCCCTGTGGGCACCCTCTAAAGACATTTTTGACATAAATGCCGCTATCTGATGTTACTTGTACACTTCGATCTTGAAGTTACGAGCGAAGGATGGTAATAATGGCTGTTGGGCAGGCCATGTTGTGCAGCAAATTTATTACGCCTGGCCACCAAAGGGAGTCAAAGGCTTCCTTGATGTCAATGGCTATTGCCAGTGAGTGCAAATTGTTATCCTTGTTTTGTTTGATAGTGGCCATTAAGTCTTTTATGGCATGTTCAGTTGAGTTGCCCATTCGGAATCCATATTGGTTGGGATGCAGGGCGTTGTTCCTTTGCAGGAAGAAGTCCAGTCTGTAAAGAATTACTCTTTCCAATACCTTACCGAGCGCTGGTAGTAGACAGACTGGCCTGTAAGATGAAGGTTCTGCTGGAGTTTTGCCTGAGTTTAGGAATAACGAATCGAACTGCCAACTTCATATTTTTAGGAAAGTACTGATGTTTCCAGCAAGCTGAAATGACCGCAAGGAATAGTTTTGGGAATTCCCGGTGTATCTCTCTAATGATGATATTATCAATTCCATCCGGACCTGGAGCTTTTTTGGGTGCCAGAGTACGTATGATGTTGTCCACTTCCATTTGCGTAGAAGGGAGTTCGTCTCTTCTGGTAACTTGGCGAAATTTCATACTGTAGGTTTTTCTCGCTTCCTCTTGCTCCTCTAAGAAATCCTCTTCATTATCATCAGGAGAAACTGCATTTATGATCTCACTGATTACTTCGATGTTGGATGAGGCTGTGCTATTCACCATAGGCGAAAGGGTCGTAGGACGAAACACCTTGTTATATGTTATCTTTTGGGTAGGTCCAAAGGCTTTAGTGACATTAGTACAGTAAGTTCTCCATGAGATTAACTTGGCCTCTTGAATTTTTCTTTTATATAAAGCTCTGGCTTTATTGTATGTTATCATTTTGAGTTGCCGTAGATATGTGGATACCGTGGATTGTGCTTTTCTGCGAAGTGCCCGAATTCTGCTCCTCTCTGTGTTAAGCTCTGGTGACCACCAGGATATCGAGTGTTTTGCCTTTACAGATTTCAAACGATATGCTTTGTGGGCAGCTCGCACTATTTTTGTAATTAGTAAGTCGTAGAGATTATCTAAGGAGTTTCTGTCCTGGCAGTTGTTGAAATCTTTGATAAATTTCTCTACATGCGCTCGAATGTGTTCCCGTAAAACGGAATGTCCTCCAAATGCCGTTTTGAATCTTTTCTTTATTATGTAGTCTATAGGAGTATCCAGCCTGTAAGTAATAATTTTGTGATCACTGAGTGACGGCAGGTCACTCACTGTCCAATCTTGTATGTACGGAGTTGTATTGGGAGTTGATATTGTCAGATCTGGCCACCCTCGAGCTCTAGATGTTTCAAAGGTAGGCGGTGAGTCCTGAGCGTTGATGACAATGAAGTGCTTACTGTCTAGGAATTCTAGTATCCCAAATCCCCTTCGGTTCTCCGAGTCAGCACCCCATAGTTGACTGATGGCGTTAAAGTCTCCTGCTATGATACAGTGTAATGCCCCAGTTAGAAGGTTAGAATTAAGTTCTTCTAATAGAGAGGTAATATCTTTGCTCGGGGGTAGATACACAGCAATAATATCAATGCTGCAATTACTAGTGTCTAGTCTGATGGAGACTGTATGCTCTGTGATTTTCATTAGGAGAGGGAAGAGAGGGGCACTGTAAATAATCGCAGCTAGCTGATTTTTTGAGAGAAACGTTCTGGTGTGTGTTGGAACACTAGGAATCACTCCGTTGTAAACGTATGGCTCTTGGAAGATTCCGACATTGGCAGCAGTATGTGTCATTACTTGCAGCGTATTTATGGTTGCTGCATAGCACTTCTGCAAGTTACACTGTAAAATTCGAAGACCTGCTATATGTTTATTTAGTGTCATCTTGGTTCAGTTCTTAGCAGTGGTCCTTCTCAGGCTCTCGAAATGGGTTCCATACACTGGGCAGGAACTTGAAGCAGCTGGGTGATCTGTGCTGAAAGAGGTCCCCTTTTCAGAATTACTACTGCAGCAATTAGTGCAACTGACTTTTTCCGAGCTACACTCCTGATAATATATAAGGTATTTCTCCCACTTTGCTAGCGTGCCTTCGTGGTGTAGTGGTCGACACACTGAGCCGGTATTTCAGAGGTCCGTGGTTCGATTCCCGGGGAAAGCGTTTGCTAATTTTTCATCTCTTCTGCTTCCAAAAAATATTTATTGTCTCTACAGTGGTGCCCGAACTAAAAGGGTATTGGATGAGGTTTCTCCACACCCAGGATTTGGCGATTGGGTCCCCTGAAAACCCCAGTCGCCCTTTAAAAAGAGGAGTATATAAGATATTTCTACCACTTTCCTAGCGTGCCTTCGTGATGTAGTGGTCAGCATACTGAGCCGGTAATTCAGAGGTCCGTGTTTCGATTCCCGGCGAAGGCTTTTGCTAATTTTTAATTTCTCCAGCTTTTCCAATTAACCTAATGTCTCTACAAACACATTATCAAAATTTGATGCTAAATTTTAGTTCATTTTTACATAAAAACAATAAAAAGAATTTTAAGAAAAGATTAAAATAGTTATAAAAACAGTTTAATTTGAAGCGAATCTCAAAAATCAAAAAGTATCAAGTGACACACACACAAAAAAAAAAAAAAAAAAAAAAAAAAAAAACAAGAAAACCACGAGAACTGCGTAATTTAAAGTTTTTCCAAGTCGTACAAATATTCTATACCTATCGTATTTTTATATTTGAATATTTAATTTTCTTTATTTATTTTATTGATTGCTTTACCAGAAAGTTTTCCATGACATTTTTTAAGAAAATATTCTTCTTCTCCATTATCTACTTCTATTTTTACAGTACATGCATCTCCAAATTTAGCTTGAATTTTTCTCAACTCTAAATCTTTCAATTTTAGAGTTTTAGGATCATATTCCAGACTGTTGAATACTTCCATTTATTGGTAAGCATTTTTTAAAGGCTTCTACAAAACGAAGGTATAAAAATAATATAATGATTTATTATAAACAAAGGTACAATTCGTTTTTTAGGGTCACTTGATATTGTTTTTATTTCTACGGTGTAAAAAAATGCTCAATTATACTGTTTTTATAGCTATTTTAATCTCTCTTCCTTTTGCATTTTTTTTTTATTTTTATACAAAAATGAACTAAATTTTGAGAGTGTCTTAAAATGTTGTAAAAGGTGCAAATGTTTAGAATGAGCAGCATATGTTCCATACTATCTTCCGGCCACTAAATCTTTCGGATTTTTAATATAAGACACTATTGGAGGTACAGTTTGTTAACATTAGTTTATATATTACAATTATTAGCTAAATATATAAGAAAAACAGGTAAATATTAATATGATTTATTAAACTTTAACAAAATGCAATTCTTGTTCCTTATTTCCCTCTACTTTAAAAGATATGTTCGTTACTCCGTTGCTTGTGCAGTAGTATGCAGATAAGTAAACTTTCCAAAAGCACATATCGGTAAAGTCGACAAAAATAAATACAGCTTTAATTAACCCAAACTGCACCTAAAAGTATCGCAAACGTGCTTATGCATGAAAAACATGCATTCTGTACTAAGATGAAAATAATAGTTTTTGTAAATTATATTATAAGGTATTTTCTCCTTCCTTTCTGCATGCCTTCGAGGTGGAACGGTAGTACAGTCGGCGCGTATTCGAGAGGCCCAGGTTTGAGTCCCGACTGGGACATTTCTCTTTTTTAACATTTCCTGCTTTAAAATAACCTAATGTCTCTACAGTGGCTCCCGAACTAAAAGGTGGTGAATGATGATTCTTCACTGCCAGGATTTGGTGATTTGATTCCCTTGTCCCCAGTCGCTCTTTAAAAGGAGAAGTATATAAAGTACCAGAAGTGAGCGCAGCCCGACCCACCTTTCTGCCACCAAAATGTTGGTCTCATGGTAATCAAATCAGTTGCAGCAATTCTCCCACCTTTCTGCATGCCTTTCTGGTGTAACGCTAACACGCTCGGCTCGTTTTCGAGAGGTCCAGGTTCGAGTTTCGGCGAAGGCATCGCACATTTTTCACATCTCCAGCATTAAAATAACCTAATGACATTACAATATGGTGACATCACATCTAGATCATTCATGAATTGGTGTTTAAAGCTAAAACAAATAAGCAAAACTTACATTAATAAGGTACTTGACCACCCCGAAGCTTCACATAAACTTTACAGCGACAAACATTGTAGATTCTAAAAATGGTTATTCTGCCATTTGGTTAGTTTCTAACAGTGTGAGGCTGGCTGAAGGAGGTAGCCGTACAGAGACAGTACGCCTAAGAACATCTCACAAATTTTCAATGGGATTAAGTTCCGACGAATACGGCAAACACTCCATATGGGAAATGTCCTTATTCTCAAGGTACTAGTTAACGATGCTGGTTCGATAGGGATGGGCATTATCATCCATAGCGAGGGAATTTGGAACAATTATTTCAGCGCGAAATGTTACTGTAGAGCTCAATCCCGATGGCACGTAGCCGTCACAGAACAGTCCTTGAAGATGCGCAGCTGGAGGCTCTATCTGTTTGAAATTCCAAGCCACACCAAGATGTTACCACCTCTGAATGCGTAATGTCCGATGATGTTTTGGGTTTGATTCCACGTTCCGCGTTCTCTAAGACCCTAACGGTATATAATTCTAGAGCAAATTTCCTTGACTAGGATGTTGCACCAATCTGAGACAATCTAACTGAGATATTGACATCACTTTAATCCTGTCCTGGATTGCGCAGTTAGTGGAACAATACTTGGTAGTCGGGAGTACAGCCTTTCCAAGTGAAGGCTTTGGTGCACAGTATTCGCGGATATTACCTTAAAAAATGATGCTGCAGCCATGGATGTAGCAGTGGAGGTTACTCGTCGATTCTCCTTGGCTAGCGGTATACCGATTTTCAAAAGGCGCGATAACCCTTGGTCCAGCAGGCACACCTCTCCGGTCTACAGATTGATTATTACTACATTGGAGAAATTATCGAATGATCAACGCCAGATAAAAGAACAGCATCTTTGACTGCCCTGCTTTAATGCGTCTCAGAGCACGCTAGCATTCCCTACCTGCCATTTGTCTTCTTTCAGTCATATAAACATGAATACCATCAAACATTATCATACTAAAGTTATAAATCCTTAGTATTAGCATTTAAAAGAACCTCCACAAACCCTTCAGAAAGCTGAAGTCTTCAATACTTGTTTAATTAGCATATGTTAAGATACAAAATTAGCAAAGCTGTCTGCACCAACATCGAACTTTAGCCACTGAAATTCAACTACACTTTCGAAAACTGCTAATTTGCATTGCGTACCTAACTTTTCTAAGCCTGTGTATAATGCAATGCATTACTTGCTATTACAATCAGCTGCCAGACATAAAGCTTACTGTATGCAGTAGTGCACTGTTAAAAATTTGCTTCAGCATTTCACCAAATTATGGTGATAGAAATTTGCATCCAAATAATGGCAACATATTGTACCATTGTTGAGTGCTTCGTTTGGACTATTAATTATGAATATATTGAATCATGAACTGGGAATGCTGAACCATGAACTATGAATGTTAAACCATTAACTTGGAATAAGCTGAATGATGAACTGAAAATGTTGAAACATGAACTGAGAATGTTAAACCATTAATTAGGAATTTGTTGAACCATGAACTGGGAACTTTGCTCATTTTTCAATTCTCTTGCTCCCCCCCCGGAAAAAAAAAAACTAATGACACTTAAGTGGCGCCCAAAGGTGGTCGATGATGATTCTTCACCACCAGAATTTGGAATTTGGCAAATGGGTCCTTTAGTCCCTGTCGCCCTTTAAAGGAGGGAGTATTTTCTTCCTCCTTTCTGCATGCCTTCGCTGTGTAACGATAGCACATATTCGAGAGGTCCAGGTTCCAGTCCCGGCGAGAGCATTGCTTATTCTGCAAGTAAACCTAATGACTCTACATGTTATTTGTTTGCTTGTGGCTTATCCCACCCGATCGACAGTAACATCAGATCAGGTCTCTGATATCAGAGCAAGCTCACGAAACCTATCGTGGCAAGGAGTCAAGATTGCCTCGAGCGTCATACAGGTGGCAGTACGACTTTGCTCAGTTCACTCTCCAATTTTGAAGGAAAGCACTCCGGGAGGACGGGTCCGAGTGTCTCCAACCCCTCTTTCCCTACCACAAACCTCTCGAGAGGACTTTCGGCTCGCTTCATATTTTGAGTGCCGTCATGCCGCACAGACACTATGCATTAACAAATATCCGTGCCTTGTTCGGGATTCGAATCCGGGCCCTTCGGTATCAATAAACATTTAAATTAATTTAAATATTTATGTATTCAAACTGAAAATAATTCGCTTTCCAATATTTAGCAAACATACAGTTGACAAACATTAAGGGGTCATGGTACCCCAAAAGCGATAAAATTGCCGATTTTTCGGAAATTTTGAAATCATCCGACGATAATAAGTGGCATAAAAAGCTTTTAAAGATTTTCACCAGCCCTTTTAAGTGCCTAACCCCCTCATAGTTAGCCCAGAAGGGTTATTAATTTCGTTTTGGCATTTTGCGTTGATTCAACGGTACTTAAGACATCCAATTTTGAATAAGTAGTCCTCTACTCGAATATATGGTCATTTTGAAGACCTAATTTCGAATTTGGAATTTGTTTTATTATCTATTTCCTATTCTGTGAAACAATTATGAGTTAAGAAACTCAACGATTTCAAAGCGAGCAACGGTAACATCGGACGAAAAAATAAAAACATTTTTATCTCCAAGCAGGGGAAAACGGTGTATCGGAAATTATAAAGATATGCACATTTTAAAGTTATTTTGCGATATTGATGGTGAACTGATTTTAATAATTTGAGTGTAAGGGAAATGATATTTAATAAATAAAAGTAACACACAAAACATTAAAAAAACGCCCCTTTGGGAGGATTATAAAATTTGAAAGTTTCAGAATTTTTATTTATTTATTTTTTTCTGAAATTACATGATTTAGTCAACCCAGACCTGCCTGCAACTGACCAAACGTATAAATGAAGGTGACCAAACGAACATAAAGAGGTGGCGTAATGAAAGTGATCAAGTTCCCGACTGTAGCACTATTGAAAATCGTATTGGAACAAACATAACATATTGATTATAAATGCTTTAAAATATTATAATTAACTCATCTATGAAAATTGTTTTGAACGTGTTTTACAAAATATATATAAGACTTGAGGATTCTAAAGTTAAGTAAATTGGAGTCAAATCAAAGTTATTCCTCAACAATATTAATATTAGTAATCGTGTATAAGAGGTTTAAAACAAAATCCAAACATATCAAAATTAAAATAAGAATTCATAGTAGTACAAACTCTAAAAAGAAAAATGAAAATGTAAAAAAGCAAATATATATATATATATATATATATATATATATATATATATATATATATATATATATATATATATATAATTAATCTCCTTTTACTGAAATTCTGGTTCAGAACTCATCAGGGGAAAACGAATTAAAGCTTCACAAAAGTCGATTAATATGTTTCGAAAACGTGTTTCCTTCTCCTGGTTCATTTGAGATCAAAAACCGAAAAAGGAATCTATTAAATTTTCGTTTAAGACACTAAAATTCATAAAAAACCGAAAGCTCGAATCTCAAATGTACCAGGATTTTCCCTACGCGCCTTCCAAACACTTGGTAAAATGCATGAAACATAGCATTGTGCTAAATTGACTAGTGGGGGAAAAAAAAACCTTTACATTATGTTCATTAAAAAATCCAAATGATCTAAAATCATTATATGGAAATCCGAAATTCAAAAGAAAATAAATATAAAGAATAAAACTAGTATATTTTAAACCAAATTGTGTTTTAAACAACACTCAAAAATTGGGTGGTCCCATGCTAAACTGAACTTTTAATGCCAAGAAAACGAAAATCTTTTCACAAAGATTCTTTAAATAATAAAATCAAATCTGAGCTTTATTATCTAAAACTGAAAACCAATTGGAAAAAAAAAATTGAAAAAAAGATATATATACATACATACATTTATGCAGATTTTTCATTATTTAATTTCTTCAACTATAATACAGGACTCTAACATTTGGTGGCAATAGTTTGAAAAGTGAAACGGACATTTATAGTGATTCAACGAAAATCGCAAAACGAAAATAAGAGTCCTTCAGGGACAAAGTCCCTTTGGACTAAAAAACGCAAACTTCCTGAAATCTTAGGACGACCTTCTAAACGAAAATATACTTAATTCTTCAGACGAGCAAACTGTGTTCTTTGAAGGATTTAAAGCTGCTCTGTAGATACTGTTGAAGAATAACCTTGGTTTGACTCCAAATTTGTTTTTAACTTTATAAGTTTTAAGTCTATTTTATTTCAATCCTGTAGCTATAGAGCAGGGACGGGTATAAAAATTTGCTTTTAATTTTGCCTCTTTTTACATTTCTTGTTGTGCATATATATTATATCTATATGTATTTCTCTCTCTATATATATATATTAAATCTATATGTATTCTCTCTCTATATATATACAATATTGAAATTCAGTAATAAAATTTTTAAGAAATTTGAAATGATTTAATGACCATGTAGAAAGTTTACATTCTTTATGGTGCGTTTTTTCAGTTTGCATTTATCCATAAAACTTATACAGATATTGAGTAAATTATTTAATATTTTTACTGCTTCCTCAAAAGGATATACTTAATCGAAACAGGAAGGGAATTTGGAAAATACTGAAAAGAAAAATTATTGGAAGAGAAAATGTGATTGAGATAATATTTTTTCAAAGTATTTAACATAAAGAGGTCCTTTTATTTTTTTCTCAGAAACTAATTAATTAACCTTAAAGTTATTAAGAACAAAAACTCTGATAAAGACAACAAATTTTTGGGGAAAACATTGAAAAGTGTAGGAAAAGAATATTCGATTGTTATATTTTTATCCAAAAAAAATTTAATTCAAAGAAAAATTATTGGCAAAACATTTTTTCAGCTTAAAATCATTTTGTGCTACAAAACCATTTAGTAATATTCATAAAAAGTAGAAAGTTTCTCAATAACAAAAATGATTCAAAATGTACCGAGTCCCCTTAACAGAAAGGAAATTAGGTATCTTAAATAATTAAATAAATTTGTACTTTTGGTGGATCATTACTTGGTATAATTTTGTAAGAAATTCAAATTCAAATTCTACATAAGCTAAACTTAGTTTTCAAATAATGTAAAGAGGTGGAACAAATATTCAGTTCTACTAAAAGTAAATCGCTTTGTTTCCTCAATTATTATATAATGAAGAAGCTGTATGTATGTAAGAAATTCAAATTCTACATAAGCTAAACTTAGTTTTCAAATAATGTAAAGAGGTGGAACAAATATTCAGTTCTACTAAAAGTAAATCGCTTTGTTTCCTCAATTATTATATAATGAAGAAGCTGTATGTATGTTCCTCGCATTGCGGAAAAACAGCGGCAGCTAGAATTACCAAGTCCTCCCTTCCTCTCCGATACACCTCGAAGATTAAATTTTGAATTTCGTGTTTGTTTTTTATTCATTTCAATTCCTTTTTTCAAATTGAAGGAATTTTTGATCGACAAACTGGGCGGTTTAAAAACATTGTGTTGACACTAGGCAAGAGGTATGGTATTTATATTTCAAACTTAAACAGAGAAGCCATTCACAAATTTAAACAGAAAAACCTAAAAATATTTTATACCTTGCCATTAGGCAAGGTATAAAATAAGCGTAAAGGTCACTAATGCTTTGTTTAATAAATCAGTCAAGGCCTAAGATATTCAAGTTTAATCAATAAACTCAGCGACTTAAAAAAATTCTTTTGCCAGAACCTGAAATAAAATATTTTTATCTTGCATCTCCCGGATGTTGCCATTATGCAAAACATATGGTATTTAATTTTTTTTCGAATTGAATCTATCTGTTTTTGATTAACAAACTAAACGATTTAAAAGCAAAAAATTCAGTTCTTCGTCTCTGTTACTAATAACTACTAAAGTCTGTTACTTTAAAGCAGGCACTTCAAGGTCTTGGTGACCCTCCTTTTTTTCAACGTCAGTCCTTATTATGGTTATGAGACACCATTTCAGAAGAGAAACGAGCTTGAAGTGCCTACTCTAAAGAAAAGGCTGTAACTGCACTCTTAAAATTACACTAGCTGGATTTGTTAAAACTATTAACCCAAAAGGCATAAACCTAGATGGGTATTAATCTGGAAACAGCATTTTGCGACTAATCATTAAAAGCGCAGAATAGCATTTCAAATTGTTGCCACCAAATATTATCGCTCTGTATTATATTTAAAGAAATTGAATAATGAATAGTCTGTCTGAATGAATGCATGTTTCTGGCATTGTGCATAAAATAACAATACATAGAGCCATCCAATACTCAATAATATAGTCCTCCACCCGAATATGGACACTTGGAAACCCGAATTTAGAATTTAGAGTTTGTTTTATTATCTATTTCATATTTTGTAAAACTTTCACTAATTTTTGTTTAAAAGTATCAACGATTTCAAAGCGAGCACTAGCAACACTGTACGGAATAAAACATCTTTATCTCCAGCTCGCGAGATCGTCTATCGGAAATCCTAAAGATATGCTGTTTTTAAATATTTTTAGCCCAATTTGTCTCGAAACGCCTATATGTGTGTAAATAAAAATAATAATAAAAAAACGCCCCTTTGGGAGTAACATAAAATCTGAAAGTTTTCAGATTTTTCTTTTTCTTTTATGATAACTTTTCCATATTTTTCTTCTTGTTAGTCCAAAGGGGCTTTGTCCCTGAAAGACTATTGTTTCCGTTTTGCGATTTAGCGTTGAATCACAGTAAACGGCGAATCACTTTTCAAATTGTTGCCACCAAATGTTAGAGTCCTGCATTATATTTGAAGAAATTAAATAATGAAAAATCTGCATAAATATATACATTTTTCTCGCATTGTGATTAAACAACGGTACCTAGAGCCATCGAATTTTGAATGACATAATCCTCCTACGAATATGGGCATGTGGAAGACCAAATTTGAAATTTGGAATTTATTTTATTATCGATTTCACATTTTTGATTAACAGACTGAAAGATTTCAAAACGAGCAATAGCAACACTCTACAGGGAAAGGGGGAATCTTTTTATCTCCAGCGCGCGAAATTGTGTATCGAAAATTCTACAGATATGCTCATTTTAAAATTATTGTGTGACATTGCTATTGAACTGAATTTTATGAATATGAAAAAAAAAAAAAAAAAAAAATCTGAAGCCTTTCAGATTAAGTAATTATTTTAATAATATCTTAATAATTATTTTAAGATAATAATAATTACTTAGTAATTATTTTAAGCTGCTCTCCCTAAAAGTAGCATCAATTTAACAGTTACCTGGGCAATTCCAAAGTACTCAAGGCATTTATAAATTTTAGAACAACAGCTGACGCTATTATTTCCCACTACACTTACAGACTCTGTGACAGCCAAAAAAGTGAATTAAATCGAATGCTAATGCCCTTTGATATAATTTAAGTCCAGTTAGTCGCTGATACTGGAGATATCATTCTAATAACTCATTTAAATGTTACTGCATTTTTCTCGAGAAAATGATATTTATAGAAAACTAAAAATGGTTAAAATAAAATAAAAATTTAGAAATCATTTTTTTCCCTCTTCATATCCTAAAACTTTATGCAAAATGGTAGTTTTCGGTTAATATTCAAAAGTTTAAGTTATAATTTGCGGCAATTCGAAGAGTTAAAAGGAAACTGAAGGAGAACAAGAGCAAAAAGTTCATTTTAGAATGAGCTTCAAGTTGCTTGTTACAGAAATTGATTGACGAAAGTACTGTTTAAGTCCAACTTCTTCGTTTTTTATCGGCTTAATGAGCTCCTAGTTAAAGTTATTTATTCTTAATAACGATAGTTGATAAAAGCTTTTGCATTTTCATGATTAATCCTTGTTATATTTGGCTTCATTTCAATTATAAATTTTTTTTATCTTGCGGTTTCTTTTCGAACGTATTATTTTAATAAAATAAATCTAATGCCGATACTATATTACTTCCTTTTATGGCCTATTAAATTGTACACGTTTTTTGCTGCACTTCATAGAAGTTCGTCGAATTATTCTAACTTGAATAATTGATCCCTTAAGGCGAGATGAAAATGAATTAAAAAATTGCAAATTTTGAAATTAAATATCACGGCTAATTTTTGATACACGGGAATCACACGGCTAATTTTTGATACACGGGAATCAAACTTCTTATAATTTTATTTTTCATAACCAGTATAAAACTTTACTAAATATAAGCATAGGAACCGGGAGACTAAATTAAAAATTAGACTTCCTTATATGTAGCATATTTTGTTTCTTTTTTAAATTTAGCATTGCCAAAACATCACTATTTTTGTCATTTAACACACTTCAGTAATTTTAAGTATATGAAATTCCAACGGTTGCGGAAATAAAGGTCGGGTAAGGACTATATATACTCTTTACCTGACCTTTATATATATATATATATAAAGATTATGTATTAAGAGTAATGCAATTAACAGTAATGTAATGTAACTTAATGTAATTAAAAATATATTAATAAGCTGATAACTTGCACTAAAGCTTCAAAGTAATAAACATATAATTTATCATTAGAAAATTCCAAATCCTTAGGTACCATCTCCAAGAAACGAAATTCGTTTGATTTTGAATTAAAATTTTTAATGTTAAAGAATGTATCACTTTTGTTTTTATTTAGAGTTTGAGTTTGAAGTTGAGAGTGTGGGGGAATGCTTCTTCTAAAGTGAGGATTCTGTTTAGTTGTGTTCTTAATGAACTTAATGAGATAATTTAAAAGATTATCTTACTAATTTTATTTTATTTATGAAAGATCTTTTGGCTAAAATGGAGTAATGTATTTGATTTAGATTGTCTATTGATGTAGACTGTACATGACTTGTGATCTAGTTCTGCAGAATATTTATTTGGGCTATACTTGGAAGAATGACGAAGCACTCTCGCTTAATTTAGTTGTTGTTAATTGATAACAGATTGGTTTGTCCTCTTGACAAGTCAATAAATCTGCAGTCAATGACTATAACTGCTTTTTAAATACTGAAAATGTTTACTTTTGATTGTGGTATTTTTGCGTTTCAGAATTTTTTTGTTTACTTTTTTACGGCTTTTACTGCAATAGAAGTTTAATTTAAAATGCCAATTAAAATACTATATAAAAAATTTATTATATAGTTCGACCGTCTGAAGCGCAACCCTGATTGGCATTCTGCCAAAACACATAGACTCATCCAAAAGGGACGGTATTACTTGCTGCAACGTGAAAGGTCTCTTCTCCGGAAAGAGCTATGCTGGAGGTAAAGAAAGTCCCTATCCTTCCACCCTATTTTGAGAATAATTCGGTCCGAATGGCGCATGCGTGTCACGGATGAGGTGGTCGAACTATAATAATTTATCTCTTTAATTGAATTTTCGTTCCTTGGAGATGGTATTTAAAAGTTTTCTAATGATAAATTATATATATATATATATATATATACGTATATACGTTTCGTACCGCCGATTGCAATAAAAAGCGGAACTACACAAGTAGATATTATAGCAGGCTCATCTACAAAATGTCAACATTTCTACGATTAATCGTTTTTAAGTTATGCGAAATACGTACGTACATACAGAGGACATGCAAAAAATACTTTTTGAAACCATTTTAAATCTATTTTTCAATCCATTTTGGAAAAAAGAGTCCTTTATTTCATGGATACTTACAGACGCAAAGAAAATTCATCCAAATGGGTTCGAAAACGATCAAAATGGATATTACTCGAAATGTTTCTGCATTACAATACTTCATTTGCTTCGTACAAGGAAGTAGGAATGAATTAATTTTTACTTCAAAAAAAAATGATGTGAGTTATACTATGCGATTATATTTTGATTTTCACCAGGAGTCGTGAGGTCAGGTATAGGGCTTGCCGAATTGGTACAGAAGCTCTATAATTTTCAAAACCCTCGCTTTAACCTCATATGCATTTTGGTGAGGGATAACGAGAAGGAGAATTTAGAGTAAAGATCTCAAGCATAAAAACTGATTAATTAACATAAAATACTTTGCATTAATTTGAATATCATTTCATGACGTTGATGATAAGGGAAAAGGTAATACGAGACCTATGGATCCCATCTCCTTGGATGATCTCAGTCAAGACTGGGCGGAGTTTAGTTTAGACAACTATTGTATAATTTGCTTAATGTATAATTAATGTAATTAAATATATAATTAATTTTGTATAATTTGCTTTGTAATTCCTCGATATTATTATTAGACTGCTAATCGCAAAGGTTAGAAGAGGTACAAAGAATTTGTTCCTCGAAAGAGGTACAAAGAATGATTTCCTGAGCACCCCTTTGAGCTGTTGCTCCGTTTTCGTCCTCAGGCCCACAGACAAAAGAAATGTCGGCGAGCTCAACGTTGGCTTGGCATTAGCTCGTCGATATTCCTCTGAGGCCTGACTTTTCATTACAGGACTTTCCTTTAGGAACACCGAGGGTGGTTTTTGTGTGTATGATAACTCCGCTCGAGGATTATTTGAGGTACCCGAAACAGCATGATAAAGTTTATGCTGAAGCCAACAAAGAATCAAAGTCCATGTTCGGGTAGGGATGCACACCGGTTGAAATCCACATGGAGAAAGATAATTTAGGCCAGCACAATGATTTTATTTCCCCTTGAGCAGTGCAAATTACCCCTCATCGTGGCATTTCTGCGCAACATTCCATTATAAAATCTGCTTGTTTTGGTTTCCTCCACTTCCCAGTATATTATCGGGCCAGAGGCAAAGTCCCTGAACACTGGTAATTCGACCGAATCCCTGCTAAGGGGATGTACTTCGTGGGTTTGCCCATGTAAAGTGGAGAAGAAATAATTTCCCTTATGAAATTTCTCCACGAAGATGCTTCTCCGCACAGACGAGTTGCTTTACCTTAATAAATGTGTAGAAACATTAGGTTAATTTGAAGTAGGAGAGATGAAAAATGAGCAATGCTCTCTCTAGGAATCGAACCATGGACCTCTGGAATACGCGCACAGCGTGCTGACCATTACACTACGAAGGCATGCTAAGAAGACGGGAGAAATACCTTATAAATTAACTTAATCTAACTTCTATCTGCCTTCCCATTTTTGACAGATATTTTTGAACCACCTGCTTTCTCTCTCTCTCTCTTTATATATATATATATATATATATATATATATATATATATATATATATCCATTGTGTTTATTATAAAATTTTAAGAACAGTACTTTCAAATTTCATTATATGAGTAAACTCGTAATCATGAATATAGACAAAAATATAAAATTATCTTAAAATTTTAAAATTTTTAAAAATTTTCTATTTATCAAGTGAAATTTGAATTTTGATATGATTATGAACCAAAATTAAATGCTCCACATTTTTATTACTATTTAATATTTACGTTTCGGGAATACAAATATTTGGGCATCAGAATAAATGGATAAGCTCTTTTTCAAAAAAGCGAGTTACACAACATCAACCTTTCGAAATCGCAATTACGACGACATACATCTAAGCTACGAGTGGTAAGAAGAATGGAATAACGTTACAACAGGCCGGCGCACCCAATAGGTCTTTCCCCAAATCAGGTCAGAAATCCGAAGCTCCAGGTCTTTCCTAACTGTTTACCTCACCGGTCATAACCCAAATCCAGAATATTTTCTTTAAAAGGAACTTCTGTAACAGCTACAATTGCGTCTGGGGAGTCAAAGGATATGCAGACCATTATCTATTTTTCTGTCTTCCTTCAAATGACCTACACATCTGGAAATTCACCAATCCACCTTAACTTCAAAAGACTGGTGATTTCTCAACGCCACCTTATAACGTATTTTTCCCATATTCCAAGCGTGCCTTCGGAGTGTAGTGGTTCTGCATGTTGGGCCGGTATTCCAGAGGTCCGTGGTTCGATTCCCGGCGAAGGCGATTGCTAATTTTTCATCTCTCCGGCCTCCAAAAAAAAAAAAAGTGCCTAATGTTGCTACACTGGCGCCCGAACTAAAAGGGTTATGGATGATGACTCTCCACCCCCAAGATTTGGCGATTGGGTCCCCTAAAAACCCCAGTCGTCGCTTAAAAGGGTGAGTATATAAGGTATTTCTCCTAATATACGGTACGTATATTCATGCAAAGTAATTTCATAACGCAAAGGCTCGCTACTCGGAATTTTTCATATACATTACATGAATACGAGTCAAATTCTGATCAAAAATCATTTTACATAGATAATCCTCCTGCTAGGATGATAGTTTTCGTGCATCAAAAATTAATCCAAATACATTCTTCTTCAAAGGTAGACACCATTATTAAAAATATGGTACTATAATCAAAATTAAATTAAGTTTTAAATCAATACCGAATCAAATCTGTCTTCTGAATTTATATGGCATTATTTCTCTATCCGTGAAATATGTCTGGTAAATTTTCGTCTCTTCAAGCTATGTTAGGTAATATCTAGAACCAGAATGCCCAAAATTTCGATTGTGAACGACCAGTAGGTTATAGGAGGTTTTCTGCTAGCTTACATAAAAATATTTTACAAGTTAACATTAAAAAGAGTTTTAAGTTAACATTAACATTCGCAGCAATAAACTGCTTAAAACTGAAACTATTTTCAGCTGCATCCAGAATTATCCAGAATTGCACTCGATAACCATTCATTTATCTGTGTCGTGGGGAATTTATCAAAACCAACCGTTAAAATGCAGAAATTTTTTATCTCAATAGAAACTTTTGCTTTGGACATTTTCAAAGCTTTCATCATTACAACAGAATGGTGTAAATTTTCAATAAATGAGGCGAGCGAGCATCGTGTAATCCTAAATTACTATTTCGTGAAGTTGTCAAAGGGCTTTAAATACATGGGTAGTTTATCAAATACATTAAAATTTTAGAATATTGCACGTATTTCAAATTTAGCAGTAATCATATAAATACACAATAATAAGATATAAAATATCGTTACTTACGTTGCATTAAATGTAATAAAATATTGTTATTTACATTACGTTAAATGTAATAAAATATTGTTATTTATATTATGTTAATGTAACAAAGTATTGCCATTAAGTAACAAATTATTGCTATTTACATTACGTTAAATGTAATAAAATACTGTTATTTACATTACGTTTAATGCAATAAAATAGCGTTATTTACATTACGTTGTTCCTAGAATATTTTGTGCAGCCGAGGGCCGCAGCTCAATCTCGACTTTTGGGCGAACGAGGAAGAAGCCAGTGTTATCGCAAGTATAACCCCTTTCCTGAGGGGGGGGGGAGGAAGAAATAGTTTGTGTGAAAGAGTATCAGAGGGAAAGAAAGAACAGTCAAAGTAAGGTCAGATTATTAACCGTCGATAGGGGAAAGAATTTTTGGCCGAAAAAGCATATACACAGGCATGAGTGTGTTTCTCTTCTTTGTGCAGGAATAATGCATTTCAAAAATGAAATACTATACTTTAAATAACCCGCTGGCATTGTGAGGATATCAAATCGTTATTAATAAGTACATAATTTTAAACACCTTATTTTGTTATGATAAAAGTTTATTATTATAATAATGTTTGCAAACTAATAATTACACAGGGCATTTAGTGTTCAAATTTAAAATTAAACTAACTGGTTAAGTTTAAATTAGTCATTTAGTATTCAAAATTCAAGATGTTGTTAAATTGGAACTCCAGTGAACAGTAAATGCAATGAAATTTGCTTTTGTGAAACACGAGTTGTGTTATGAATTTACTAAAGTTTACTGCAGATGCATTTAACTAAACAACATATTACAGAAAAGTCAATTTAGATTATCCCACATTAATAATCTTCATAATTTTTCATTCTATTAATTAAATTTCATTATATCTTTCTGCAGATCGTGGACCGTTGTGGCTGGAGCAACAGAATTAAATACAAAACAGTCATCTTCTTGGAAGTACTCCACGAAAACCTTCTTATATAGGTAATCATCATTGAAATATGCTGACGTATTCACGAACTCTAAAGCTGTTAGAATAAATTAAATAAACTGTTGAATAAGATTTAGTTTAACCTTCTTGCACTTTGGACGAGTTCTTGCCTTTGCATTTTACTAGAAGTTCGCAACTCCAAGAACACAGACAAAGAGGTAAAACGTAAACTTTACTTAAGCTTTATTAAAAATACGTCTTACAGATACAACTAAAATTTAACAAAATTTATTCATTGTTGTTTGAGCGATCTTAGAAATGCAGATGCTTCAATATGTGCAACATGAGATGCAGTTTCAAAACCTTATCAACAAAGCTCCGACTATCTAAATAACGACCGCTGTCGACTTATAGCCATGTCTAGAGCTGACAGATTCAAAAAACTGTTTACCCAAGCCAGGCATACAGGCAGACGACTCTCGAAATAAACAGTTTTTCTGGTGCGCTGTCAAAGCTCTCTGTCTAAATTACACATTCACTGCTTCCTCAACCCTATTTATTGAGTTCCTCAACCCTACTGGTGAAAACGGATGGAAGGACTAAAGATTACAGAAAAGAAATAACACTAATGTAATGTGTTAACTTCCTTGTAAAATAATATACAACACAGTGTAATGAAGATCTTAAAATAATGAATTGATGTTACAAATAAAAAATATTTAATTAGAAATTCAATTGCGTTGTAGTAACTGTAACACCGATAATTTAATGTTTATTTTAATCTGTGCTTGTCACGGTTACCCATTCCTAAATTTTTCTTTCTGTTCTGGTGAGAGCTAATGGGAGGACTAGAATTTACAGGAAAGAAATTACACGAAAACAATGTGTTCATTTTCTTGTAAAGTAACGTATAATATGTTGCCTAATGACGATCTTCAGATAATGAATTTATGTTACAAGTAGAATATATTAACTAGAAATTGAGTTCTATTGTAGTAACAATGAGCATAATAATTTAAAAGTTAATTTTAATTCATGCTTTTTCTGGTTTTCTATTTCGAAATTTTTCTTTCTTTGCCAATTGGGAAGACAAGAAGTTTGCTCATTTTTACACTGTAATAGGAAAATGTTCACTCGAATTTAGTTTCAGTGCTTTTTTTTTTTTTTTTTTCCTTGGATGAGTGTAATAAGAATTAATTTTGTAAGTTTGAGAGTTTTTGCGTTCATCGAGGGAAGCTGAGAAATCCTAGGAATTAATGCAGAAATTTTGGAAAATTTGCCAATAAACTGGTTTATAGTTAACGAGCAGTTAAAAGGTTGATAGTTAAACTGAATATTATGTTTGATGACAAAAAATCACTAATATTAAGTAATGAAAGTGGGCTTGCATGTTCCTCCCATAGCGAACGGTGGCACCTGGAACAACCAAATTCTCAGCAAATATAGCCCTCTACCCGAATATGTGTACCTTAAAGTCGGAATTTTGAATTTCGAATTTTTTTCATTTATTCTATATTTTGTGCCAATTTAATAAGATTTTAATTAAGAAGTTTGGATATTAAAGCATTGCCACTCAGCAAGGCGTAAGATATTAATGTTTCAGAATTAATCGGAAAACTCAAAGATTTAAAAGGAATGTGTTGCCATTAGACAAAGCCTAATGTATGTGCCTTTTGAATACAATCAAGAAACGCAGCGACTTCAAAGAACGTTGTCGTCACTTCCGATCAAAAATATTTTATTTTCCGTGCGCTGGTATTTTGCCATTGGCCGAATGATAAGCTATTTAATTTTCCTTTTAAATTTAGCCCATGTGTTACAAATGAACAAACTAAGTGATTTAAAATCATTAAAACCTCGCTTCATCTCTTCATATTACTATTAACTACAAATTGGACTCACTAAAATCATTATTTGTTTAATTAATTAATCTGAAAGGGTTAATTTGAAAGGGTCAGAAGGAATATTAATTTCGTTTTGGCACATTGCTTTGGTTCACTATAAACGGCGTTTCACTTTTCAGACAGTCGCCACCCAATGTTAGAGCTCCACATTAAAGGAAATAAATAAGGAAGAATCTGCATGAATCCATGTATGTTTCTCGCACTGTGAAAAAACAACAATATCTAGAGCCATCCAATTTTGAATAACATAGTCCTTCACTCAAATATGGGCATCTGGAAGCCCAAATTTGGAATTTGTTTTATGATCGATTTCAAATTTTGTAAAACAAAGAACTTTTGATTAAAACCTTAACGATTTCAAAGCGAGCAAAGGCAACACTGTACGGAAAAAAAATAAATATTTTTATCTCCAAAGCGCAAAACTGTGTATCGGAAATTCTACAGATATGCTCATTTTAAAATTATTTTGTGATATTGCCGCTGAATTGAATTTTACGGTTTAAGTGCGAGAACATGATATTTAATAAATAAAGGTAACCCACAAAACGTGTTAAAAAAAAAAAAAAAAAAAAAAAAAAAAAAAAAAAAAAACCTTTTGGGCGTAATATAAAATCTGAAAGACTTCAGATTTTTTTTTTATTATTATTTATTTATTTGTAACAACTATTTTAGGTGCCTAGTGGCGAAAGCGTCTAGTATAAATATTATAATGAATGAAAGAAAGAACGAATATGAATTCCTGAATGAATGAATAATAATGAAAAAATGAATGATTCCCGGTTTGGTGAAACTTTGCTATAAATATTACCTAGTCTAAAATCACAAAAGGCATATTATGCATTTATAATCTAAAAGGAGCTTTCGCAGAGTTCTCTTGTAACTCTGTTTTGTATAGTAAATTCATCAAAAGTTAGTTTGCTTTATTTATAACGAATTTTGCTTTATTATAAATATTTTCAAGAGTCTAACCATACTGTCAACAGAATGGTAGTCGTAAGTACAGTGTAATGCATATAAAAGTAATATGTAATTTAAAGGGTTTTGTCATATATGACGTGAGGGTTGAACTGTACGGCTGGACCTCCCGCAAAGCGCATCTGTCATCGCTGAGCATCGTTCGCTACACCCCGGTTCCCGCAGCCATCAGCGCGGAAGCAAGAACGGCGGGGATCTGTCCAAATCAACCTGAGCGAGATGATTCTCTTCCCCAGTTGAGGTGATCTTGACTGCGAGCGCTCTGCTGTGGAGCCGGTGACGGCTGCTTGACAACCTGCGTAGAGTTGATGCAGCTAAAAATCTTTCTCTCTTTTTTTCTGGTTATCTAGAATCTTATCTTTTTGAAATCTAAGAACGTAACCAAAAATAGAGGCGAAGACAATATTTTTTTTTAAAAAACTTATCATTTGTGTGTGTGTGTATGTTACTGGAAATGCATGAAACGCCGGCATTCTGGCGTTTTTAGGCAAACTATGAAATACGAGAATTATTGTATACTTTACCTAGGTATTGCATATAATACTAAGGCATTCTATAGAATGACAAATGCTATTTAGGCAAAGTGTGAAAAAATAGGTCATGATAAGGCCATTATTTAAAAGATGTACATTCTTCAAAAGCTCAAATGTTAATTTGAAAAAAATAACGAAAGATTGAAATTAAAAACTTATTTAAAATATGTAAAAAAGAATAGTGAGATTATCTTGGTACACCATAATAAATTTAGGGCCCACCAGCGGCCGAGCGGTAAAGTCGCTGAACACTGGTAGTTCGGTCCGAGGTTCGAATCCCGCGAACAGGCTGGCTGCATGGGCGTTTTCGTGGTTTTCCCCATGTGTAACGTGTATACGAGCCAGTTTCCCTTAGAAAGTCCTCCACGAAAGGCATCCCTCCCCTTAGGCAGATAGCCCTCGTGTGCTTTGCCATAATTAAATACACACACACACATAATAAATTTATATTATTTATTTGATTGAGACTGCAAATCAATAAGATCTACCTGACAGCGGAAATTAAGTTTAGAATAAATAAATAAAAAATAAAAATAAAATCTGAAACATTCAAATTTTACATTACGCCTAAAGGAGCGTTTTTTTTTTTTTTTTTTTTTTTTTTTTTTTTTTTTTTTTTTTACGTTTTGTATGTTACTTTTCTCTATTAAATATCATGTTCTTCGCACTTAAACCATAAAACTCAATTCAACAGCAATATCGCAAAATAGTTTTAAAATGAGCAATAGAATTTCAGATACACAGTCTCGCGCGCTGGAGATAAAAATGTTCACCTAAAGGGTACTCAAGGCCAACGCCAGGCGCATTTTATTCTTTGCCACAATGCATGTCTGGACTTGTGCTGACCATTGTCAAGCAAGTCAGAATGGTAACAATAACAACAAACATTACGCATAGGAAAACCACGAAAACTAACCACGTAGGCACCCTATTCAGCTGGTTTGAAGTCCAATACTCAGCGATCTTTAACCGCTCGGCCACTGTGAGGACACAGATAATATAAGGAGGGCATGATGGTAATTGACTGTTTAAATATCGTCGAGGAAAACATGAATTATTACTCAAATATTTCTATAATATCTTCATAACAATAACACTATTGAATGTGGACATCACATGATTTCCGTGTACGGCCTATTGTAAAATACAGAAAAACCGAAAACACCAAATGCAGTTGAAAACACTTAAAAAAAAACTGCATTTGAAATTTAGTTTATAAGGAAAAACAAGCAATTCGGCCAGAGGACAGGAAGACAG
The DNA here is from genome assembly GCF_044657685.1 of Stegodyphus dumicola. Taxonomy (NCBI): domain Eukaryota; kingdom Metazoa; phylum Arthropoda; class Arachnida; order Araneae; family Eresidae; genus Stegodyphus; species Stegodyphus dumicola. The sequence continues at coordinate 155,076,837 of NC_140768.1, read as the reverse complement.
CTTTTTCGGACATACAACTGAAAGTTTATTTTTGTTTCCATTGGGCAAAAAGACACTGAAGTTGGTGCACAAATCGATCGAATTCACTATTCTACTAAAAGTTTCAAATGTAATCTAATTGGCAGCTCCTTAGGCTTAGTATCACTTAAAGTTTTAAATTGATGATAATTCTGCAAGTATTACATGCAGATTATCTAAAGGCATACAAACCATAACCGGAACACAAGGACAACATAGGTGAATCACTTTTAAAGCAAAAAACGCGCCATTTACCAATATATAAGAGTAAAAAAAACTGAGCTTACTAAGCCAGGTGACAGAATGAGACATATATATTTTTATATGTATTTGGTGCAGCCGATTGCAACCAGAATGTGATGTAGAACAATATCGTCCAAGCTCCGAACATCAAACGCAACTATCAAAATCTTGAAAGAATAGAAGGGAAACAATTCGTTTTTCATAATTAATCTCACAAAACATTTCAAATAAAGTTTCGTTTACAAACAAAACAAAAATAAAGTTTCGTTTAGCCATGAAAAATACCAACCAATTCCTATGTTTAATACAAGTATAGTATCAAAAGTACAATAATCAAGTTTATCAAAAATGCAAACTTCAAATTCGAAAAGAATATGAACAGAATTTTGTTTACAGTTATTGCAAAATATATTTAAATTTTAAGTTTTTACTAGCGGAAGAACCCAGTTAAGTTAGATTAAGAGTAATGCATCTAAACAACAGAGAAAATGATACCGCTGTAATCCATCTCTAATAACGATGCAAAAATTACGATACATAGTCATATATTTTTCAATCTGATGCGATGTGGGACCCACATAAAAAATTTCGATAGAAAAAATAACCTAATTCTCTCTCATTATATCAGCCACAATGGCATGCAGTTTTTAATGATTTTTGTCTTTCTAATCGAATGGTCTATTCAATTTTAATCGATTAAATGTGGTAAAAAATTTATCATAATTGATCAGAAATCAATAACGCGAACAAACAAACACACATTCTTCTTTATATGTATAGATTTCGTAAAACTTACAAATTTTTTATTAACAAACTATACGATTTGAAAGCGAGCAGCAGCAACATTTTTCGAAATAAAGCATTTTTATCTCCAACGCGCGACACTGTTGCCTATAAAAAAAATGAGTGCAAAAATAAGCGCTTTCAGAATTTTTAATTAATATTTTCGGCTGATTGAAGTCGTACGAAGATGGAAATAGCCGAAATGGCTTCCCGCGAATTTTTGGAATGGGGAATAATGTGTTTAACGTTTGGCAATGCTATTTTTATTTCATCGTAAAACTTAGAAATTCTTTATTTACAAACCCTAGGATTTGAAAGCGAGCAGTCGCAACAGCTTTCGGAATAGAGCAGAATTTCATCTTCACCTTTCGAGTTTGTTGCCAATCGGAAAAATGAGGGCGAAAAAGATCGTTTTTCCGAGTTTTTAATTAATATTTCTGATTTTAGCTTCTCTTTTAGGGGGAAAAAGTGGACGTTGACGTTTTCAGAACCCAGAAAAGAAGTGTAGAAAGTTCGTCGACGATAGCCATAGTAGAGTTTGAGTTATTAAAACACACAGACTTTCTTCTTTATATATATCGATTGTTTGATTTTTTAAATAAATCTTAAAATATTTCAAGAATTTTCCAACTACGTAAACTAATACTTAGAAATCAATAAAATGTAGCTAAAAAAGTGCTTACTGCTTACTGAGATGCATTTTCGTACAGTAAAAAATTTGCTTGTATAAAAATAAATAAATATAAAGGGCATATTACTTGTGTCTTTCATAATGAAAATAAATAATTGACGTGAAAAAGAGAAAAGTGCATGCGAAATTAAAAATGCAAAATCTTCATTTTCATCTCAAATAATTCTCTCTACCAATCGATCAGCTATATTCTTTTGCTGTATTATTTTTTGAAAGTTTTCATCTATGAATGAACTTAATTGAGCGTTTCAGAAAGCGAAGAATATTTTGTGTTGGAACAAATTGAATTCCTGTCATTTGTGGTAAACTTCTTTCATTGCAGGAACTGTGAATTAAAATAAAAGAACTCAAAACAAATAACGAAAGAATACAAATTCTGTGCAACTTTATTTAAGAAAAACTATAGTTTAGAATAGCAAGACAGAATTTTTGCCTTTCAAATATAAAAAGGGAAATTCGAACATATATAAGATTCAAATTGCTCATTTATAATGGTTGTATTTTTATCACTGAGAACAATAAAATTAATGGAATTTGTTACTGTATAGAATTCCATGCTGTTCGAAATGAAGAACACATTTGTTTATTCGTCTTGCCTGCATTTTCACCTTTTCAAATTCTCATTTAAAAAATAAATAATAATGATTAGGAAAGAGATGATAATTTTTTTATTTCTCCAAATGTAATTATGTAATAAATTTAACTATATCATCATTCAGCTTAAAAATATAACGTTACTGATAAGTTTTAGCTATTAAAAATTCTATAAAAAAAATTTTTTTTCGGTATTTAAACGGAAATAAAAACGACTTGTTGCCATTCTATGAATTGTCAATTTCCTGCTGATTTTAAAAATAAATATTAGTGATTAGGAGACACATGATATTTTTCTATTTCTCCAAAAGTAATTAATTATATGAAATTAATTTTACTAGTTCATCATTCAACTTACAAATATAATGACACTGAGACTTTTAAACATTAAACATTCTATATTTATAATTGTTTTCAATATTGGAAAGGAAATAAAATGCATTGCTGCCACTATATAAAACCTACATTTTTTTGCTGTTTTTTTTTTTTTTTTTTTTTTTTTTTTTTTTTTTTAAATAATGATGATTAGGAAACAGATGATGTTTTCCCGCCAATCCGCCAAATGTATTATGAAATAAATTAAACTATTTCATCATTCAGCTTAAAAAATATAACGTGACTATAAAGTTTTAAACATTAAAAATTCGATTTTTAGAATTTTTTCAGCATTAGAGGTGAAATAAAAATGCCTTGTTGCTATTCTGTGAAACTTAAATTTTCTGCTGTTTTTAAAATTATAATCAGAAAATGAAACAACCCTATTTTTTGTTTGCGAATTCTTTCAATATTAATTTGTATAAATTTAAAATATTTATCACAATTCGAAGGAATGAATAAAACAGAAAGGGTGGTTAAGAGACCAACAGTGATTAACAATAAAATATTTATTCACTTCTCTTTTGTCGACCTAAAATTGTATTTTTTAAATGTGTTGCAACAAAACCAGTTTAGTTTGAACGGTTGTAGATTAAACACCACATGACTTCCTCGTACGGCCTGCTAAATTTTGAACACATTTTTCACTGCGCATCACTTAAACTTAATTTCTCGAATTTCATTAGAGATATATTTATCAATCAATCAATTCTGTTCTCACATTGCGGCAAGGCAAAATCACATAAAATCTCAAAATGTTTTCATTAAAACCTGTCAAATAGAAAAAAGACTAAAACAACAAACACAGTAAAAAACAGTTAAAAACAAAACAACAAAAATAATACAATTAAAATTGAAGTTTCTACACAAAAAGAAGCTATTCAGCCAGCGGGTAAGAAGACGAAATTTTCGGTGCACGAAATTGAAAGTTAACGTTTGGTCATACTGTCAAAAAGACACTGAAATATTCTAACAAGAGTTTCAAACGCAAACAAATGGCAGCTTCGTTAGATCTAGCACCACTTCAACTTTCGAAACTATTGAACTTTTTAAACTACCGCTATTTCTTGCTTAAAAGAGTAACTAAAATCATAAAAACCTTAACCGGAACTTAAGAACAACATAAATCAACCACTTTTAAAACAAGATATATACAAATTACCCACACATAATGCACCATACTTACTTATATATATATATATATATGACTGCTTAAAGAATAATTGGCGACCTCAAAATTAACTCTCCCCCCCTAAATTCACCCTTTCTCCCAAATTCGAGATCTTTTCCTGTTATATAACACTTTGAAAAAGGTAACTGAAACTAAAATTAACCAATCATAGAGTATTTATATTTATATATATAAACTTTAAGCATTTGAAGTTAAAAGTAAATTGGAATCTCAAAGCAAGGCAATTGGTCAACAATATTAATTATTGTTACCTTGTATAAGAGGTTTAACACAACATCTAAACAAATCAAAAATAGAATAAGCATTCATAGCAGAACAAACAGGAAAAATAAAAATGCCAAAGGTAAAAAATATACAAGATAAAAATATAAAAATTAAGGGAAAATTCTGGTACATTTGAGATCAAAGCAAAAGTTTAAGAAAAATATTAAGGGAAAATTGTGGTACATTTGAGATTCGATTTTTCTGTTTTATTTGAATTTTAATGTCTTAAAGTGGTATAAGTAGAGCAAGTACGTTGAACCTAGAGAATAATTCAATACAATTGTTTAGCAATCATTTATAAATATTAGGAGATTTTTTTATAGACCGCCTGAGCCAATCTCGTGTGACCATAAATTGGTATAGTCACATGAATAAAATATAGAATAAAATGGCGAAAATAAAGAATAGAATGGTGAAAAAGTATTTTCCAGTAGAATGACAGATGTACTTTAGTAAGCTTTCTGTTTAGTTTCGCATGTCATTACCCACACATAAAGCATGGCTGTTGTCTCAAAATTGTTGATTGTTGAGAATAAAATACGTATTTGTGATTTCAAATAAGACTTGAATCATTTCAAATGAAATTTATGTTTTCTAGTGCCGAGTTATTGCGCGTGAAATTTAGAGGTGAACTCTCATACCAGTCCTGTAAGTTAGAAACTTGAAAATTTACATATTCCTTACTGAGCATCAAAATTTGTTAAGAGGCTGTAGAAAAAAAAAAAATTTCTCATAAAAATTATTCATGGCTGTAGAACTGGAATGTGCAAACCGAATTGTACACAAATGCACTGATAGCAGATCGAGATTTTTTTTTTTTTTTTTAAAGAGCTCTGAAGAGATTCAGATTTTAATATCCCAGCAGAGAGTTTCTTAACGTTTTTCGGAGCGTGAAAGATAAAAATATTTTATATTGCGGAATGGCAACAAATTTCTTTTAAATAGGTTGGTTCTTTTATTAAATTTGAAAGACAAGCTTTGCGAAGTGGCAAAGTGGAAACAGATACTCATCCAAAAGTGAGTCCGTCAAAAGATAAAGATTTAAAATTAAAATTTTTTAAAAAAAATTACAAAATTCTATTTCTTTTCAATTAAAAGTATTCTGATTTACCAAAAATAATTTCCGAAAACTTTTTATATTACGTACAAAGGGACGTTTTTAACGTTTTCTGTTACGTTAAAAAATATAACGTGTATAATAAAACATATATTTATTTATTTAATATCATGTTATTCGCATTTAAAGCATAAAATGCAATTCAACAGCAATATCACAAAATATTTAAAAGAGCATATCTTTCAAACTTCCGATTCACTGTTTCGCGAGCTGGAGGCATTTTTTTTTTAAACAGTGTTGCCATTGCCCACTTTGAAATCGTTGCGTTTCTTAATCAAAAACTCATAAATGCTTCACTAAATATGAAATAAATAATAAAACAAATTCCAAACTTGGGCTTCCAGATGCGCATAGTCGAATGGAGAACTAAGTTATTCAAAATTCGAAGTCTCTAGGTACCGTTGTTTCTTCACAGTGCGAGAAACACTCACATATTCATGTAAATTCTTCAATATTTAATTTCTTTAAATATAATGCAGGGATCTAATATTTAGTGGCAACAATTTGCAAAGTGAACCGACATTTAAAGTGAATCAACGTAAAATGCCAAAACGAAATTGAATGCCCTTCTGGGTTAAAAAAAAAAAAAAAGAGAGAGAGAGAGAAAGATTGATTTAATTATAAAAACAGTATAATTTTAAGCATTTTTTACACTGTAAAAAAGAAAAAAAAATACCAAGTGGCACTGAAAGATACCCCCCCCCAAAAAAAAAGATTAAAATAGATTTAAAAACAATGTAATTTTTAAAAAAATTTTCTCCCTAAAAATTTAAAAAAAAAAAAAAATATTAAGTGACACTGATATTTTTACCTTTGTTTATAATGAACAAGTAATTTATCTTTAAATTCCCGTTTTGCAGAAGCCTTTGTAAATGTTTGCCAAAAAAATTGAAGAATACAATAGCTGGGATATTATCTTAAACTCTAAAATTGAATGACAGCCTGGGAGATGGAATATGATCTTACTGAGAAAAATTCAAACTAAATATGGAGATATATGAATTGTAAAAATAGAAGTACATGTCGTAGGAAAAGAATATTTTCTTAAAAAATATCACGAAAGACTTTCTGATAAGGCAATAAAAAAATTAATTAAATTGCATATTGAACTACGGAAGTATGATGGATGGAGAATATTTGTATAATTTGGAAAAATTTTAGGATACCTTTAATTTGTCTGATTTTATAGAAAATGTGCCCACGTTATTCGTTCTCGGAATTTTTATATATTTTTCAAATCATCTCAATTACTTATTAGTTCAAAGGGGCAGTTTGCACTGAAGGACTATTAATTTCGTTTCCGCATTTTGCGTTGCTTCACTGTAAATGTCGGTTCACTTTTCAAATTGTTGCCACCTAATATTAGAGCCCTGTATTATATTTAAAGAAACTAAATAATGAAGAATCTGCATAATGGTGTGCATGTTTCTCTCACTGTGATTAAAGGACGGTACCTAGAGCCATCTAATTTTGAATAACATATGTTTCCACCAGAATATGGGCATCTGGAACACCAAATTCGGAATTTGGTTTATTATCTATTTCATATTTTGTAAAATTTTAACGAATTTTTGATTAAAAAACTGAACGATTTCAAAGCGAGCAATAGCAACACTGTGCGAAAAAAAAAAAAAAAAAAAAAAAAAATTATCTCCAGCGAGAGAGACTGTGTATCGAAATTCTAAAGATATGCTCAATTTAAAATTATTTTGCGATATTGCTGTTGAATTTAATTTTGTAGTTTAAGTGCAAAGAACATGCTGTTTAATACAGGAACACACAAAACGTTAAAAGACGCCCTATGGGCGTAGTGTAAAATATGAAAGATTTCAGATTTATTTATAAAATATTTACTATTTTCTTTTTAGTATTACTTGATTATTTTTTTATTTTTAGGGTGTAAATTAATACTTAAAAATTACACTCTTTTATAACTGTTTTTTTTTTTATTATTTTTTATTTTTTATTGTTTTCATATAAAAATGAAGGGAAATTTAGTGTCAAATTTTGAGAGTATCTGAAAACGTTGTGTGAAATGAGCAACATAATAACGTATAATGAGCAACATGTGTCCCATACTATAGGAAACGGATATTTTTAATTAACCCATGTATTTAAAAAATGTTCGTGTCCTATAGTATAGGACATATGCTGTTAATGTGTGATTGTGTTGGGAAAGGCGTTTCATTTAAGTGAAACAGTAACTTATCGTGTTCAATGACACTTTTAAAATTGATTGTCAATAGTTCATTAGTACTGTTGAGTACATAATAACGATAAATCATTTAAAACTTTCATAGCCTAATTTAATCTGTTATATGAAGTGGCGGTTGAAATAAGTCAAGATATTCTGCGAGAAAATCTCTTTCCAGTCGCATCCGTCATGTCTGGAGAATGTGTTTTCTACCACCATTTATTGCGGTGTTCCATAAATATCCTTAGTTGAAATGAATGGCGTTGAAACAGCTGAAAAGAATAGCTTTGAAGCAGTGTTTAGTGCGAAGCGCATTGAGGTAGTTGAATAGCATTCATTCCGGATTGGAATTCGATGAAAATTGTACCATGTAATTTGGTGAGATTTCTCTTCGAGGAGTTTCGTGAACGCTAGATAAAGAAAGAACTTGTTGATGCTTCACGAAAATCTGGCAAAGTATTAAAGGGATTCAGCAGACGATTAACAGACATTAAAAGTCATTTTCAGAAACGATGCAATTTTTGTTCGCTATTTATAAATTCAACTAAAATTTTAAACACCTTACAAAGTAAGATCAAATGCTTTGTTATTTTTTCGCTTATTTCTGACTGTAGAATGGTTCATTCGTACCATTGCTTTATATAATTTTCTTAATAACCACAAGGAATGTAACTATGGTTACACGGGGCACGCGCAATGCATTACATTTATTTACTGAATTTAATCATGTATTTGATTCATTCTCGATGTTTTGTGTCTCAGTGTTCTGAAAAGCGGAAGTCGAATAACTTAAAGAAATGGGGAGATTTTAGCACGCAGTGTAAAGAAAATGCTATTCGACACTATTGTAGAACCCATAGTTCTGCAATTTTGACTATTAAAGTCCTTCTGTAGGTTGTTTTCTGACTTTTTGAATTGAAGAGATCCATATTTTCTGAGAATTACATAAAATAATTGTAAATTATTCGTATTAATGGCGTAAATTTTTATGCAATGTACCTTTGTTATTGAACGGTTTATTCCAAACATTATAAGGTATTTTCTCCGCCCTTTCTACATGCCTTCGTGGTGTTACGGTAGCACACTTGGCTCGCATTGGAGAGGTCCAGGTTCGGCGAGAGCATTGCTCATTTTACATTTTCCGACTTCAAAATTCTTAATTTGTGTACAACACCTGTTGATAACATCCTAACGAAAGGCTTTGAGAAGGATCAGGCATTGTTCACATCTGTGTCAGCTTTGGTCACAACCGTTGATTGTCTTTCTTAAATATTGATTGGTGGTAAGACAACATTAGTCAGTTTATTTCTAAGCAGTTGAGCACATCTCCCTAAGAGGATGTGAAAGTTTTCTAATGCAAGGAATGCGATGGCTATCGCTGTACCCTGAATTGATTGGCAGAAGTTTCATATCGGTGGATTTTAAGTGCCTCCACTTCTCAAAGTCACTAGAAGCATAAATGGCTAAGACATATCCAGTTTTGAAACACGCCTTGTGGAAACTGCCTGCCCTGATCACTATATAGACTGGGAGGGCAGAATTGTTATGTCAAAATCGTAACTTGATTTTTAAAAAAACGTCAAACCACTTCCGAGTGCATTTTTGTCAAAAGAAAAATTCAGCAAAAACAAATCTGTATGGGAATTATTTAATTGGAAGAAATTTTTTGATGAATAAGGAAATCTAGAAATCTGTTTTTGTTGGAAGAAAAAAAAACAGTCTGCTTTGGGCACGGAAAAAAAATCGTAATTGAATTACAAGGAAAATTAAGTCTTCTCCAAGAGACAAAATTTAAGTCGAGTGAAAGTGCATTAAATATAACTTAAGTCTCAAAAGCAAGTTAGTTCTAAATTACTAAAAATGAAGTTCAGTTAATTTTGGTTGTTCTATTAGTTGATTGTATACACATTATACAGTATTCTATGCATGGGACATTTAAAAAGTACGCAAATATTTTGTAGAATTTTCGCGCAGATTTCCATTAGAATATCTATATATATCTTATCGGTCTATATCTACATATACATTTATTTTTACACAGTTTATACATTTGTCTTTTATACGTCATCTCATCTTGGTCCCTATTCAGTCCTATTTATTTTAATATTTCATTTTTCATGGTGCATAACTCCAGTTGCACTATAAAAACCTTTCCGCTTTTGCTTCACTTACTGCATTGGTTTCACATTCCCCGGACCAACTGCTTAAATATTTTTTCTCAAAAATGGGGATAGCAGAAGAAAACAAAGGCATGAGACATCACACTCTGACACAGGAGTTGAAAACATTTTATGAATAGATAGGATACGTAGAAGAAAAAATAGATACAGTTTTTTCTTCTGAACATCAAGCTGTGTTAAATAAAATAGCTGGAGCAAAATCAACTGACACAAAATATCATGATAACAAAAGGCACTTTCGTTAAAATATAAAATTTAGATCGTAAAACAATTTAATGAGAATACTTGTTTAATGAAAATTGAGTTAGCAAAGAGACTCGATATTCCTTCGAAAACACTAAAAATGGTTGTTTATGATAGAAAAAAATCTGATGCGGACCCCACATGCCTTCTTTGTATGGAATATTAAATTATGCGCATTTTTTTGCTGCATTTCATTTAAACTTATTTTCTCTAATTTCATTAGAGACAGATTTCTCGTTCAATTAATTCAGTTCTCACTTCGCGGCAAGGCAAAAATACATACATACATATAAACTTCTACATAAAACAGAGTATCTTCATTAAAAATCGAACAATATAGAAAAGCATAAAACACTCAGTTAAAACAATTTTTACAATTAAAATTAGAGTTTCTACGGAAAAACAAGCAGTTCGGACGCCGGACAAGATGGCATACTTTTTCGATGCACAAAACTGAAAGTTTACTTTTGGTCCCACGCGGCAAAAAGCAGAAGGTGCAGAAACTGACTTAATTCACTGTTCTTCTTAATAGTCCTTGGAAAACTGCCACTTTGGACTAAAAAAAGGCCTACTTATTTTTTCTACTGCAACTATATTTTTGGAAGCATAAACTATCGTCTGCTACTTGACAGTTTTCATTTTATGCAAAATGCCGCTTTTAAAGAAGCGATGGATGGAAGGGTATGTTTGTGCTGTTTCCGGAGAAGATTATTCTTATCTTAAAAACTTCGTGAAAGCCATGGTTTTGCTAAATCTACGATAGGTAATATTGTCAACAAGAAATGGAAAGACTTCTAAGTTTGCCTTTAAGTGGAAACATTGTTCCAAATACGTATCCAAGGAAAAAACGGAATGTTTCGAGCGTTCCAAATTGAGATATTAAACGGAAATCTGCCAAGTCAAAGGACAATTACAAAAAATTGAAATGCTTAGCGTCAACTGTAAGCTGTTTGTTAATCAAACATTCGTTAAAGCTTTATAAAATGTGAAATACATAATAAAACAAATTTGAAGTTCAAGATTCTGGCTTCCAGGTGCCTATGTTCGGGTGGAAGTTTACGTTATTGAAAATTGGATGGCTGTAGGTACCGTCGTTTCTTCACAATGCCAGAAACATTCATACATTCATGCACATTCTCATTTATTTCATTTCTTTTAAAATAATTCAGGGTGATAACATTTGGTGGCAAGAATTTGAAAATTGATTCAACCTTTTACAGGGATTCAAAGCAAAATTACGTTTCGAGACTAATAACCCTTCTGAGCTAACGCTCCTTTGGGCCAATAATAAAAGGTATCAGACTTAAGAGTAGAGGTACAACTGTTAAGTCTAACATATGTCTTAGATGGCAACAAATGTCAATAGCTACAGACATTGCGGGGCGAAGAATTTTATTAAGGAACAATTAGACAATGGGTGTGTTGCCATGTTTTTGAATATTAATTTAAAAAAAGGAAAGACGAATATTAGTTTTCTGCTTAGTAACTGTTTCCAAAGATATAGCTTTGCGCGGAATTAAGTTAAACATTCTTTGAATTCCATATTTAAAGGCTTTTCCTTCAACAATAAGTTAAAAACTGCCTAAGTAAATAGGTATTACGAATATACATAAAAGCAGACTACGATTTAAATTTTAAATTAACATTTACATTAAAAAAATTTCTATTCCCTTATAGAGAATTTATTTTGCTTTTTCAAAACGAGAAACCTATAATGAAATGCTCTTCATTAAAAGTTAAATATTTAAAAAGTTGATAGAACAGATAAAAGTTCGATTAGGGCTCTGATGACTGATAAAATTCAATGACGTCTCTACCATCTCTCATCACCTTTAAAAAAATCGATTTTTTTTAGACCATAAATAAATATAATTGTTGAAGATGACCTCTCTAAGATGATGACTTCCCTAAAAGACCCAACTCGTGTAGAACCGGGAGCGTTTGGCTTAGATATATATATGCCATAAAATTGTTAAAACAGTCGGAATTTTAAAAATTTGATAGCTCTTTTTGGAAATAAAATTAGCCTAATTTATGCAAACAGTGTTACTTGTCTCTTTCAAGCACAAGCTCCAGTAAATTTATATGACTAAAATGTAAAGATATCAGTTGCCGATAATTTTCAACCCGAGCTTAATTATCATCTTTCACCCCTCCCCCTGAAAAAAGAAGATGTTTCTAGACACCCTAATGGTTACAATGTTAACACCTAATGTTAGAAGACACCTTAATGGCTTTATGAATATTTGACTATTACATAAAGTCGGAACTATTTAATTTTTCAGTTCATCATGATTCCCAGAATTAAGCCAGTAAATATTTAAAGAGATTCCCTGGCATAAAAAGTTACTTCTGCTTTAAAAATATCATGAAATTCCGAAAAGGAATTTTTCGATATTTCGCCGGAACCTAATGGCTTTTCGTTTTAGTAGGCCTATTAAATGGATATTTTGGAAAAAGAATGAAAAAGATTTCGTCAACTGCATTGCAATTTTTAATAATGTCCAATACGGCCTATGATCTGCAACATTTGCAGTGCTAAGTAAAAAAGTCACTTTCGAGTTGGAGGTCAACGAACTCAGCTTAAGCTTAGAATTTTACAGCAAGTATTTCTGAACCGTGTATCATTTGAAATTAAAGATGCAGAGCTAACCGAGTATGGAACGCGAGATGGGCAAGAGGAACCCCAGCCTGAGAGACGGCAGAGTGAAACAGCTGCTTGGACCTACTTTCGGAGATTTCCTGTTCATGTAAAACCGTGTTGCCAGAGAACTCTGAGCGCTGTCGTCGGAAACCTTGCAAAAGGGAAGAAAAAGAAATTACTACTCTACTCACCCAATGACGTCATTCCTGAAGCGGGTAAAACAGAACACGAAGTTTCGAGTTTCCAAACTTAGAGGAAAATTCCAAGACTGACAGCCGCTCCTTCAGAAGACTTAAAACTCAAAGGAAAAATAGAAACGTAAAAAATGTTCCATGGTGTTCCTCAGAGAGGAAGAGCGAGCTTCTAGATCCTAGGTGTCCTTCGTGTGGAGTCCCTTCGAATGTTCTGATGCAGCCGCGGCCGCCCGGCCGACTTTACTCCCGCCTCGACTGCTGATTGAATTTCGCAATCCTCGAACGCAATTTAGACGCTAAATTTACGTTATAATCATTTTAGCTCAGCCGTCTTCTTCTTTTGTTTGGCATTGGGGTGCGCATTACCAACCATCATCCTTTATTTACTTATCACTTTTTTCCCCTTCTGTAACCCCCCGGCCACACACCACGCCCTCACCTCCCCACATGTCATTCGCCGCTGTTCCTTCCATTTTATTTGGGATTTTTTTATCTCCTTCCTCACCTCCGCGTCCAAGTTTGTTTATATCTACGCAATTATCTCTCTTCGTATCAATGAGTGGACTATGAGGTTTAGCAAGGACTGGTCCCCGCTCTCTTTGCAAAGTGAGTTATTGCATCAATTCAGGAGCGAGATGGATGGAGGAGGGGAGGTTGTATTCCGCATCAGCGACCCCGCCTCTTTCGCGGGCTTCAGCCAATGGCGAGTGAGGGAGGCCGTCCCCCGAAAGCCGACCCGGGTATGCAGAGGGTATTGGAGGAGTCATAGCAGACAGGTGATCCTTATAAGACCGTATTCGCCGGGGTAACTTCATTAGTCACTTTTGGTTAGGCCGTCAGCCTCACAGAGCCGTGCATCTTTCCCATATAGAAGAGACAGAGCAAGATGGCCGATGACCAGCGACTTCTGTCCGAAGATCGGTCGGACAAGAGGAAGTGCGACGATTTTGCGGCCCTCTACGGCCTGGAGGGCGCAGCGGCGCGAGCGCTTCCAGACCATTCCGGTAAGTCCTCTCTCTCTTCCTAATAAATTCAATAAATCAAGCCGAATTATAATGCACGAGGCGCCGGTAATTGAATCGTGAACCCAAATCTTCATTTTCAGTTTCTAATATAGAGGGAGAGAAGCTTTATTAAATTGGAAATTCTATTAGGACCCTGTCGCCCATTTGTTCGCCTAATCCGTCGGAATGATTGGAGGTGGCACTTTTTGCTTCGCCTTCTCTTCACTTCACTTCGATTCATTCGCTTGGGCAAGACTTTCGTCTTGCTTCTTCTTACTAAACTCGACCTCAAATTGCTTCTTTTTTATTTTTTATCACTTTTACAATTTGTTTATTCGAAACTTTTTTAACAATTTTTTTCCCCTTCTTCTTCTTCCTTTAACACGATTAATACTCTCAAACTAGAGTACATTGGCTTCTTTTTACCTGCTTAAAAATAAGAACGACTACGACTTCTTACATTTTTTATTTTTGTCCTTATGATATGATTTTTCTGATTGCAGTTAAATTTTGAACGTCGTGCAACTAAGTGGAAATACGTCGTTGCAAAAATTTTATGGAAGTGTATTCTTTGCTTTGAGTTGGAACTGAGTTATGTTAAGATTCCGCCTTTAATAGTGTTTCGTAAATTAGACAACCATGTTCCATGTATTGAATAAAATGTTCCGCTATAGCATTGCTATCATTTGAGGAATTAAACCGAGTTTACGGATAAAAAAGATTTACACCGATTACGATTTTACAATTGAAAATCGATTATTACTTCTGCTTCCTTCAATTATCTTGTAGTTCTATTCTTGGTTCAGAAAGGTAAGTAAAGTGAGCTTATATTTCTTGCATATTATTTTAAATATCTTCAATGTAAGCTTCTATTATACCCTATTATTCTGCAAGTATGCTAAAATTGCTATGCAAATATGTTAAAATGTGTTACATAAATGTTAAAATACAGAAGTTATTAAACTAATTTTTTATTTTAATATTTGCAAGACAAATTACGTAAATTTTTTTAGCATTAAAAAGTATTTACTGTTATAGAATTTTGAAAGAAAAACATCTCAGTAAACGAATTATATCAAGTTTTCTTTCAAGAAATTTTTCTTGTAATGTTTTTTCTGCTTCTAAATTTCAAATTTGTTATTGAGCATATTGTATGTCGGTCTAAAACTAATAGAAAAATTATTATCCATTTCTTTCTATTATTATGTACGTATGTAACTGCTACGTAAATATAACATTATAACAACAAAAGATAATTCTTAGCATTTAAATTATTTTTGTGTGTTTATGTACTATGAATGCTTTACTATATCAAATTAAAATGTAGAAAAAAAAATTAATGCATTTTTATTATTTTGGAGTATCAAAATTAGCAACTGATTTTTTTAACATATCACGTAAAATAACTAAATGTATAAAATTATTTCTTCATAATTTAAATTTATTATGTATTTCACGTGAGCTAATAGTTTTGTTGGAAAATTCGCTTTCATTGTTATTTCTTGGATTGGATATATTATCATAATTTCTACAAAGTATTAATTTCAATAAAAAAGATTACTTTTGTAGAGCATATTATTTTTATTTCTATTTATTGGACTGAACACATTATCAAGATTTCCATACAGAAAACTCTAAAACATGATGATTATTTTAAAAAATATGTTACTACAGACTTTATAAAGAATATTTTAAATAAAAAAATCAATTTTGTAATGTTTATATACTTTCGCATTTATAAGTTTCCTCTTGATAGATGTCTGGAATCAAAATTATTGTTGATAATTTTTAGAGCGACAACATTTCAAATGTACCTACTTCTAATCATTTTTAAAGTCATCAGGTATATGAAGCTGAATATCCCGGTTTTTGAAAAAGACAATTTGCAGTTTTCAAAATTTAACGAAAATTCTGTTTTAGGTCAAGAACTCAAAATTTGCTCACCTCTTATTGGGCAATTGATTAGGGAAAACGAAACCCACTTTTTGCACTGGGTTACTGTTTGTTTTTGAGTAATACAAGAAATAGGTTTCTACGTTGAAATATTCTCATTTTTATGGATAAAATACTAAGCTTAGCCGTCTAACATAAACAAACGTACACAAAGATTATAATTTCAAATTGAGTTTATTCTTTCAAATTGAGGAACACACTATAATGTGTCAATTTCGAAAACATCGATTTAATTTATAAAGGAAAAAAAAAAATCTGAAAAATTTCAGATTTGAACTCTCGCCCAGAGGGATTTGTTAACTTTTTTACGCTTTGAGCTCGAAGTCTACCGGTCTGTTGTAACACTCACACCTACTAACCTATTTTAGTTTTATTATTAAGCATCATTTCTTTTTCACTACCCCGTACAGAATTCAACAGCAAAATTATAAAAATTTTAAAAGCGTCATAGCTGTACACGTTTAAAATTCCCGATGCAGCAAGAAGTAATGGCATATATATATAGATATATATATATATTTTCCTTTTAATCTTTTCCCATTTTATCATGTCAATGCTCAGTTTTCCTACTAAGACAGCTTTATAATACTTTTTTTTCGTCTTTTTATTATTAAAATTTTGTGTGTTTACTTTATTTATCAAATATCACGATCAATTTGAGTGAATGACAAAATCACAGAATACTTTAAAACAGCCTACCTTCAGAAATTCCGACAGACAATCTAGCGTTCTGGAGATAAAAATGTTTTTTTCTCTGCAGTGTTGCCACTGTTCGGTATGAAACGGTTGAGTTTGTTAATCAAAGATTTGTTAATATTTTACATATTATGAAAAAGATAATAAAACAAATTCGAAATTTAAAACTCGGGCTTCCAGGTGCCCATGTTCGGGTGAGGGACTACGTAATTCAAAATCGGATGGCTCTAGGTACCGTTGTTTTTCACAGTGCGAGAAATATACATGCATTCATTCAGATTCATAATTTAATTTCTTTAACTATAATACAGGAGGATAATATTTGGTGTCACCGATATGATAAATGGTACAACGCATTTATGTGCTTAGACTAAAAATGCCCTTTCGAGGCTAATACCCCATTCGGAACTAATGTCCCTTTTGGAGGAGTCAAAGGAACAGTTTGTATTTCTTTGCATATACAAGTGTATATTATCTATGTATAAACAACCTTTCGCAGGTCTTGAAATGAGATTAAACGAATGAGCAAAACTTAAACGAATGAGATGTTTCTGAAACAATGCAGAGAAACCTCGGTTTACAAATTTAAATTGTTTTTGAACACTGTTCGTCATCCAAAAAGTTTGTAAATTGAAATATATTCCGCATAGGAATTAATATAAATTGGATTTATTCGTTCTTAGACCACATATAATTACTTATTTAAACTGTATAGCAACATTTTGTGTGTACGAGTTCATGACACAAAACCGATAAAAATCATTAAATTTAAGACAAAGAAAGCTGAATGAAATACAAAACAGAAAAAAGAAAGGGCTCAGATTTTAATGATCGCTCAAAAGGGTTTGTTAAAGTTTTCTACACTCTCGCTGACCTCGCAGTCTATCGGTCTGCTGTTACATTCACTCCTATTAACAAATTTCTTTTTGTCTTTATTACTAAGCATCGTATTCTTCCCAGTTACGCCAAATACAATTTAATGGCAAAATTACAAAACTTTTAAAAGCAGCGTATATTTAGAATTCCCGATGAAGTGTTATGTGTTGGCATATATTTATATATATATATTTCAGGCTTTTCTCAGTTTATCATACCAATCTACAGTTTTCTTAGTACTATGGTTTCCAAAACTTTTTTTTGTATTTTTATTATTAACTTTTCATGTGTTAAATTTAATAATTAAACATCATGTGCTTCACACTTACGCCACAAAATATTCAGTTGATTAGCAAAATCGCAAAATATTTCAAAACAGCAGATCTTTGGACTTTTCGATAAACAGTCCCATTGTATAACCCGCGCAGTGTTGACATTGCTCGCTTTCAAATCGTTGAGTTTGTTAAAACTTCATTAATATTGAACTGTGATGATCTATAGTTCTTTCTTCTTTTTCTAAAGACACTTGTTTCAGAACCGCGTTTTGATGCTGCTTCTGAAGTTGCTTCAAATTTTTTTAGTTCATTTTTACGGATTTCCAAGTGTTCATAATTAACTCCTCTAAATGTTCATAATCAACTTCCAAGTCAAGCCAAAGTCTAGGCGCACAGTATCGTCGACAACAAAAGACGTCTTAAGTGCTAGAGCCCTGAAGTATATGCCTGCAACGCAATCTCGCTATGATTTCCTCCAGACCTATTTTATGGTCCTGTAAGTCGTTTGTCGTTAAGCTTTATTAATGAGATTTGACCAGCAGAGAAGTTCCTTATTGTTATTTCAGTTGCACAGGCTGTATCATCATAAGAGCTTTGAAAATCATTCGCTACCAATTTGGAGATTCGTAATTTGAAGCACCATTCGCCATCACAGGATTTTTTGTAAAGATAATTTGTTCGTGATATGAGACGTTCACTATCAGGGGTTTCACTGCATTAGATTAAGAAACTGAATACCTAAAAAAAGGCCTAATGGCCAAAAAAAAAAAGTATTATCGCATATACACCTATCCTTCGATTTACACGGAAGATATGTTCCGATTTTCCTACGTATTGGATTTTGCTACGTAAAACCGTGTAAAACGAAAAACACACTAAATGTGTATGATTTAGTTATTTATTTACATAAAACAAAAGTAAGACATCTTAAAATAAATAAGGTTATACTTCGTTCATAACAATATATGTATAACAATATATGTACAAATATATGTAGGTAATAGAAGAACATATTTAATTTATTTTACATTAGGAAACTATAAGATCATTCAAAAAGTTATTAGAAATTTAATCACTGACGTGAACTATTAGCATTTTCTTCTTGATTGGTATCCTGTCAATTTTATCGCTTGAGCGTTCTTGATGAGATTCTGCTTCAATGATTGACCAATTAGGGAAGATCTCAGATCGACAAGACTTTGTAGTGAAGTCCGTAATTAACAATTGCCTAGTGTCAATTGGAATCCACTTTTGATTTTGGTCCATATGGCTAATTCCTTTTCCATATTTTCCATTACATCATCTCTTACATATGAAATTGTGCTCTTAATGCTGCAAGTTCAAGCTGCTACATTTTTTGTACAATTTGATCTACAACAATTCTTTGCCGTCTCTTAATTGTTTCCGATATATGAAATCAAACTGATGGGTATAATATTTCGTAAAGGTTCCTTTTAAAATTTAATAATGTGTTAGATATTAAAGAAGTATACAAAATAAACATTAACTGTAAATTAGCGTACTGATTTTTCTCATCTGTCTGCTTTGATGCACGAGGATTTGTTAGAAAGTGTGATCGAAAATCTGCTGATTTGTATGCATTTCACAAATATTTGCCATTGCCACAAGATAAAAATGAAATGAAGATATTATATAACCGCGTTTCATGTAAAGAATAAAAAAAAATATGAAAGTCTCGGCTTTTGGAGTTAACGATTATTGCAAAATTACATAAACAATTTCTGTCACAACTAAACAGTTTCTTTTTCTAAGTTTGTTATAACCGAGCGCAAAGCACCATAACAAACTTCTTTATTTGCAACCTCTCAAGAAGGCTTTCAGATTAGTAAGTTTTCACTGTCCTTTCTCAAAGGATACTAGAATTCCAAACATCCACGTTCTGTTCGGGATTCGAAGCCGATCTATGCCTGATTACTGTCAACTCTACTAACTACTGTATTATTCGGTATGTTAAGCATTTTCAAGGATGTTTAGCTTATTTCGACTGCATGCAACTCTTTATTTAATTCTGAAAACATCAGAGAATCCTCCGCTTATTTCAAAAGAATTTTGAATTCGAAACTTCAGAAGTTTTTGGAGCTCTCGGATTCCCATTTATGGCATTCAGAAGTTCTGTAATAGTTCTTGAAGATAGATTTCATGATTATGTTTTCTTTCGGTAGTAGATATTTCATTTATTAAAAGGGAATTCCAATCATTTTTGTTTTCCGTTTTCATATTGGCACTTTATAATTAATTTCTGTGAGGAGGTTCTTTTTTTTTTTTTTTTTTTTTAACTTTATTAGGGCAAAGCACACTACGGCTACATACCTTAGACAGATGCCTTCGTTGAGAACTTTCTAAGGAAAACTGACTCGTTACACGCTACACGTTAGGGAAAACCAAGAAACGCTCCACACACTCAGCTCGTTTGCCTGTACCCAGGTCAAAACTACCAGAGTTCATCGATTTTACCGCTCGGCTGCTGGTGGGCTATTTCGGTCAAAAGGAACAGAGCACTTATTCTTTCCCGTCATACGTAAAGTTACACACGAAAGCTTCCTTCCTCTGTTTCTTAGGAGAAAAAGCATTAAGTCAATTTAGTTTTCATACTCTGGTTCGTTAGTGTATTGTGGGGCAATACATGTTCGATTCTGTAGTGAAGTTCTCTAGTGCTCAATCACTGTTACCTCTTTACCTGTACTAATATAAAAATTATTTAACTATATTCATGTAAACTACACGAAAATAGTAATAAAAAAAACCTCAAAGCTTTCAGATTTTATATTACTGACAAAAGGGCGTTTTTTTAACGTTTTGTGTGTTACCTTAATTTGTTAAATAGCATGTTCTCCGCACTTAAAACATAATATTCAATTCAACAGCAATATCGTAAAATATTTAAAAGAGCATTTTTTAGAATTTCCCATGCACAGTTTCGAGCGCTGGAGATAAAAAAAGTTTTGTTTTTTTTCCGTACAGTGTTGCCATTGCTCGCTTTGAAATCGTTGAGTTTCTTAATCAAAAACCTCACAAATGCTTTGCAGAATATGAAACAGATAATAAAACAAATTCAAAATTTGGGTTTCCAGATGCCCATTTTCGGGTGGAGAAGTATGTTATTAAAAATTGGATGGCTCTAGGTACCGTTGTTTTATCACAACGAGAGAAACATACATACAGTCATGCAGTTTCTTCATTATTTAATTTCTTTAAATATAATACAAGACTATAATTGGTGGTAACAATTTAAGAAGTGATTCGGTGTTTATAGTGAATCAACGCTCTGTGTTATAAGGAGGGAAGGTACGAAGTTGGGTTACCATGGAAGCGCGACTTTCATGGTAACCCAACTTCGTACCTCCCCTCCTTATAACACACAAACGCAAAATGCCAAAACAAATTTAATAGCCCTTCTGTGCAAATAGCCCGTTTGTGCTAAAAATTCTTGCACTTTTCCTTCATATCAGACGATTTAGGAGTTGATTATGATACAAATTAGGAGACAAAAATTACTACTGCTACCATATCTGCAAACATTTGTTACCGATATCATCAAAAATCGAAAGTTTTGAAAATATTTACTATAAAATTGTATATTAATATTATGTTAAATTAGATATAATATATTGAAATCTGTAAGTATATTATTATAATAGATCAGTTAATGATATTATTTTTGAGGGATATTTGAATTTCTAGTGCAGTTTTTACAAATAGTGATTTCTTTTAATTTAAGAAAGTCATGATAAAAATTGGGTTTCTAAACTAATTAAAGCCATTTACAAGTTCTCCCGCCTTCGTGGTGTAGTGGTCAGCACACTTGGTATTCAAGAGATCTCCGAGAAGACATTTCTCATTTTTCTTCTCTTCTGCTTCGAAGTAACCTAATGTCTCTATACATTAATATCCGAAATGTCATCAATATAACAATGTACACCGAAAAACTTAATTAAGTTTCTCAATAAAATTAAATGCCTTTTTAATTTGAAGAACGTACATTAATTGAATAATTAGTTCCCAGAAAGTTTATCTGTAAACTACTACTGTCAATGTCTAATTAATTTTAAAAATCTGCAAATGTACCACCCATTAACTAGTTTTATAATGTTATTGAACGCAGTAATACAAGAATATGAAAACTTTTCATTATGTATTTTTCAAGAACATGGATCTTGAAAAAATTTGTTAGTTAATACACAATATTTTGTGCTTTGAGGTTTTAATTAGGATTAACAGAGAAGGGCTTACAAGTAAAATAAAGAGTAAAATTTACAGCAACTACTTTCGTAGCACGTGCGGCAACGTGTTAAAAAGTCTTAAAATAGTCTGTCCAAGGTCGATTATTGAACTGTTAACGTATTAAGTGTGTTAATAGTTCACTTATCTCACTGATTTCTGTAATGCTTGAAATAGTTTACAAAAGCTTTTAGTATACATATTGGATTTTAAAAAAATACTTTCTTATTAAGTTGTTATTCGTATATGTAGTTAACTTGAATTTTATTTTATTTTTATGAAATTTAGGCTAAACGTGAAATGAAAAGGAATTTATTACAATAATTTCGGCAATAAAAGCTTTATAGTGCAACTTCAAGACCTTAACAGAATAATAAAAGTTAAGGGAGTTTCTGAAAATAGGTCTTATACTGCGATTTTCAGTTCGTTACTTTTTAGAAAAGCTAAACATCGTTAAAAAATAACCTATTTCCGATTGTTGACTTATAAGTAATAACTCTCTAAAACATTATAAATTTTCAATGGCTAATTTTGTTAGATTTTTTTAAAATTATATCTTTGAAGAAAGGTTTTAATGTGAAACTGTAACTAATATCAGCGACATAAAGTTTATTAGGGAGCGTGTAATGGAATTTGATATTATACCAATTTGTCATCCTGTTTACCTGATCTTTCTGGCATTATGACATTTCTACTGTTTTTATTTTATTATAAAGTTAAAGGCTGATTTCTAATGCTTTTATTTTTATGCTGTTAACTTGTAAAGTATCGTGTTTATTACTTTTCACATTTAAGAATCTAACTTGAAGCATTAAGCAGGTAGATAACACAAAAACTTACAGTGCGTAGTTAACAGCCCGCATCACTCCATTCAAAGAATAAAGCTTACACTTATCAATGCGAGTAGTCTTTTGACATACAATACTAATAACGTATAACGTGTTTTATGACGATCACACGTCCCTCAATGCTTAACGGCTAAAGTTTACATTAAAATTTGAATAGTCTTATAACATTACTATTAATAACATAACCACTCACATATACTTATTATAACATGACTTATGACCCTTGTATTCATTCAACGGATAAGTGTTATACTTAAACGCGAAAAGGTGTGAGCATATCGTTCTAACGTGTACTATTTCTAACATAGCTACTAACATATACTTTAAACATGAACTATTTGTAATATAATTACTAATACATACTACATATAACATAACTTGTAATCCTTATTTTTCTATCAACGTGTAAGGGCTAAGCTTTACTTTAAAATTCGAATAGTCTTATAACATATTCTACAAGTACTAATAACATACCGTTTTGCATATACTAATTATAACATATCTTATAATCCTTATATTCACTCAATGGATAAGTGCTATACTTAAGCGCGAAAAAGTTTTACCACATAGTTCTAAAGTGTACTATTTCTAACATAACAACTAACATATACTTCTAACATGAACTGTTTGTAATATAACTACTAATACAAGTATATACTGCCTATAACGTAACTTATAATCTTTATTTTTATTTCAACTTGTAAGTGTTACATTTTTCTTTAAAATTCGAGCAGTCTTATAACATATTCTTCTAACATACGCTCCTAATAACATAACGACTTACGTATACTGATTATAACTTTTATATTTCATTTAAGGTATAAGTGCTCCACTTTACTTCAAAATACTCTTTTAACGTATACCACTTGATGAACATAAACTAAACATGATTTATAACCCTTATACTTTTTTTGAACGCGTAAGAGTTTTCTTTTTTTTTTTTTAAAGTGGTCTTACATGCTATGTAAACATACATACTTCTAGTAAATATTATTTATAATAATAACGTATAAATAATTACATAGATTAATTAAACAAAATAAATCAAAATTTTTTCTAGGCGTTTTTGTGAAAAAGATTAATACAGATTGTATTAAAATTAAAAAAGGAGTAAGATAACTATTTAAAGCCTTTCTCTAAAAATTGCCGTAGGGGATGGCCATCGAATGGGATCCATCGAAAATTATAAAAATTAAACAAATGAATAAATTCGGATAATGCTCGAAATATAATTTGGATAATACTCGCTAACTGAATAAATTCGGATAATATTCATCAGAGGGCATTTCTTCGAATTTTTACATTAGTTAATATCAAAAAAGCATCTCAAAAAAACATTTTCTGCCCCCTTGATATTTGAAAGTCACTCTTTTATTTATTTTGACATATGTATACTTCTA
Organism: Stegodyphus dumicola; assembly: GCF_044657685.1. Classification (NCBI taxonomy): domain Eukaryota; kingdom Metazoa; phylum Arthropoda; class Arachnida; order Araneae; family Eresidae; genus Stegodyphus; species Stegodyphus dumicola. The sequence goes on along the minus strand of NC_140768.1, from coordinate 155,052,814 downwards.
ACAAATATATCACATAATTGTTGACATACACTATAAAAAAGAATCTGATGAGTTTTAGATTTTAAGGGTCACCCAAAAGGGTTTGTTAAGGTTTTTTACGCTCCCTTCGACTTCGCAGTTTACCAGTTTGTTGTTACACTCACTCCTACAACCCCCCTTTTTTCTCTCTTTTTAGCTTTATTATTAAGCATCATTTTTCTCGCACGTATGCCACATACAATTCAACAGCAAAATCAGGAAAAATTTTAAAGCAGCATAGCTGTATATGTTTATAATTCCCGAACGTTACGTGTTGACATGCAGTTTTCTGTTTCTCTCAGTCTTTTCTTAGTTCATCGTATCGATGTTCAGTTTTTTTTTTTACTAAGTTGGCTTTACAAAACATTTTTTTTTGTCTTTTTATTGTTAACGTTTTGTGTGTTTACTTACTAATCATGCTCTTGGCACTTACGCCACATAAAATTCGATTTAACAGCAAAATTACAAAATATTTAAAAGCAACGTATCTCTAGAATTTCAGGTGGACAGTCTCGAGTGATGAAGATAAAATGTTTCATTCCTTACGGTGTTGTCAGTGCTGGCTCTGAAATCCTTGAGTTTGTTAATCAAAAATTCGTTAAAGTTTTCAAAATATGAAAGAAGTAATGAAATAAATTCGAAATTCAAAATTCTAGTTTGTAGGTGCCCATATTCGGGTGAAGGACAGCGATTCAAAACTGGTCTCTAGGTATCGTTGTGTTTTCACAATGCAAGAAACATACATGGTTTTGTACAGACTATTCATTATTTAACTTCTTTAAATATAATACAGGGTGATAACATTTGGTGGCAACAATTTGAAAAGTGATACCACCCGTTTAAATGTTTTGACGCAAAATGCCGTTTCGATTCTAAGATTCTCGATTCGGAGAAATACATTTCGGGGCTACCGTTTTTTTTTTGATTAATAATAATAATTTAATTTATAACCCTTACACTTCTCTCAACGTATAAGCTATACATTTCATTTTAAAGTTCAAGTGCCCTTTTGCTAGGAGCAGACACTCTAACGCGAATATATTTGTTTCCTTATGCAATTGCCATCCTCTGGGAAGAAATCCTCTACTTACGTAACATCCTTCCTCGAGAAGTTCGGGAATGAAGGTACTGAAAGAAATAAGCTGCCCCGAGGGTCCGATTTGATTCGGCCGCGTCATCGAAGAGAGATCGCCGTTGACGTCGTTTTTCATCCTTTCTCGGCCACTCCCTAGTGAGATTCTCAGGAACATTTCCGACAAACGTGCCCTAAACTCCCCAAGAGCATTTCTTCGAGCTTTTGTACTTCTCTGAAAGAAAAGACAAGTAAACAGATCACAGTCAAAGACATATTTAAGGCAAGTATGATATAACGTTCAAGTTATAGTGAAAGATATATGTAAATCAGCGATGCTTTAATTTCCAATAATTATAATGTAACAGTCAATTACTGACAGTTTTTGAAAACGATGATTTGATGATTGTTCGAAATGACACCTCGGAGAAATACATTTAATGAAACTAATTAAAATGGTTATAATGAAAAAGAAAATATATATATAATAGGTACAGAGATGTATATATAAGTATAGAGTATAAGTATAGAGATATATAAAGATGTATATATAAGTATAGAGATATATAAAGATGTATATATAAGTATATAGATGTAATATTATAAATAAAAAGTATGGAGATGAAGAATGGCATTTATTCCTTTTATATAGCTTAATTTATTAATGAATATCAGAGCGAGATTAAATTTGAAAGACATATTAAATATATCACGCTCTGCCGATTGGCCACACAGTGACCCGTGGAAGATCAAAATATTTTATTTCGGACAATGGCAACAGATTTCTCTTAAATCTCCAAGATTTTTTATGAAATTTAAAAGACAAATATCTTCACACTGGCCCGCAAAAAATCAAAATATTTTACTTCGAACTGTGACAATACATTTCTTTTAAATCTCCGAGTTTTTTAAAGATATTTAAAAGAGAAATATCTTAAGATTTAGCTAATGGTATTTCTTTTAAATCGCTGAGATTTCCGATTAAACTTGAACCATGAATGTACATATGCCGAGTGGCAGTATATTTCTTTTAAATCCCTGAATTTTTTAATGAAAATTGTTTTAATTAGCGCAACATATTGAATAAAACTCGCAATTCGAAGTACACATGTTCGGGTGAAGGACTTAGGGGATTTAAAATTTTTGCGGTCCTAGGCGTCGTGTTTTACTACGATATGAGAAATATACATACATACGTACAGAATTACATGCATATATATATATATATATATATATATATATCGATTCTTCATTATTTGATAATATAGATAGAGTTGAAATAACATTTATGTAGTTTTAACCTAATTTAATATATGCTAAAATAGAATTTAATAAAATTATGTTTAATTTGTCTTTCATTAATAAATCATAGCTACATCGTGTACACAAATATCTTCTAATAAATAATATTATATATTTCATATTAGGTCATCCGCAAAGTTAATTTTTTTTTTCTTTTCCCTCTTTTTTTGTGATAAATACGAATAAAGCAGTGAAATAAAACATAAGCAAATTTCATTGAAGCACACAAGCACTACTTTGTTCTATGATTTTTGCAATCTTTCTGGCAGATGGAAAATTCCCTTTCACTTACTTGTACGAAGTAAAAAGGAAGTATTATAATTGTGAAAAAATTTCGGGTATCATATTTCTACGAAAATATCTCTTTTGACCGCTATTGAATGCAATTTAACGATGTTTTTGTAAGAACAGAATGAAGAACACTTTTTACCCAAACGAATTATAAAACTGATTTAAAATGGATTCAGAAGAGAATTTTTCGTGGCGTCTGTACGTACGTACGTATGTATGTATGTATGTATCTCATATAACTCAAAAACGAGTAGCCTCAAAAAGTTGAAATTTTGTATATAGGACTGGTATAACATGTAGATGTGCACCAACTGTTTTGATTGCAATCGACCGCACCAAAAGTTTGTATATAAAAATCGACTCTGCTACTCACCTCAGTGAGCTCAGTTTCTTTATTCTTATATGTTTGTAAATTATGCATTTTTTGCTTTAAAAATGATTGAATTCTGTTGTTCTTATCTTCCTGTTAAGGTTTTTATACCTTTAGCTAACCTGCACGTTATAGTTCTAGAATTATCAACAATTTAAAAGTTGTTTAAGTGAGGCTAAGCTTAATTGTTTTACCATAGCAGCCATATTTGCTTACATTTGAAACTTTGTTGCTAATCTAGGGAAACCAAGCTTTCCAACAACAAAGTAACGTCTTCTTCTATTATTGCGAATTAAATTATGCTTAATCCATTCTGGAATTATCCATTAAGTTATTAAATTAGACCTTATATTGACTCAGCATAGCGTCCACAACAAATTAAGTCAGTTTCAAGGCCTTCAGTGTCTTTTGCCGAGTGAGACCAAAAGTCAACTTTCAATTTCGTGCACCGAAAAATCTGCCGTCTTGCACGTTGGCCGAATTGCTTGTTTTTGCGTAGAAACTGTTATTTTTATTGTAAAAAATGTTTTAACTTTTTTAACTGTATTTGGTATTTGATGTTTATTATATCTTTCAATTTTTAATATAAATATTTTGAGTTTTTATATATTTTTGCCTTGTCGCGAACTGAATAAATTGAATGAGACATATAGATTTCTAATGAAATTTGAGGAAATAAGTTTAAATGAAAGACAGGAAAAAATGTGTCTAATTTAATATTCCGTACAAGGGATTTATGTGGCGTACACATCAGATTTTTTAAAAAAGCTGTTGGGTTTTGAATTGTAAAGAAGTATCGAGGGGCTGTTTGACACTCTTCAAAGAAGTGAACTCCAGACCGTACAAAGAGTTATAATTTGACACAAAGAGGTGAAACTCTGAGAGGGCATCTAATGAATATGACAGGCGACGCAACATATCTCAGCTGAATGGAGTGAGCTTTACTGTGAGATTCATCGAAACGCGGGGTCGAGCACCGTCATGTCACTTCGAAAGTTGGTCAGTTTTGATCGCTTTGCTCCAATTTCTGCTTTTAAAACTGCTATTTGAAGAGAGTATTTTTTCCAAATTGATTGTCTAATTTGGTGGCAATAATTTTTAGTTTACATTTCCTTTTAACACCTTCATAGACAAAGCGTTACTTTACTGGGATGCAACCTAATCTTGATGGTAATACAGGATGTTCACCTGGCTTAACCCACAATATTTTGCTTGTTATATCTCAAGTAGCACACGACGCTGCAAACTGGTCCGAGATGTTGCAAAGTGGTCGTGGGTAACTTTTATGACGTCTTCACACGTTGCGAAGATGCAAAATAGTTGCTGTTGCATCCTGGCAATTTGTCGACGTCTCTGAAACGTCATGATATGACCGCTTTTAGACGTGGTCGTTTTATCATTTTTTTAAGTTCATCAGCATTACTTTTAGAATGAAAAGAGACTAAATCTGCATCTAATGAAATGTAAATTTAATATAAATACTTTTGATTTATTAAATTTAATTAGTACTAAAGATACGTGCTAAATAATTGTTTAAAATTTTGTTAAAATAATAATACTTAAAATATTTTTATAAATATTATAGCAAAATATTAAGAAATGAAACTAATCTATAAAGTATTATTATTTTATGGCATCCACTTCTCAACTCCGATAATGAGCCCTTTAAAATAGGAGCTTCTTTTATCTTTTTTACTTCCTTGTACGAAGTAAAGGAAGTATTAACTTCGGGTATCATATTTCAACGAAAATGTCCATTTTGACTGTTGTCGAATCCATTTGACAGATGTTTTTGGCGAGACATGTGTATACACAAAACGAATAAAGGATCCTTTTTCCCAAACAGATTATAAAATGGATTTAAAATGAATTGAGAGGAGATTTTTTTGTGACTTATGTATATATTTGTCTCACATAACTCTAAAACGAGTAGCCTTAGAAGGTTAAATTTTGTATATAGGACTGCTATAACATGTAATTGCGCAACTGCCTTTTTCATTGCAATCGGCCGCATCAAACATAAATAAATATATTGTTACGTTACTTGTCTCGGTGATCTCAGTTTTTTATTCTTATATGTTAGTAAATGAGGTTTTTTTGCTTTGAAAGCGATTGAATTATATTGTTATTTTATTCAGGTTAAGAGTTTTATGCCTTTAGTTAGTCTGCATGAAAAAGCTGTAGAATTATCAACAATTTAAAAGTTTGAAAGCATCCCGAGGGGCGGACGGGTGCGAGGTAAGCAAATGAGGCCATCATTTTGTTTACATTTAAAACTCTTAGTAGAATAGTGAATTAAGTCAGTTGGTGCAGCAGCTTCAGTGTCTTTTTTGTGAAATGGGACCGAAATTTAACTTTCAATTTCGTGTACCAAAGTGTGGTTTTCTTGTCCGCTTGCCGAATTGCTTCTGTTGGCGTATAAACTCTAATTTTAATTATCAAAATTCTGTTTTTTAACCGTTTTTAACTGTATCTGGTGTTTTAGGTTTTTCTGTATTTTACAATTTTTAATGAAGTTTGAGTTTTTATGTGTTTTTGCCTTGCCGCGAAGTGAGAACTGAACTGATTGAATGAGAAATTTATCTGTAGTGAAATTCGAGGAAATAAGTTTAAATGAAGTGCACCAAAAATTGTGCAAAATTTAATAGGCCGTACAAGTTATATGATGTCCACATCAGATATTTTCAGCAAAGAATTAAAGTAGTAAGTATATTTTGCTCTGTCAAAGTATGGGGACGTACAAACTTTCATACCAAATCTTCTTCAAAAGACCAGGTATTGTACTTTTTGTAATATTTAGACTGTCTAATATTTCCTGTACTGTATAACGTGGATTTTTAGGGACTACTCATTTTAATACGTCTTTGTTTACATTTTACTTTCTGTATTAGTGGATGGACATCCAGAATGGATATCATCTTTGAAGTTGAAATTTCTATTTTTAAACTTATCAAACCGTATTCAGGCTGTGCCCGTCAAAAGCAGCATTTTGTGCACAAATTTTACAAATAGTCTGATTAACATTTAATTAACATTAAAAACCATAATCATACATTACATTCACTCTAGATACCATGGATTATGCATTATTTGTTTGCATCAAGTTAGTAAATATTCTATTAATAAACAATGTTATAACTTTATATATATATTGGAGACGGGAACTTCCTGAACTGGGACGCAGGTTTGCCGATTTAAGGATTAACCAATTAATTATTATTCCTAGTTTGCAATACTAGTTCGTAGGTGATTGTAAACCTTCGGTAAATATTGAAATGTATTTAGTTAAAAGGGAAAACCATAATTATGTATTGCATTCACTTTAGACGTCAAGTATTATGTATAATTTGTCTGTTTCTTAATGAGGTATTTAAAAAATTTTAACACTTGAAATATATCGCTATAATTAATTGTTTGTGCATCTGAGTAAATCCAGCAATTTTTCGAGGAATTAACTCCTGGTCCATTTCTGCATAATGATCCATATATGCTAACCATTGTATCTGTAGTATATCTTTATTAACATTTCTTAATTTAATTCATTTTCGCTAGCGTCACTTCATTAAAACTACAGCTTTATGATCAGTTTTCTTTTTCTGTTCTGCTGTTTTCGGGAGTTATTATTTTATTTTTTAAACTTTCTTTTTGGTTATTAACAAATTATTTTTTTTATCCATGACTCTATATTAACAAATTATTTTTTGTAGTTTGTTACCGTTGTTGTTACACTAGTCTGACATTGGTCAGCCCAAGCCCCCGACATTCATAAGGAGACCAATTGAACCATAAGAAGACATTGCCAACAGTTTTGAATAACCTATAGGTAACAGCCCGACTTAAATCAGTTCCGTCCTCAGTTTTGAAAGTGTCACTTCGTGGGGGGACGGGTCTGACAGTCTCTTCCCCTACCATCAACTTCTCGAAAGAACTTCCGGCTCGCCGCATATTTAGAGTGCCCCCATGTCGCAGAGACACTATCATTTACATACATCCATGTCTTCTAGGGATTCAGAACCCGGATCCTTCGGTATGGCATTCAGATTCACTAACCACTCTCATGGTTGGGCGTCTTTCTGTAATTTGCATCACATTAACTCATCCAAAGCTATTTCTCGCATTTCCTATTTATGGAAGATACATAAACCTCATGGTTTCTATGTCAGATTAATGTTCTGAAACGGTTTTAGCTTTAAAAGTCATATTTTTCCAATGCGTGCGTTGGTTTCATTCTTTTCGATGAATGAAATGAGGCACTATCTTAACAGTATTATATCCTGCACGTTGGGGCTTTAAGGGTAGCGATACAGTTTATTATATTTTGATGTTTTTACTATTACTATTCTTTTCGTTTTTAGCCCTAAAGTGTTATTAGTCTCGAAACAAGATTTTGCGTTTTTTCACTTTAATGCGTTGTTTCGCTTTTGATTCCAGTCTGTTGCCATTCGGGAAAATGTAATATGTTATTCTTTCATATTTAATTTGTCTCTTATTAACTAAAAGAATAAACTATTTAAAAGCAGTAGATGCGGTCGTTCAGAGTATTATTTTTATGCTTTTCAATCTCCCTGATTTAAATAAAAATGCGTTTAATTCATGATATTGTTACGGTTTTTGTACCTATTTAGCTATTTTTAGTAGAATTTGTAGTTAAAATTGTTTTATGTTTCCCCACAATGCAGCACGAGACTTATTTGAAGAGAAAGCTACGCCGGAAAAATTAAAGTACAGGAGCACGCGCATTTAACGTTTTAATAAATAGGTGTCTCATAATGGTGCTCTTTTGCTATCCAGAAGAATCGAGAAAATAAGAGATCTTTCTCTTGCGTGTTTTAAAATGCTTATAAAAGCTGGAAGAAAACATCTCAATTCAGTAGTTGCTTAGAAAACTGTTGTTGTTTACTGTAGCGAATTCGCGGTGGAATCGGATCTCTACGCTTCTCTGTTTTGAACTAAGTTCTGTTGAACGTTTTTGTAGTTTAAAATATAACTACTGTAAGATATTGCGATATTGTACGAATATCTCTGAGGAAATTTAAGCATTTTGTTTTATTTCTTGTGATAATAATACATTTTATTCACTTTTCATCGGACTTGTGTATTTAGTTTATTATGAAACCGTACGCAAGCAACAATATCATACAGGGCTCTGATATTCGGTGGCAACAATTAAAAAAGTTATTCGCCATTTATAATGAACCAACGCAAAATACCAAAACGAAATTAATAGCCCTCCTGTGCTAACCCCCTTTCGCTATAAATGGTGATGCAATGAAAGTTTCTTTTATTTATTTTTGCACTATTTGATTTGTATTTATAATACTAAAAAATCCTCATAAATTTACAAGGGACCCAAGACTGTACCTATAATTAAATTTTTTGTTTATGCCATAATTCTTTATTACCATATAAATATAATCCAACCATATGAAAGATAAATGAATTTTACTTTGACAGAAATCTTCTGAATTTCGATGCATAAAATGGCTAGTTAAAAATTACATATTTACAGAGTAAAGTTTATCTATCACTCCTTAGAATCGGAGCAGACGGAACTGTTTAAAAACGTAACTCAGTTACCAACGTAATTACTTTAAATTACATTCCAGGGATTTTTATAGAGTTAGCTAGCTCGCCGGCGGCATTTTGTCTGCAATAATAGATCAAATTAAGTACACGGTGGAAGCTAGAAGAATTTAAAGCTTGATTTAAATCTGTGAAAAACTCTAACTGATGTTCGGAGGGCTGAAGATTCGATAAAAAGAATTTACCAGACCAAATTAATCGTATTTGCCATTATTTGAATTGAAATCGTTTAATCGAATCTGTTCCCGATCGTTTGGTTTGCATTTAAAGAGGCAGACGTTTCGCTTTTTCTTTTTCAAAGCTGTCTTTTACGAGCTTTTTAACTGCTGAATTCTTTGCAGTAATTGTTCAATTTGAGTTTGCCGTTTTTTATTACTTATATTTACAGTGATGGTCATTGTATTTTATGCTGTTTCTGTTGTGTATATTTTCTGAGTTAAAGTTATTTTTCCTTAACGTTTATATCCTATTTCCTTTCTAATTTGGTTTTCTAAACTAATCCAAGACTGTGTAGTTAAACTAATCGAATGTATAATATTTCTAAATGATCAGCAATTATAATTATTTTTAATTAATAATCTATACTATTAAAATATGTGCGCACTTGTCTGTTTGTGTGTTTGTTTGTGGCAATATCTCCTTCGGAGCGGCGGGGAGTTGAATTTCGAGACAAATACCCCCTGATTCCAAAAATTTGGAGAAAGCCATTTCAAACATTCTCATCTTCATGTGACTTTAATTAGCAGATATATTAATTAAGAGCTCTGAAAACGTTAATTTTAACCCTCATTTTCCCGAGTGGCATTAGTATCGAACGCTGGAGATAAAAATCTGCTATATTTCGAGAAGTGTTGCCACTGCTGGCTTTCAAATCGTAGATTTTGTTATTAAAAAAATTCTAAGTTTTACAAAATATGAAATAAAAATAGCATTGCAAATATTAAATACATTATTGTCGATTCTAAAAATTCTTGGGAAGCCATTTCAACTGTTCTCATCTTCGCACGACTTTAATCAGCCGAGATATTAATTAATTAAAAACTTTGAATGTTTATGAAACTAATTTTCGCACTCCTTTTTCTGAGTGGCAAGAGTTTCGAGCTTTGGAGATAAAAATGCTTTATTTCGAAAAGTGTGGCTACTACTCACTTTCAAATCGTAGAGTTTGTTAATCAAAAATTTATGTTTCATAAAATATGAAATAAAAAAAATAAATCTGAAAGTTTCAGATTTTAAATTGCGTCCAAAGGGGCGTTTTTTTAAGGTTTTGTGTTTTACCTTTATTTTTTAAATATCATATTCTTTACACTTAAATCACAAAATTCAGTTCAATAGCCATGTCGAAAAAATAAATTAAAAATGAGCCTATCTTTAGAATTTCCTATACACAGTCTCACGCACTGGAGATAAAAAAGGTTTCCCCCCCCCCGTAGAGTGTTGCCACTGCTCACTTTGAAATCGTTCAGTTTGTTAATCAAAAATTCGTTAAAGGTTTACAAAATAGGAAACCGATAATAAAACAAATTCCAAATTTCAAATTTGGTCTTCCACATGCCCATATTCGTAGGAGGATTACGTCATTCAAAATTCGATGGCTCTATGTACCGTTGTTTTATCACAATGCGAGAAATATACACACCTTTATTAAGAATTTTTATTATTTAATTTCTTCAAATATAATGCAGAACTGTAACATTTGGTGGCAACAGTTTGAAAAGTGAAACGGATATTTATGGTGATTCAACGCAAAATTGTAAAACGAAAACAATAACCAATGTGACGTTAATGTCGAAAATTTTTCAATAATGTCAATGTAATTCGGCTATTTAAATAAATAGCTGCTGTTGGCAATTTTTTGGTTTCGGGTTAGTGTAATTGACATGATATATTATTGCCACGTTATTTTTATTGAATATTGAGAAAACGTTGTTATATTTATATCAAATTAAATTTAAATTATGACGTCATACGTATCAACCTGAAGTGTGAAAATTTTTTTTCCCTGGTTTGGCAATAAAAATTTATTTGCTAATTGGTTGTTGCTTGGAAAGAATGAACTGATTTCATTCATACTGGACTGTTTCTATACATTTGCTTTTCATACATTTGCTTTCTACATAGAATTTATAAATTTTGCTTTGCCGGCGGCCGGCTATTTATTATAAGAACTATGATTTAATGATTTAAATATTGATATCTTTCTTTAATATTTATTCTTCATAGACTAAAGGAAACATTTTTAAAGAATTAAGCCAAAAATGTTTTATGTGTGAAATTCCATGCACATAACACGCGTACATAAAAATAAATACTTTCGCGTGTTAAGGTTTCGCACTCGTAACACACGAAATTTTTAAACATGAAAATATTTCGCAGTAATTTTTCCCTCTCCACATTTTTCCTGTCTTTTCTCCTATGAGACACGTTAAAATTTCTGTCGAGACAAATTTTACCGTACATCATTAAGTATATCTTCCCCACTTTTATTATTCGAATGTTGACGGAATTCCAGTTTTGTGTCTCATTCTTCCAGTGTAATTTTCTTAATTTTCTTCGTTTCTTACGAATTCATAACTGAAATAGGATGCTAAAATTCTATTCTGTAAATGCGAAACTTGTAAACAAGAGAAACGTATTCTCAGAAATAAATTTTAGAAAAATGGAGAAAGCTTTAATAATTAATTTGTTCTGATTGCTCTAAGCGAAAAAGTTTATTTCTCATTGCAGACGAAAAATTTCTTAACTAGTGAATTTTTAATAATCAATGAGCAGCCTGCGTCAAAAAGAACAGTTCTTAATAATTAAGTTCAAAGCAGCGGTATAAATATGATGCAACATCAGAAAATTCTGTGATTTTATATTACAAGAGAAGAACAGAAGTGAACAAAATGTTTCTTTTTTTAAAATTTTGTTGCCTATTCTTAATTTCTGCTGTCTTCTAGAAAAAGAAAAAAATGAAAATCAAATTATTTTTAAAATTTATTATTGTTATTTCTAGTTACTCTCGTACTTCGCTACAATGAGATTTTGGCCTTCGAATTTTATTTTTTACTTTTAAATTTAATGCAAGTTTAGACTTTTTTCTTTTTTTAACTTTTTCCCTTGAATTTTTTTACTTAGACGTTTTTTTTTTTTTGTGATTTAAAATTATTTATCTTTGGATTCTCTGGACTTTCTAATATTTTATTTTTAACAGAATTCTTTTAAAAGGTTTTCATTTTTACTTCCTTGAATGATGTAAAGGAAATATTGTAACGGCGAAAAGTTTCGAGTGTAACATTTCAAAAGAAGTACCCATTTTGACCATTCTCTAGTCCATTTGGATGAAAGTTTTTTGACGTCTGTACGTAAGGAGAGAATAAAGAACTATTTTTTCCCAAAATGATTGTAAAACGTATTCAAAAGGGATTTCTTTGTGACATCTGTACGCATGTAAGTAAGTATATACGTATGCTCAAAATTCTTACCAACGACGGGCACACAAGGTTTTGTTTTTGTTGGCACATTCTAATCAACGACAGGTAAATATTGTGTATTGAAATGCACCAAATACGCATTCTCACATTTTTATACTTGTTTGGTAACTAGGCTTTCTGACCATAATTCAATTCAGCTTGAAATAAGCAAATGGATTAGATTGAAGTAACAAATTATTTAGTACTTCGAATTCTATTGTAATTTTCTTCTATTGTCTTTCTTTAAGTCATGCACAATATTAAGCGTGTTTTAACAATACTACCATTACAAAAATTTCTTCTTGTTGTTGTTGTGACTAATCTCACTTGTCTGACGTCATCAAAACAAGCCCATGAAATTCATTGTGGCAAGGCGTACAAGGCTATGCCTGTTGTTGGTAAGAACTTTAAGCACTATACAGATGACAGCACGATTTCGCCAGGTCAATCCCTACTTTGAGGAAGAGCATCTAGAAGGGGTGAAACCGAAAGTCTCCCATCCCTCTTCCCCTATCACCGAACCATACGAGAGAACTTTCGGTGGTGGTGTGGTGCATTTAATTATGGCAAAGCACACTAGGGCTATCTTCCTAAGGGGAGGGATGCCTTCGTAGAGGACTTTCTGAGGGAAACTGGCTCGTATACAGAGAGAACTTTCGATATATTTAGAGTGCCCCCATATCACAAAGACACTATACGTTTACAAACATCCATGTCTTTCAGGATTCGGACCCGGGCCCTTCGGTACAGTCATTAGCCACTATCCCGTTTGAGAGGCTTACAAAAATTTGATTTGTATCATGATAAATATGTGGACCTATTTCAGTCAGCGCATTACGAACCGTACCGATTTTCTAAGTTTTATAATTTGAAAAATTAAATTTTTCTTATGAAATGTTACTACACAAGAAATCATATTTCATCCGAGATGTTAACAGTTTATCCAAGACATCTTGCATTCTTTAATACTTTTTAACCGTAAAATTCACATTGTTCCCATATTTTGCAGCTTTAAATAGATGTCTTATCTCTGACATAATGTATCTTGCTTTATGTCTTTGTTTCATATTATGATATTACTTCAATTATTCAATGTATTCTGTTATATCAACTCGCTTTATCATATAAATAAAACGGTTGCTCCTTACATTGGAGTTTTTGATATTTGCTTATACTTTTGATTCAATAAAAATAATGTTTTAGTTCAGTCTGTAAAATGTACAGAAGAATAAGTATTTATGTTTCAGGCACATAATTGCTGTATCTATTATCTCTTTATTAATGCTCAGTATTATCTCATTTTTTGTATTCCTTTCCTTTTATAGTTGTTGTGTGTACAGAGAAAAATCAGTCTTTTGTGACTGGACTTACTTTCCGATGGCATCATTTTCTGTGTGCTCGGTGTAATTTATCTGTGCCTTGAAGTAATGACGTTTAGGCAGGATTCTTGTGGCTTTGGTTTCGATGAATGACGTGCGTGTGTGATAGGGACGTGTGAAAATTACCATTTGTTTTTCTTTAAATAATAATGCCCGACGAAAACATTTACATGCATCTTTTCTTTTCATGGTTTTTCCGTTTCATGAAATAATAAAATTATAAAAACCTTCCAAGGATGATGTTCTATTAGAAGCAGTCTTAAGAAGCGATTATAGCTGAGTTCATGAATTTAGTGCAAAAAGCGAAACACATTTGATTACACAACGATCTAGACCCAATTGCAAAGAAATTGTCTGCTCGTAAGTGTATTATTACTTAAATTTTATTGCATTCTCTTCATTCACATTGCAGAAATACTTCCTTTGCATATGTTATTTCCATGTTAATGACCATATCTTTCGCATTTCTAATATTCTGTTACCTTAAATGAAAGAAAAAAATTCGGTACTACTCTTATATACGCCCTCAGGTCGCCAATATGTGTTCTGCGCTGGTTTTTGGCGCGACTGCGTGTTATGCGATGGTTTTGGAGCCGATGTTGGTTTCTATGGTAACCTTTTTTACGTGGAAACTTGGATTTTGCTGTAGTGGTTTTAGTTACTGGTTGGTTCGTGTGGTCGGTGATTTGAAATGGTTTTTGATGCAATGAAAGATGTGTTGGCAAAATTTTAGTCACGTGCCTGGTACAACTATTTTTTCGGGTGGTTGGAAGTTCTGCAAGGATTTGGGAAAAGAAGGGTTTGAACATTTATTTGTGAAAGATAGTGTCAGTTTTGTGGATAATGAGCCTGGCTGTCATATAAATAGGATAGAAATTGCGTGGCGGCATGTTAAAGCTACGTTGCCTGCTTAGAATCGGAAATACGATTTTGAGTTTTATTTGGTGGTTTATATGTTTTTCCATCACTGTTCTGAAACGCGAGAAGGTCCTTTCAACAAATTTTTGGTGATGCTTGAAACTGACATTTCTGGTGTTCGAAGAAGCATTCATTCATGGTAAGTGCATTTTATTTTGTTGTTGTTCTTATTTTGTAGAATATTATGTTCATTGTTTTTTTAGTATGAATTTCTGTCGTTATTGTTGTTTTTTGAATTGTTCGTAATTTATTTTAGTGATTTCAGTTTATTTTGTTGATTAGTGCGCAATGCCTAGATTGTGCAATTCGTAGATGCTTGTTTTTAAGTTTAAACAGAACACTGTGTACATGGCATTATTTGAAATTTATTGTTTTTAATTTATTTAAGGTGTGCATAGTTCGTAGATTCCTTCGCTGCATAGATTGTGCAATTCTGTGATATTTTTTTAAGTTAAAACAGATTTCTATGTACATGGATTCTTGTCAAATATTTTTGGTTAGAAACTTTACGTTTTTGCTATCTAAAGTTTTTGTTTTTGTTTCGGATTTTTAGCTTAAATTTTGTGTTCAAAATGTGGTTTTTTGCACCTGCTAAAACCGCGTTTTTGGAGATATTTTAGGCTTAAAGTTCGAAATGTAGACAAAAAATTTATATAGTAATATGGCAACGCCAAAGATCGCTTTTCGCCAAAGATATTTGGAGAGAAGTTTTCCGCCAAGCGAGAGCGTACCTAAGAGTAGTTTCGAAAGTTCAGCATATTGCCGATTAAGTGTATAAGATACGTTTATTGCTGATTACGTGTATAAGAAAAGAATCTTTATTCCGTGATAAACGCTATTTTTATACAAAGGAATAAAGCATGCTATACATTAAAAAAGGGGCCATATAAAAAAATAATTGTTAGAACAAATTACTGTCACTTTTGCATAATGAAACTCAGCAACGTCAAAAAAGCAAACCGAGCGCCAAACGATATTATATCGGATAGAGAGGATTCTATTTACGTTCAGCTGCAAAAGAAAACTTAAAAAGACTTTGTGTTAAACGTTATACTTGTGCTTCATTCTTTTCAACACGTTACCTTCTTTTATAAAATTTTTATCAAAATGGGCTTAGCACAGTTCGGTTAAGACCGCCAGTTTTTCTGAGAACTTTATTTTATACTAGACCTTTCTATCATTTACTGCAACATTTTAGTAGTAGTGAATATAGATCCTGTTCCTTTTCCCCTCATCATCTCCCCCCCTGAAATATGGCGTTCTGTTTTTCACAGCGCGAATTACTTATCTTGGTAAAATAAATATCATTGACTCTTAATTTGAAGGAAGTATTTGTTATAAATATCTTGATCCATTGAAGAAAATGTGTAGCTATGTCTTGAATAATTTTTTTTGTTTAACAACTGTAACCACCCACATGTGGAAAATTATAGAATAATCCGCAGCACTCCGCATTATGCAATTTGGCCTTGCTGTTCTGGACAGCTCGTTTCAAATATATGTTTAAATGTTCCTGTTTCGAATTTCTAGAAAGTATCTTAAAATAATAGCCTTGCGTAGAAGTTTCTCTTAACGCTGTTTCAGATGTTAAAATGAAATACGAGTATGGAAATTGCTAATTTTGATACCTTGTGAAAACACATAGAGACCATAAGATATTTCTGAACAAGAACATAGGAAATAAGACCTCTTCGGGATTCGAACCACAGAAGTTCAGCCTGTAAGCCGAATAACCAGTCACTTACACCGCTTCAGTACGCAAGCAGAATTGCAAAACTTCGTTGCTTTAATTTTTCTTCATCTTAAAATTTCAGTTCTTTGCAGCACTACGGCTACAGTAATAATACGTAGATTATGGAAAAAATTTAAGCGCATGTATTAATTTCCTTCTCACTATATAACGATCATATATTCTGATTCTTGTGTTAAAACAGTGGAGTTTCACATATTCCAGTCAAATGAGGAAATTTTGCTTTTTTCGTTTATCATAACTTATTTCAACCAAGATTGTAGAGTTCAAAATATTTTCATTTCCACAAAATTGAAAACACACTTTTCTTATATCTATTTAAACTATCAACAAACATTTAGGCTAACTAGAATTACTGATAATTGAAGCATTATATTGAAGAGCACTTGAGCCTCTGCTCCAGATTCACTTTGAAAGGCAAAATTCATCTGTCAAGAACGCTTTCTTACTTATATAGTACTCCAGCAGGGAAGTTAACATAGTATTTGGAAAGCAAGCAATACCAAGTAAAACTTCTTACAGATGATATTCAGGTTGTTGTTGTACACTTGACATTGGTTTCCCTTAATAACTGAGTCATAGCGATCCCAGTCTGTATAATTAGAAATAAGTAATCCGTAAACACAAGCAGTCCATAAAATTAGTATCAATATAAAGTGGAATTCCAGATAACTCTTCCACGAGACAGATGTTGAAAGGCAATATTTAACTGCAAAGAAAGCTCCTGTACTTATTTTGTATTCGGGAGGAAAATTAAAATACACTTTGGAAATTAAAAAACAAAATATTAAGTCGAACTTCTTATTGCTGATATTCAAGTTGCTACTGTACACTTGATATCCGTTTTTCATTAACAGAAAGTTGAGTCATATCGCTCCAGCAGTCCGTATAATTAGCAACAACTAGCCTTTATCAACAAGATGTTCATATAATTAAGGTTAAGAAAAATCAGAATTCTGGCTAATTGAATTGCCATAGAGACTAAAAAGGAGTTATAGTTCTTAAAAACATTCCAGCTTTTGCAGGAGATAAATAAGTGTTTAAAGGCGATATTTAACAGTAATGAACGCTTTCTTTCTTAGGAGGTATTTGGGCAAGAAAGTTAGCATACAGTTTGGAAAGCAAACAACATCAAGTCGAGCTTAACAGCTGATATTCTGGCTGCTGTTGTACACTTGAAATTCTTTTTTCATTAATACAAAACTGATTTCTACTGATCCAGTATTCCGCATGATTAAGCAGTAGTCTCACAATTAGCAACAAGTAGTCCGTATAGTTAGGGTTAAGGAAAAAAAAGGAATTCAGGATAGCTTAATTGTTTTAGTGCTTAAAAGCATTCCAACTTCTGCAAAGTGTAGATGATTAAATTCAGTATTTAACTGTAAAGAAGGCTGTCTTGCATATATAGTATTTGGGCAGGAAAGATAACGTTCACTTCAGAAAGCAAACAAAACCAATTCGAACTTCTTACAGTTGATATTCAGGTTGTTGTTGTACATTTCAAATTCATTTTTCATTATCAGAAAACTGATTTCTATTGACCCAGTAAGAACAAAAAACAGTCCTTGTAATTAGGGTTAAGAATAAACGAATAATTATAATGCTTTAAACAGTTATAGTGATTAAAAACATTCAAACTTGTGCACGATGTAGATGTTTAAAGCAGGGGTTCTCAACCAGTGGTACTAGTACCACTGTTGGTACGCAAGAGAAAAATAGGTAGCAAAGAAAAGGTATTTGTAACTATTAAATTCAAAAATCTCGTGAAGAAAAAAAAAATTGATAGAAATTTCCTGTGATCGAACTCGAACTGAAGATTTCAAAAATAATACACTTGTTAACTTTTGTCTGAACCGAAAAATAAATTTAAAGGCATTTCAAATAAAGCTATTAAATATTTATTCCTTTTTTGCACAGCCTATTTTTGTGAACAAGGGTTTTCTTCTATGTTATATTTAAAAATGAAATGCAGAACAAAATTAAAACTGGATCCTAATTTCCTGTTAAAACTAAGTGAAATAAGGCCAGGCACAAAGAAATTTGTCTTTCTTAAACAGGCCCAAATTTCGCACTGAATTTTAGAATTAAAGTATTATAACTTAAATTTTGATAATAAAAATGGTAACCCATATTTAATCTAATGTATTTTTATGTATGCATATTTAATACAAATAGCCAATAGGTTGCTCAAATGGCAACATATATTTATTTTTAATATTTCTATTGAGAAACTGAAAAATAATCATTGTAAAATGTAGCGGTGGTACTTGAGTTTTTCAGTTTTTATTTAGATGGTACGCCTTAGACGAAAGTTTGAGAACCGCTGGTTTAAAGGCAATATTTAACTGCAAAGAACGCTTTCTTGCTTATATAGTGTTTGGCCAGGAAAGTTAACAATACACTTTGAAAAGCAAGCAACACCAATTCGAACGTCTTATAGTTCATATTCTGGATTTTGTTGTACCCTTCAAATTAATTTTTCATTGACAGAAAACTTATTTATATTGATCCTGAAAGAAAAATAAGTTGTCCTTATGATTAAGGTTAAGAATAGCGGGAATTCCGGACAATTTAATTATTATTGTGCTTAAAATCTTTCAAGCTTCTGTACGATGTAGATGATTAAAGGCAATACTTAACTGTAAAGAATGCTTTGTTGCTTATATAGTATTCGGGCAGGAAATTTAGCCTACACTTTACAAAGCAAACAACACAAAGTCGAACTTCTTACGGTTGATATTCATGTTGTTGTGCAATAAATAGTCCATATCCACAAGCAATCCATATAATTAAGGTTAAGGGAAACAGGAATTGGGAGTGATTAAATTGTTTTAGTGCATAAAAACATTCGAACTTCCTCACCATGTAGATATTTAAAAGCAATATTCAACTGCAAAGAACTTTTCCTTACTTATATAGTATATGGGCAGGAAAGTTAGCATACACTTTCGAAAGCAAGCAACACCAAGTCCAAAATTTTACAGTTGATATTCAGGTTTTTGTTGTACACTCGAAATTCATTTCTCATTAGTAGAAAACTGATCTATATTAATCCAGCAGTTCATATAATTAATCTGCACTCCTTATAATTAGCAATAAGTACTCCGTATAATTAGGGTTCAAAACAACAGGAATTCCAAATTATATAACTGTTACAGTCCTTAAAAACAGTTATAGTAATTAAAAAATTCCAACTTCTGCAAGGGGTAGATGTTTAAAGGCAATAATTGACTGTAAAGAACGCTTTCTTACTGATATAGTATTCGGGAAAGAAAGTGAACACTCACTTTAAAAAGCAAACAACACCTAATCGAACTTCTTACAGTTTATATTCTCGTTGTTGTTGTAGTACTCTTTAATTTCATTTTTCACTAACATAAAACTGAATTCTATTGATCCATAAAGAACAACAAGCAATCCTTATAATTAAGGTTAAGAATAACTGGAATTCCGTATAATTTAATTGTTATAGTGCTTAAAAGCATTCTAGCTTCTGCAAGGGGTAGATGTTTAAAGGCAATACTTAAGAAAACTATTATATATTATGCGGTATTTTGGTAGGAAAAATAATTTGGAATTCAGAAAGCGAACCAAATCAAGCTGCTCTTTTTTGCTTTCTAAATTATACTGTATTTATCCCACTGAATTATATTTAACTAGAAAGAATAACAAGCAATTCGTATGATTAAGTATAACCGTAAGTTCTTATAATATAAGTGTTACAGAGCTCATAAAGAACATTTGAGCTCTGCTTGAAATTCACCCTGAAGAGCAGTATTTAGCTATAAAGAACTCTTTCATACTTGTGTAATATTCGGGCGAAATAATTAAAATAGGATTTCGAAAACAAACAGCAACAAGCTGAACAACAAGTTCAGTATTTTACTGGTTTTAATACAATTTAAATTTATTTCGCAAATATTAGAAATTTGAATTTTACCGAACCAAAAAGAACAAAAAGCAATATGTATAGTTAACTCTGAGGATAACTTCGTATATTATTGAGTGGTTTTACCTTTCCCTCCCTCCCTACTTCTTCAACATCGACACTGACGTCACTTCCTGATGTCTCCTTCTAGCGATGCGCGCTAAAAATTTTGAATCTGCGGGACTTTAAAAACGGACTTTTTCCTTTCTGTTTTACAGGTTCGTGTACCCACTCTATTCATCGGTTAGATTAACGTTATTCTGACACTATGTGTATATTTTAATTTATTAATGCAATTTATTGTTTGCAAATTGGTGTTTAATAATCATCTAAGAGCACCAAATTATAAATGCTACAGTTCACATACTTATATTTATAAATATTTGAACCTCTGCCTGAGGGGGAACACAACAGTTAACTGTTTAAAAAGAGAGAGAGAGAGAGATTTCTTATTTTATAATTTTCCTACTGAACTTTATTTAACCAAAAGGAGTAACGAAGAAAGCAAACAACAAAACTGAACTTCTTGCAGACGATATTTACGTTGGCGCTTTACAACTGAAATTAGATTTTTATTAACGGAAAGCTAAATTTCGTTTTGCCAGAAAGAATCTTAAGCAATCTGTATAATTAAAGAGTTTAGGATAACTGGAGTTTTACAGTATGTGCTGTACTTAACTGTAAAACAACTTTTCTTACTTAAAGAGTTCTTATGCAGAAGAGTTACGGTGTTTAGTTTTTAACACTAGAAGCGCCGTTGGGGTCATTTTGACTTTTTTTTTTCAATTTTCCGCGTTTTTTTTAACATACAGCTGAGCTACAAAGCTGATATTTTTTTACTTTTTCTAAAATGTTTCCAAGTATACTATGCCAATTTTTCATATTTCTACGTTAATTATTTAAATAAATAATCGCAGATATACCTAAAACAGCCAACTGGGGTCATTTTGACCCTCATAAGAAAAATGACATATTTTTAAGCGAATGTCCGTTTTCGAATTCCCGATGCCACGTTTTCGTTTTCTGCGCATTGGGAAACACGCAGCTTTTATCGCGATGACTCAGGGTTGAAAAATAAAATCCAGAACGGAGCATATTATCCCTCCAGCGCAATGCCGAGAGGAAGAGGATTGAGTACACAAGAGTGCCTTGCTCTCCTTGAACAGTTGGAATCAGATATACTAAGTGGGGATGATAGCAGTGATGAAGATTTTAACGTTGATGTGAACTTACAGAATGCGTCGCTCTCTGAAAGCAGTGATAGTGATGTCGAGAACAATTCTGGAAATGTGATCCCTATGCGGGAACCCGGAAGCTCACGTGGACGCGGACGTGTTCGTGGTCAAGGACGAGGCAACAACGTTGCTGGCAGCAGTAATGAGAAGTATACCTCATCCAGAGGTATTCTCTGGACCCCTATGAACCTTAGCAGCACCCCTTCCACTTCAGGTCGCACGCCATCTCGAAATATTGTAACCACTGCAAGTGGACCAACATCGTTTGCTCGTCGTATTATAGGAATAAATCCTGCTTCAGCGTGGCGTTTGATGGTGAGTGAATCAATGGTGAAACACATTCAATCATGTGCAGTTGCTGAGGCACGACGCCAACTTAGAGATGATAGTAACTGGCATGTTACTATGGAAGAACTTGATGCCTTTTTTGCCCTCCTGTATGCCCGTGGAGCACTAGGCCATTCAAAACTTTGTGCAGATGATTTGTGGAACAAGAATTGGGGACCACCTGTGTTCAAAGAAACAATGTCAAGCAATCGGTTCCGTGAAATAATGCAGTATCTCAGATTCGATGTCCAAAGCACCAGAGCTGATCGTCTCGCCACTAACAAATTTGCTCTCGCTTCTGAAACCTGGTACAAGCTAATGGAAAACTGTTATTTATGCTATAATCCTGGACTAGAAATAACCGTTGATGAACAATTGTTGCCTTGTAAATCAAGAGGTAGATTTATCCAGTACATGGCGAATAAACAGGACAAGTTTGGCATCAAATTCTGGCTAGCAAGTGATGTAAAATCCAAATCTGTTTTGAATGATTATCCTTATCTGGGCAAGGATGAAGTACGACGAACTAATTTACAACTTGGGGAAAGTGTAGTTCTCAAATTACTGCAACCACATCTAAACTCCGGACTCAGTGTCACAACTGACAATTCTTTTACTTCTGTCAAACTTGCAGATGAACTTTCTGCGAGAAAAACCACAATTGTCGGGACGATGCGTCTGAATAAGCGAGAATTATCCCTTATTGCTCGTGACACTTCTTCGGTACGATATTCATCTTTTACACTGAAAATGGAGACAAAACACTCACAATATATAGGTGCAAGAGCAAAACGAATGTCGTGATTCTGAGCCCGATGCACAGTAATGTGTTTGTTGACGACAGCATAAAGAAAAAAACCGAACACTGTCATTTACTACAACAGTACAAAATGTGGCGTTGATGTCGCAGATCAGATGCTGAGGAAATATAGTACAAGTAGTGGAAGTCGCAGGTGGCCTGTACATGTTGTTTACAGTGTCCTTGACATTGCTGCACTCAATGCTTGGATTATATTCAAAGAATCCTTGGGCACTTCCATTTCCCGTCGAGAATTTATTCTTGCACTCGTGGAAGAACTACGAGTTGGTGCACTACGCAACAGATGCCCCCCAATTGCTCAAATACAAACACTTAAACGAAAGAAATGTGCATTTCAAAGTTGCAAGGGACAAAACAAGACTGTTGTCAGCTGTGAGGGATGCCAGAAACCAATATGTGGTAAATGTGTTGCTGTCACTGTCAAGCGTTCATATTGTATCACCTGCGGTAATGTATAACAAACTTTAGAAAACATTGTGTGTTTATTCCAAGTTTTTTTTTTTTTTTAATTTTTTGCATATGTCCTATTTTTCACTTTTTGCATTTGTATCTTTTTGTTTTTCATAGATTTTGTTTTTGTTTTTGTAATCTTACATTGAAAGATATTGTGTGCTAATTTGCACGAAAAGCACGAAAAAAATTCTAAAGTATAAAAAATAAATAAAAACCTCTAAAAACTCTTTTATGTGGTCATTTCAGCATCATTTCAATCATTTACTGTGTTTCTACTTACATTTCTTATGAGGGTCAAATTGACCCCCAATGGCGGTTTTCGGTTAGTCTGAAAATCGGCTGTTCTAGTGTTAAAGCAAATCAAGTCGGACACTGGCTTTGAAAGGTTTCTGCTTCTAAACTGATCTTCAAAAATAAACAAAGAGTAAATAAAAAAAAAAAAAACAAAAAAAAAAAAATGAAGCAACAATAATACTGAGGTTTGTCGAAAGAAACGAACGGGTAAGCAAGAAGGAAAAATGAAAATATCAAATAAAGCTTTTAAGCACTTTATGACGGAAGAAGAAATGGAATTGAAGTCATTAAATGTGATAGAATTTGATGACTGCAGGACATTTTAAGGAATGTTTCCTCCTTCGATAGCATAAAAAGCAACTGTTAACAGTTGTGCCCCCCCCAAAAAAAAAGAACATGCCTTGAACTGACGCACATGTCTAACTCTAAAAAGCAGATTCCAAATATTTCATTTAAATTCCAGTTGACTAATGTTTACATTTGAAACCAAAACGAAAGCTACACCTCAAAAACAAATTCATGGAATACAGATAACGTTGCCACCCCAAAAAAATAATCATTAAAAGTCTTCAGAATTAATTTTCGTTTTCAAGAGTTACGACATATTTCACGAAGCTTCTAATAATTTTTTCTTACAATAGCACCGCATCTTCCATTAAACCCTTTTTTATGGAAACTGTTTTATAGTATTTAGACATACATGCTACGGGCATGTGAAACATATTTATGTGCAACTGGATCTAATGTCTGAATTTGATTCCCATATTATTTCATAATATACTGAAATTTGTTTCTGGGGATTAGTCTTTTTTCTTTGTAAATTTTGCTTAATCATATGACATATTTCATATAAACTCTGTTTGAAAAAATCTGATGTGTACACCGCATGACTTCCTTGTACGGAATATTAAGTTATACCCATTTTTTCTTGCATTTCATTTAAACTTATTGGATTGAATTAAATCTACTTCGTCGATAGCGCATAACCCACAAGAATAAATGAAAAACAAACAATAGAATAAATGCACTCATTAAAATTCACTATATTTGTTTAACATAGCGACACTCTGGCGCCAGGTTCACTTAACAGCGTTATATTTCGTCATATTATAACTCAGAATGCACAAAATTTATATCATTTGAAGAATTTTCTAATCGTACAGCATGTTGTATTCAGATACTATAATAAATCTAAAATGATATATAAAAGAAAATAAGCAAATCCCCCCCCAAAAAGAAAAGAAATAGTTTTTCACAACGATTCAATATTTCTTATTCTATTAATTTAGCTCTCACTTCACGACAACGCAAAAATGCATAAAAACTCCAAATATCTACATTGAAAATTACGAAGTAAATCTTGGCTTATTTCCTTGAATAATTTCCAGAATGGATTAAGCAGGATTTAATTCGCAATAATAAATGAAGGCGTTACCTTTGTTGTTGCGAAGCTTAGTTTCTCTAGATAGGCAACAATTCAACTATTCTGCTAAGTTTCAAATGTAAACAAACATGGCCACCATGTCAAAAATAATTAGGGTTAGCCGCACTTAAACAACTTTTAAATTATTGATGATTCTACAAATATTGCATGCAGATTTACTAAAGATATAAAAAACTTAACCGGAAGATGAGAACAACATAATTCAATCATTTTTAAAGCAAAAAATGCACAATTTTCAAACATATAAAGAAACTGATATCGCTGAGCCGAGAAATATAGGGGATATATATATTATTTATATACTTTTGGTGTGGCCGATAGCAAACAAAATATGAGGTGCACATCTGCATGTTATAGCAGTGCTGTATACCAAATGTCAACGTTCTGAGGCTACTCGTTTTTGAGTTATGCGAGACGCCACGAAAAATTCTGAGCAGAATTCATTTAAAATCAGTTGTATAATTTTCTTAGGTGAAAGAGTCTTTTATTATGTTCTTACGCACAGATTTCACACAAAAACATCGTTAAATCGCATTCGGTAGCGGTGAAAATGGATATTTTCGTTGAAATATAATGCCTGAAATTTTTCGTGATTCCAACACTTTCTTTTTACTTCGTGCAAGGAATTAAAAAATGCATTTTTGTCTACAGCAGTTCGAGACTCTTGTCGTTCGAAAAAATGCAGTATATTTATCTTTCAAATGTAATTAAAGTATTCGGCTCGGTTAAACTAATGTGTTTTTATATAGCTGGAAATTTATTGAGTTATAACATAAACGATTCAAAAGCAACAAACAGAAATCTTAAGAATAATCTTTGCACTTCTTTTCAAACTGTTGCCACCCAGTATTATTATACTTGAAGAAATCATATTGTGAAGAATCTGCATAAATGTACGTATGTTTCTCTCACTGTGATAAAACAACGGTACCTAGAGCCATTCAGTTTTGAATGACGTAATCCTACTGCGAATATGGGCATCCGGAAGCCCAAATTTGGAATCTGGAAATTGTTTTATTACCAATTTCATATTTTGTAAAACTTTAATGAATTTTTTATTAACAAATTCAACGATTTCAAAGCGAGCCATGGCAACGTTGTACAGAAAAAAAAAAAAAAAAAAATTATATCCAACGCGTGAGACTGTGTATCGGAAGTTCTAAAGGTATGCTCAATTTAAAATTATTTTGCGATATTGCTGTTGAACTGAATTTTATGGTTTAAGTGCGAAGAACATGATATTTAATAAATAAAGGTAACACACAAAACGTTAAAAAGAAAAACGTCCCTTTCGACGTAATTTAGAATGTGAGACCTTTCAGATTTTCTTTTTTTCCCCCCTTTTCTTTTCTTTTTTACTTTTTAGCCCAAAAAGTCTAGTTGCCCAGAAGGGCTGTTAATTTCGTTTTGGCATTTTATGTTGGTGTACTATAAACGGCGTTTCCCTTTTCAAATTGTTGCCACCAAATATTATGTCATTATTAAATAATGAAGAATCTGTATAAATGTATGTATGTTTCTCGCATTGTGATAAAACAGCGGTATATAGAAATATCGAAATTTGAATGACGTAATCCTCCTACGAATATGAGCATGTGGAAGCCCAAATTTGAAATTTGGAATTTGTTTTATTATCGATTTCCTATTTTGTAAAACTTTAACGAATTGATTAACAAACTCAAGGATTTCAAAGCGAGCAATGGCAACGTTGTACAGAAAAATACATTTTTATCTCCAGCGTGCGAGTCTTTGTATCGGAAAATCTAAAGATATGCTAATTTTAAAACTATTTTGCGATATTGCTGTTGAACTGAATTTTAAGTGCGAAGAAAGTGATATTTAATAAATAAATGTAACACACAAAACGTTAAAAGACGCCCCTTTGGACGTAATTTAAAATCTGAAACATTTCAGATTTTCTTTTTATATATATTTATTTATTCGTCTTTTCTTAAATTTGCAATAATTGTAATTTTTTTACATACTTAGTAAAAAATCAATTATGATAAGTATTACAATTAGAACGGGAGACTTATAAAGGTTCACTGATGTACAGCTAACATATACACAATGCCGATTAGAATGTAAATAAAAACAACCAGAAGTCCGCCTGTGGCAGCGGCCATGATAAGTCGTGACGTCATACAGTGATGGGTCATGGCTTCATTTTCATTGCACGAATTTATGGAGGAGGTTTACTACAGTTATTCTAACTTATTTTGCTCAAAATAAAATATTTTTAAATTCCACGCGCCAATGTGTTGCGTGGGAAGACGTAATACATTTAATTTTACTTTCAAATTTAATCTCTCTGTAAACGATTTAAAAACAACAGTAGGACTGGCTGAACGCATTAAAACCGTTTTATATTTTTTATTATAATAAATAGCTAATTTGAACGGTTCGTTGTATTAGCAGTTAGTTTATTTAAAAATTAAAATACCTACAAAACTATTTTGTTTCGTTTTCTGAAATGCGATTCGAGGTGTCATACTCAGAATTTACAGCAAATGCAAAAAGAAATTATTCTTAGTTAACTCGCATCATTTACCTGAATTGCGTACAAGGGAAGGGTAAAAGTTGTGTATAGAGTAATTAAAGTGGAAAGGTTTTCAGTAAATTTGCCTTAAAGCCATACCTTCTTCAGCAAATACATTCCAAATTGCCAGAGGTGTTTTTCATTTTAATTACTGTGCGTGCCTACATAGTAGGTTTTCTTGTATATTACTAATTCGATTCGGCGAGCCATTCCTTAACAGGCTATCACCCCATTTTCCATGTCATGCAAAATTCAGAACATCACACGAAGTTAACATTCTTTCATAGCTCTAGTAACATCTTTCGTATGACTGGATTACTCACGTGACATTCGCTGGAAGGAACACTTCAGTTCTCTTTAGCGAGGTACTTTATGTAGTTGTGAATCAAAAAAAGAACGGAATTCTAAACTTTCTCATTCAGTTTCAAGATTCATCACTAGAAAACGCAACGCTGTGTTCTTTATGAATCTGATCTACGATTTTGAGTTTATGTTTCTCGGTGACTTCAGTTTAGTTGGGAAAAAATAATTCCTTAACATTTCGATCCCATTAAAAAACTTGCTGGTTACAATAAATGATTAATATATTGATTGCTTATATATTTATTTACCGTATATTCCAACGTAAATCGCGCGCCTATAATTTAAAACTACATTTATTAGTTTTTAGGTATATTCGCCGCATAACTCGCACCATTTTCTTTACAAAGAGATCTGAAAGATAGACGTGTGATGCTCTTATCTTTTGAAGTCATTCATTGGAAGATTTTTCTCATGTGTTCGAAAAACGGTACAGACAATTAATAAGCGAAAAGGGGAATAATAAATGTGGGGGGGAATTCCGTGAGGGAATAAATAATTCTGCAAAGAGGGTGGGTAGTATTCAAATGAGGTAAAAAGAGATAGCATTTATAGGGTGGTCTTAGACTGTTAATCCAGAGCGTGTTCCACCTACTGTAGGCCATGTTTGCTGCTATTTTGTCTATGTAGACTTTTCGGCTAACTTACGCTTAACTTAGTTTTAATTTCAATTCTCTTACGCTTTGAATTAGGCAATAAATGCTGGCTGGTTCTGTAAATACAAGACGTACCTTCTGTTAACGTTCACCTGAGTTCAATAAAAGGGTCTTCTGCACCCTTCACAGTCCCTGTTGAATAAGTCACTTACATCTTAGGTAGAATTCTTATAGTTTATGTTACCAAAGAAGTTGAGACTGTATGAATCCTTGTTATCGATAGACAGACGGCAAAACAAGCGGAAATCTAGCGAATATAAAATTACAAGCACAAACCGTCGGAACTTCGTCTATTCAACAACAATATCCGAATGATTAACACTAACGGTGATGACTATTATTATCAGCATGGTCAGCAAATTGCATATGTAACTGTACCTGAATGTTAGGCTGCCTGAACTAAATTATTCTCTCGTTTATCTTGCCTGATCTTAACCGTCTACAACAAAATAATAAACCGATAACAATAGTAAATTTCATTGGCCACATTTACCTCAGCAGTTGCCGAGTGGTTAAGACTCTAGTTCGAACCCAGGTGAACGGGCTGGATGCGTTGCTGGTTACAAAAGTTAGGCCTATTAGTTACTTATTCAAAATATGATTATATTATTTAAGTCATAATTTATTAAGTGACATTAGTACTGTAAGATGCAGTTCATGCAATAATTAAGCAGGAGGAATTCGGTTAGAAAATAAGGCCGTTTCTTTATCAGCAATGGCCGCCAGCGGCCAAGTTTTAAGATCGCTGACGTTGATAGTTCGATTAAGGTTCAAGTTTCGGTGAAAGTTTTGAGCTGGATGCAAGACAGTTTTAGTGGTTTTCTTCACATTTAACTTGAACATAAGCCAGTTTTCTTTGAATTATTAAGATAGCTCAAGTAAAAGGAAAAGTAAAGACAAAAATTTTCCAATCGCATCGTAACGATATTTGTCGATTTCTCAGTAATTACTCTTAGATATAATTCCAGAAACTTCCGAGAAATGCGCTTTCTAACCATGGGTGCGACTTTTCTTGAAGCTTTTAAATAAACTTTCTCTTAAGCAATTCTATAAAATGCGAATTGCGTTCCAACCTTCATTTAGTCAGTTAGTTAGTTGTGTGAATCATCCCACCAGCTGCCCAGCAGTACAATTGTAGAGTACAATTGTAGAGACATTAGGCATTTTTGGAAGCAGGCAAGATGAAAAATTAGCAACGCCTTCGCCGGGAATCGAACCTCGGACCTCTCAATTACGCGCTAAGCTTGCAGACCACTACACCACGAACGCTCGCTAAGAAGGAGGGAGAAATATTTTATAAAATCGCAGAATACTGGTAGTTCAGTCCACATCCGAATCCAGGTGAATGCACTGGTTGCGTGGGAGTTTTCGTGGTTTTCCCCAAGGTCTTTACATTAACAAACCTCGAAGTACATACTTTACTCTTTCCCACGAGAAATCTTTAAGCGCGTGACGTCGCTGACTGCGCCAAAGCAATTATTCCCTACACTTTTGTGTCTTCTTTTCTCGCATTTCTGTATGTCAAGTGACGTCACTGAACTCTGACCTTTAGAAGAACATATGCTTGTTCGTCTCTTCACCTTGGTTTTCTCTCGTATGTAGCGTACGATGGAACCATTTTTCCTTAGAAAGCTCTTCCCGAAGACATCTCTTTCTTTAAGTAAATATCACTTTGAGCTTTGCCATAACCCAGTCCACTCCAAGCTCAGTTAATTAATTCTGTGGCTAAAATTGGTTTGTTAAAGGTCATCTCACCCTTTGATTGTTTGCTTTAGATTTTTGCTTTGGCAGCGATTTAGAGATTTACTGTTACCTTAAAATGAAATTCCTTGCATGTAGTCCGTTTTTCTTGGGTAGTTTTTCTGAATATAAATTCTAAAATGGGTTATTTTTAGCTCTTTGTGGCAGCTTTTTGAACTTTTATTTGGTTCAATATTCAAACAGCACTATACAACTATATGTTTCTCTTCTATTTCATCAATTTATTTTAAACTAGCCGAAGTACCCGATGGCAGTTAAGTTAGATTAAGAGAAATGTATCTAACAACAGAGAGAACGATACCGCTGTAATCCTTCTCTACTAACGATGAAAGAAATGCGATTCATTAATCATACATTTTTCACTCTGATGCGATAGGGTGTAGGGTTTATATTTATTTTAACTAACATTTATTTTAAGTTTAAACTATCTTTCCTGTCAAGCCTTACTTTCCCCTGGAACTGCCAATGCCAGAGTATGTAAATTTTAGTAGAACGCGCAAGGATTCAAATTATCAGCGGAAGTATTCTGATTTAAATAGAAAGGAAACGAGTTCGAGGTGTGATATTCTTACTTCACGAGCGCGGAGGTAGTTGGCCAGAAATTGAAGAACCCCGCGTTTCGGCCTGTGTGCTTGCCTGGAAGTAGTGTTAATCGTTCAAGTGATCTTCAAGTTTGCTGAATTAGCAGCGGTATTGTAAAACGCGGTGAGTTAGTTACTTTTAGAGAGCCTCGTAGTTAGAGTCTTGTCTTTAGTTTCTTTTCAGGTTATTATTTTTATTTGACCGCCGAGTTGGCGCAGTTTGTGAGCGTCAAGAGCACGCACTTGTAATTTAGTACGTTGAATAAAAAGGGACTTAAACCCTTAACAAGACTCTGTCTTTTATCCAGTTTTCACAGTCACCTCTTGGTTGCGTGCAAGTTGGAGGCGCGCAACGCTACATTGGCGCCTGAACACTTATCGAACTAAAATGGCCGAAAATTGGATGGAAACCGCTGGACAACACCAAGAAATGACAAGCCAATTGGAAGGATTTGGATACCTGGTCCAGACTTTGAGAGCGTCAATCAAGCCCAACGTCAATTTCGACGGAAAAAATTCGGTGGCGATATTTCTAGAAGGCCTAGAAAATCACTTTCAGCTCTACCCTGTGCCGGAAAGACAAAAAGTTGCTGTAAGAAGAGAAAGTTATAAGTATACACAGAATTTTAGTATACAATTTGTTACATAAGATTTTTTTTTTTTTTTTTTGTGTAAACGAGGTTCTCGACAGTTAGTTCAGAATTAGAGAAACTTACAACAGGTCGTTTGTAGGACCTGCTTCCAAGTTTTCCAAATTCTGGCAGCGGCAAATGTAGGTTTTATATATATTTTAATTAACATTTATTTTAAGTTTAAACTATCTTTCCTGTCAAGCCTTACTTTTCCCTGGAACTGCCAATGCCAGAGTATGTAAATTTTAGTAGAACGCGCAAGGATTCAAATTATCAGCGGAAGTATTCTGATTTAAAATAGAAAGGAAACGAGTTCGAGGTGTGATATTCTTACTTCGCGAGCGCGGAGGTAGTCGGCCAGAAATTGAAGAACCCCGCGTTTCGGCCTGTGTGCTTGCCTGGAAGTAGTGTTAATCGTTCAAGTGATCTTCAAGTTTGCTGAATTAGCAGCGGTATTGTAAAACGCGGTGAGTTAGTTACTTTTAGAGAGCCTCGTAGTTAGAGTCTTGTCTTTAGTTTCTTTTCAGGTTATTATTTTTATTTGACCGCCGAGTTGGCGCAGTTTGTGAGCGTCAAGAGCACGCACTTGTAATTTAGTACGTTGAATAAAAAGGGACTTAAACCCTTAACAAGACTCTGTCTTTTATCCAGTTTTCACAGTCACCTCTTGGTTGCGTGCAAGTTGGAGGCGCGCAACGCTACATTGGCGCCTGAACACTTATCGAACTAAAATGGCCGAAAATTGGATGGAAACCGCTGGACAACACCAAGAAATGACAAGCCAATTGGAAGGATTTGGATACCTGGTCCAGACTTTGAGAGCGTCAATCAAGCCCAACGTCAATTTCGACGGAAAAAATTCGGTGGCGATATTTCTAGAAGGCCTAGAAAATCACTTTCAGCTCTACCCTGTGCCGGAAAGACAAAAAGTTGCTGTAAGAAGAGAAAGTTATAAGTATACACAGAATTTTAGTATACAATTTGTTACATAAGATTTTTTTTTTTTTTTTTTTTTGTGTAAACGAGGTTCTCGACAGTTAGTTCAGAATTAGAGAAACTTACAACAGGTCGTTTGTAGGACCTGCTTCCAAGTTTTCCAAATTCTGGCAGCGGCAAATGTAGGTTTTATATATATTTTAATTAACATTTATTTTAAGTTTAAACTATCTTTCCTGTCAAGCCTTACTTTTCCCTGGAACTGCCAATGCCAGAGTATGTAAATTTTAGTAGAACGCGCAAGGATTCAAATTATCAGCGGAAGTATTCTGATTTAAAATAGAAAGGAAACGAGTTCGAGGTGTGATATTCTTACTTCGCGAGCGCGGAGGTAGTCGGCCAGAAATTGAAGAACCCCGCGTTTCGGCCTGTGTGCTTGCCTGGAAGTAGTGTTAATCGTTCAAGTGATCTTCAAGTTTGCTGAATTAGCAGCGGTATTGTAAAACGCGGTGAGTTAGTTACTTTTAGAGAGCCTCGTAGTTAGAGTCTTGTCTTTAGTTTCTTTTCAGGTTATTATTTTTATTTGACCGCCGAGTTGGCGCAGTTTGTGAGCGTCAAGAGCACGCACTTGTAATTTAGTACGTTGAATAAAAAGGGACTTAAACCCTTAACAAGACTCTGTCTTTTATCCAGTTTTCACAGTCACCTCTTGGTTGCGTGCAAGTTGGAGGCGCGCAATGCTACAAGGGAACCCACATAAAACACTCCCACAGAAAAATAAACTAATTCTCTCTCATTATATCAGCAACAATGGCACACAGGTTTAAATGATTTTCGTCTTTCTAATCGAGTTCCACTAAATATTTCACCTATATTCAATTTTAGTCGATTAAATGTGGCAAAACATTTGTCATAATTGATTAGAAATCAATAACGCGAACAAAAAAACACACATTCTTTATATATATATATATATAGATAGATAGATAGATAGCTATTTCAGAGCTTTTAATTAATATTTCGAGTGATTAAATCCGTACGAAGATGGGAAAGTCGAAATGGCTTCCCACGAATTTTTGGAAACGGGAATAATGTATTTAATACTTGTCATTGCTATTTTTATTTCATCGTAAAGCTTTGAATTTTTTTTATTAACAAACTCTAGGATTTGAAAGCGAGTAGTGGTAACAAATTTCCAATTAAAGCAGATTTTCATCTCCAGCTTGCGAGACTGTTGCCACTCGGAAAAATGGGGGCGAAAATGATCGTTTTTCCGAGTTTTTAATAAATATCACTTATTTTAGCTATTTTTGTTTTTGAAAAAAAAAGTAGACGTCGACCAGGGTCTAGAAAAGAATTGTGGAAAGTTTGGTGACGATAGCTGTAGTAGTGACTGAGTTATTAGAGGACCAAAACACAGACTTTCTTCTTTATATATAGATAATCAAGATTTTATTCTATTATATGGCATCAGAAAACATTATTAAAAATATCTGATGTTAACACACATGACTTCCTTTTATAGCCTATTAAATAATACACTAAAAAACAGGGGAGTACGACTATCTAATCGAACAGCCGCATAAACGGCCTAGAACTATACATCATAATGTTAGATGATAATTCTTGTGTATTATTTTATTATTTTCACCTATTTAATCTAGATTTTGTTTCATCTTTATCATCATTTTCATCTTATTACGGACTTTGCCCGGTACCAAGGCTACTGAATTTATCATCATTAAATTCGTATTATCACCTGACAGTCTACTTCCCTGTGAGTATTAAGATATAGGTACTTTCGCCTCAGACAAAAGCACAAAAATTTCTGGGACTTGCATATATTATTTTTTATTTTTACTATATGATACTGTGTCAAATTTACGATAATGTGTAAAAGATATGCCATTGCGAAAAGATATGCCAAAGTTATGTCTGACGATATCTAATTCCTATTATTGCTTATCCAACGAAGACTTCATCCATGGCCGATAAATGGCGCCACGCCTGATCAACTACTTCACTACTGAAGACTTAGCAAGTGCACAGGATTTTCCCGCTTTTATGGAATTTAACGAACTTTTACAGGTCCTTAGGAGAATGATAAAAATGTAGTGATAAAATCCTTCCGGTCGAACACCACTTAACGAATCATGATCGCCGATCTCCGAAATGATACACATTCTTTGCTGCACTTTATTTAAACTTATTTCTTCGAATTTCATTAGTGAAGTATTTCTCATTCAGTCTGCACTTTGCGGCAAGGCAAAAATACGTAAAAACTCAAAACATCTTCAAGAAAAATTGTAAGGTGCAGAAAAACATAAAACGCCAAACACAGTTAAAAGAAAAACAAGTTTTGCAATTTAAATTAGAGTTTCTAACCCAAACCAAGAAATTCCGCCAACGGACAGAAAGACACAATTTTTGGTGTACAAAATTTAGGGTTAACTTTTGGTACCACTGGATTCTCCCCCCCCCCCAAAAAAAAAACTGAAGTTGGTGCACCAACTTCATTCACTACTCTAACAGTTCAAATACAAACCAATGCCGGTTTCTTTAGATCTAGCGTCATTTAAACTTTTAAATTGTCGATAATTTAAGCACAGAAAGGCACAATTTAGGCAATAAATTTACAATTTACATAAAATAATGAAAACACAGAGCTCACCGAGATTGGTAAGAGAATTAAAAAGGAAAAGTTGGAATTAAAATGAAAAATTATAATTTCTTCTTTATGAAGACCCTAACCAATTCTTTCTCCAGGAAAGGCGTAATATATATGTATTGCAGCCCCACGTGCAAAATTTCAACGATCGGCAGCTACTCGTTTTCGAGTTATGGGAGATACATACATATGTACGAACGTATATACAATTTTAAATGAATTTTACAACCCGTTTTGTAAACAATTGTCGTTTATTTTGCCCGTACATATCGATGTCACGGAAAACAAAAGGCGTCTAAATGGATTCGAGGGCATATTTTCACTGAAATATGACACCCGAAATTATTCGCAATTACAATGCTTCCTTTACATCGTACAAGAAAGTAAAAAAGCTTAATTCAAATATTCTTATTTCTTCTCGCAGTGAATAAGTATCAGTATTTAAGAATTAATATTTACTAGACAAGGAATCATTTTATTTATTTAAACACTTTTCTCGCAAAACACTTAATAAAATAACGACATATTTAAAAGGCTATTATTTCGATTCCGAAATTAAAGAATTTCTTCCACAATTTATCTACCGACAAGGTTTTACAATCTGTAATTGAATGATACTGTTAATAAAAATAATTGATCACATTATCACTGTAACAAAAGAAGCTCCTAGCGTAGTTGTCATGGTAACGGAGGTTCTTTTTCTAACAGACTATACAGCAGCTCTCTTGGTTTTCGTTCTCAATGAAAATTTTGTCTTCAGACATTTTTTTTCCATTACCGCAAAAGGAAAGGGATAGTTTTACACACTTAAGTTAAGGGATGATGACCTCCATGTTTCACCTGATGTACACTTTTCCGTTTTTCATTCCACGAATTAAACTTGTGAAATTAAGAAATATATTCCTTCGAATGTTTAATCGAAAATTTAGAATCACGAGTTCTAAAATTCTCAAAAGAGTATTCTTTTCGACTGTTTTTTTTTTTTTTTCGGGGGGGAGGGGTTGAAATCCTTTTAACTGTTAAACCGAAAATTTGGTATCTGTAGTTTAAAATTCTAACTAAACAGTATATCTTTTAAATATGATACGTCTTTAGAATTCCAGACAGAGTATTAAAGAATGATATACTTATTTTTATATCTGCTATATGATTTCTTTGAAAACTAAAGCTGCTTCGACCAACCGACTAAAATAGGTATCATGAAAAGAAAAAAAAAAGTAGATAAGGATTTTAACGAGTCCAGCCAGCATAATTTCATAAAAATACTGAATTATACATCTCATTATATTAACACATGTTTATTTAAATCAACCACATTAGAACGTAGAAAAAAGTATTCTTAAGCACTCCATTTTTTTTTTTTTTTTTTTTTTTTTTTGCTTTTAAATCGTTTATTTTATCACTCGGTAATTTTACAGAATAACTTTGAAAATATCTCAGGTTTTAGCAAATAAAACTACGCTGCCGGGTGGAATATAAAAGTAATCTAATCCGGCCGCGGTAACAACACATTTCTTTCATATGTTACATTTTTCAGAATGCGATCAAACTCCCGGGGGGGGGGGGGCTGGAGGTAAAAATTTTTTATTCCGCACAGTGTTGTCACTGTTCCACAGTCTTGGAAATTGGCAGAAATTGACTTCTTCCAATCCACAATCTTGGAAATTGATAATTTTATTTGTCTCGCACAGGAATCGTAGAATAGCGTCATGTTCCAGTTCGTTAAAAGAAGATCGGTAACTCAGCGTCTTCCATTTTTATTCAGTCCATTTGGGAGAACAAAATGATCTGTCGCATGTCTAACTATTAATAATTAGGAAGGAAAAAGAGCAA
Source organism: Stegodyphus dumicola (assembly GCF_044657685.1). Classification (NCBI taxonomy): domain Eukaryota; kingdom Metazoa; phylum Arthropoda; class Arachnida; order Araneae; family Eresidae; genus Stegodyphus; species Stegodyphus dumicola. Next base: position 155,016,209 of record NC_140768.1, on the reverse strand, counting down.
AAACATTGTTACGCTTCACTGTCTAGGTCACTTTAGGTTGCACCAGTCACTGACCTTAGAAGAATCTTCAATCTGTTCATATTTGTCACATAGATTTTCAAAGTACCTAATTCAACAATTCTGGTAGTTTACATAATCATTTATGTTCAACGAGACTTCAGAAAAAGAAGCGAATACTTTTACGAAATTCTGGTGCATTATAAAGTTTCTGGAGCATGCTAAACCATTGAAATTCGACTGAATGCAGTAGTTGAGGTTATTCAAATAGGCAAAGCGCACGAGGGCTACTGCCATGCGGGAGAGATGACTTCGGGGAGAACTTTTTAAGGGAAATTGGTTCGTATTCACGTTACACATGAGGAAAACCAGGTAAAGAAATCATGCAGCTAGCCAGCTCGATTTTGATCTAACCTACGTCGAACTCCCACTAGACAGTGATCTTAACCACTTGTCCACAGGTGGGGCTACAGCAGGACAGAAAAGGATTAAATGTGGGAAGCACCAACACATCGCCGTTGGCAGAACTGGTGTCGCTCCTTCACACTAACCGTCTTGAGAAGAACACCTACACAGGGCGTACTTAGGCGTTCGGTGTTAATTGAAAAGTTATCATTAGGGCATACGGAACTTGTGGTACAGAGCATGGCCGAGAGATACAGTTGCTGATGGCAATGACATTACAATACAATACGATACATTACAGTTGATGGCGAAATGTAGCTTCAATCCCTTACATATGACTTCATACACAACTGATTTAAGGAGACCAAACTCAGGTGCGGCGTGATATGGACTTTCGAGGATTACAAGCACAAGATTATTAGATTCTTTGAACGGTATCTTCTCATGCCTTGTGCCTTCCTGCTATTTTCACTTCCTTGTACGAGGTAAAGGAAGTATTGTAATCACGAAAAGTTCAGGTATCGTATTTCAAAGAAAATGTTCATTTTGACAGCTATCCAATGCAATTTAACGATACTTTTGCTTGACTTCTATATGTAAGGACAGAATAAAGGACTCTCTGTGCATAAACGGATAATAGAATTGATTTAAAATGAATTCAGAGGAGATTTTTTTCGTGATCGTCTGTACTATGTATGTATCTCGCATAACTCAAAAACGAGTAGCCTCAGAACGTTGAAATTTTGTATATAAGACTGCTACAACCTGTAATTGTGCACCTCTCTTTTTGGTTGCAATCGGCAGCAGCAAAAGTACATAAATATATAAATATGTACCCACTGTCTTACTCGGCTCCGTGGGCTTAGTTTTTTTATTCTTAATTTTTGGTAAATTGTGTATTTTTTGCTTTAAAAATAATTGAATATTATGTTGTTTTTATCTTTTGTTTAAGGTTTTTTATGCCTTTAGTTAATGTGCGTGCAATAGTTGCAGAATTATCAACAATTTAAAAGTTGTTTAAGTGCGGTTTACGATAGCAGCCATATTTCTTTACATTTGAATGAATTAATTAAGGAATTTGAATTAATTAATTAATTACAGTTAAATGAATGAAAAGTGTATCCATAATTAAATTCGAGGAAATAAATTTAAATGAAATGCTGCAAAAAACGTGTATAATTTAATATTCTGTACAAATCATGTGGTGTCTGCATCAGATTTTTTTCCTATTACATATTGTTGGTTTCTTGAGAGTACTTGCACATAATATTTATAAGGGATTGAATTAAATAAAAGCATATTTAGTCCGAGTGATACATACTTTATATAGATCTCATGAAATACTGCTTCCTTCTTCAAAGTAAAATCCACGTACTACAAGGTGTTAATACAGGTGAGCTAATACTGGAGACTATATATATATATTTTTATTAAATAGCTGTTATTTATTAAATAATATTTACTATATATATATATTTTTTTTTTAAATAGCTGTTGTGAGCACCACATTTCTT